>NC_133393.1:150383000-150691148 GCF_047511655.1 Castor canadensis
AAATTATTTTGCTAAAAAAAAAATCTGACATCCACAGACCTAGGTTTGAGTTCCAGCCTTACCACTTACAAGCTCTACAAGTTAGTTAAGCTCACTTAGCTGCATCTATAAAATAAAGACGCTGGGCACTGCTGGCTCACGCCTGTAATTCTAGTTACTCAGGAGGCAGAGATCAGGAGGCTCGAGGCTTGAAGCCAGCAAGGGCAAACAGTTAGAGAGACCCTGTCTCAAAAAACCAATCACAGAAATAGGGCGGGTGGAATGGCTCAAGTTGAAGGCTCTGAGTTCAAGCTCCAGTACCACAAAAATAAAATAAAATAAATAAATAAATAAAATAGACATAATAGCACCTAACTCACAAGAGCTGCTATGAGGATATATAAAAAACAGATTTAAGAAGAATCTTGCATAAAGAAGTGATTAGAAGGACAGTAGCAACTCTAATAGGTTCTCTTTGTTCCCTGCCCATTTGGGAGGCAGTGGAGGAACTGCAGAAGTCTCCAGACTGGGCCACCATGCAGATCCTTTCTACCTGTTGGTGCTCCTTTGGCTCCCAGAAAATGAAAACAGTACAGTTTGTTACTACTTTGGTTTCCAGTAGCCATAACTTCATTTTTCCCACTCACTAAGAATTAATCATGATTTTCTAGGGGGAAAAAAAAACAAAAGAAAGGTCTCCTGAGGGGTAAATATTTCAGTCTTTAAGAGAGGTGAGAGAGTTCAACGAGTTAAGTACAGTGGTGTGTGTGTGGGAGGGTCCTCTTTCCTTGACTTTATGAATAAGAAAAAAGAGGGGTGGGAGGAAGCATGTTCTGGTGACTTCTCCAGCTCCATCCACACTGGGCAGCAGGATATTCCCCAGGGGGTCCTGGGGAACTGAAAATGAGGGGGACAGGGGTGTTAATTGAGGTGCTGCAGCAGGAAACCTGGCTTGGCGTATGGTCCCACTTCTGCTTTCCAAAAGGTACAAGTGGATGCTGGCTGCCCTGGGGCAGATGGAGACAAGAAGGCTCTTTGGGAACCCTCTCAGAGGGCTGTAGGCAGGGTGTTCCAGATGTGGAAAGCCTTCTCATGGCTGCCAATCATCTACAAAAGGCTCAGTGGAATTAAAGTGGGAAAGACTAGTGGTCTCCAGAGTCAGTTTGGGGAGGGAAGACCAGTGACCACGTTTCATCATGGGAGGTGGCTGGGGTGGGATGAAGTAGCAAAGACAGAGGTTTCCGTTATTTGGAGCTGAGAGGCAGGGGCTGACCCATGCTAGACTGGAAGGAAATACAGGCAGCAATGTGATGAGCTCTTAAAATGAGCTCTGGAGGTCCTTAGGGAAAAAGGATGCCTTACCCTGGCCCGCTCCAGGCTCCTTCTCTGTTCATGAAATGCAGCTGGACTTTTCAAAGCTGTTGAGAGAAGAACCATAAAGGAATTACTTTTAGGGGCTGGGGATAGCTCAGTGGTAGAGCATTTGCTTGGCATGTGCAAGGCCCTGGATTTGATCCAGAGAAAGAGAAATACTTCTAGTGAAGTGTCTTGTTTAGTAGTACAATAGAGAAGGCATCTTAAATTCAAGTTAATGTTAGCAGTGCATTAACAGCTAGAGTGCAGAAGGAATGACACCTGAGTAAAAATGTGTCTTTAAGGTTCAGCTGCCCTGTTAAAACAGTTTTGGTCATTATAGAGCTTAGACTCTGTAATGTGCACAGCCCCATCAGACAAGCCTCTCAGGAGGGAGGCTTACCTCTCTCTCTCAGGAGAGACGCAGAGCTGCTTGCCAGACCCACCTTACTTTTTCAGTCTCAGCAGGAATCAAGTGGCCAGATGGTTTTAATGGACAGTTAAACCAGAAAAGTTTATGTCCTCTCAAGTGCCATTTCCTTATTCACTTCAACTGGTACTTTCATCTCTAAAGACTAAAAAAGCCTTCACAGCCATTGTATGGTTCATGCTGGTGAAGAAACACACTCTATCAGCAGCTGGTATCACCAGTTCTATTCTGGGGAGACTGCTACAGGGACCTCGGCTCCTACTTCTAGCAAACAACATTCAGTTGGCAAGCTAAACCAAGCCCCTTTACAAAGCTGCACTGTGAATGAAAGGTCCTTTTGTCAAAAATTTGCTGTAAGGTGACAAATAAGGATTTAAGATACTGAGGAAGAGAGGGGAAGGTCTGACTCACTTCATGTAGGGAACAATGGCAATAAGAGAGAAATTTACAAGGCTGTGGTAAGTTTTACTTCTGCTGCCCTAGGATTTCTGAGCAGCTGTGAAACTGTGTACAGAGATAACTTGCTAGGCTGCTGGCTGTGATAGGAGTGCAGGAGTAGACAGACACTAAAAGTAGCAAAAGCACAGATAGGACCCTATCCTGCCTGGGCCTCTATGCTTCCTCCCTCCCCTCCCCCAAGGGATTGGGTCTCAGCAACAGCATCCAAGAAGAAAGCTTCAAATGTCCCAATAGCACTTGAAGTTTTTCTTTTTGGTGATATTGGGGTTTGAACTCAGGGCCTCACACTTGCTAGGAAAGAACTCTACCACTTTACCACTCCTGCAGCCCAAGTTTGTTTGTTTGTTTGTTTTTTAATTATTATATTAGGATAAAAAAGAAAGTTTTAAAAGATTCTTTCCCATACATGAACAGCAGGAGGAGCTCTGAAGTTAGCAAATAATCTCAGATAAACCAACACAAATTCCCTCCCCAACCCACCCACTCCAGGGAGCCATCCAGGCTGTTCCAGAGATAGACAATGCCTCCTGAACCTGTTTCTACTATGCAAGCCTGGTGCAACTCCAAAATCAGACTCCAGAGCCCCAGTGTGATGCAACCTACCTGGTCTGGGGTTGATAGGCCAGTGGGGAATGAACATGCAATCTTGGCTCTCACAGATCTCAGCACATGGATGAGATAAGCAGAGCCAAGAAGAAAACTTCCAGTCCAGTGCCCTATCCTAGCTGTCTTTTCCGCCTCATTTTTCACTACCTTAGAATAGGTTTTTTTTTTTTTTTGAGACAGGGTCTTGCTATGTAGCCCAGGCTGGCCTCCAACTCATAATCCTCCTGCATCTCCATCCCCAGTGCTAGGATTACAGGTGTCTGCTACCACCCACAGCTAAAGTACCTGCTATGTGTCTGAGAAAAAGGTCTTTGTTTGTGTATTTGTTTCCTTCTGGTGCTAGGGTTTGAACCCAGGGCCTTGTGCATTTAAGAAAGCACTCTACCACTAAGTTACGTTCCTTGTATAGTATCAGTCTCCTACTCTAACAATAAGCTCCAGAGGAGCAGGGGAGAAGTTTAGTCTATTTCTTTCATTTCTCAGAATCTCCAATGCTTAGAGTACTGGGCAAACGGTATACCTCCAATAATTACTCACTCTATGAATTAATGAATATTCTGCAAGAAAAGAATACTAAGTAACCAGTGCCAGGACAGCAAGAGTATTCTCTTGTAAGTCGAAACTTTCATTAACAGCCAGAATTCTGGCTCTCATCTAGGATGAAAACTTCACTAAAGGGATTTGTGCTCTAGAGCTGTGTTTCTAACAATTACTACTGCTGCAACATGGGGTATGGATGCTTTCTGGGTCTCATTGTTCTGGAGAGTAAGAATCTGCCTACCTACCACAACTCAGAGTAAGCTCACTCAGAAGCAGATAGTCCACTTGTGATGTAAAGTGCTGCCACCATCAGACACTATAATTTGGCTGAGTCATTGGCTCAATTCCCTCACAGGCCAGTGAGTGCCATGGCTTATTGTCTAAAACTCTGGCCACCTCAATATTCTACACTGTCTATCCTAAGAGGTAAGGCACATATTCAACTTCTAAAAAACAACTTGTGTAGGGCGCCCATGGCTCACACCTATAATCCTAGCTACTTAGGAGGCAGAGACTGCAGTTTGAAGCCAGTCTGGGCAAATAGTTTGCAAGACCCTATCTCGAAAATACCCATCACAAAAAAGGGCTGGTGGAGTGGCTCAAGGTGAAGGCCCTGAGTTCAAACCCCAGTACCAAAAAAACCCCAAAAAACAAAAACCCAAAAAACTCACAAGATGTCTTGACAGAAGAAATAGGGAGTACATCATCTTCAAAGGATGATACACCACTAACAGGGGTAAGTGACAGGTGAAATGGCTGTAATATGAATTCCTATTTGGTCTCACTGAGTTAAGGGAATCTTCATGTAATAGCAAGAAAGAGATTAATATTCATCAAGTGCCCACTTATGTGACATGTAATGGTCCATATATTTTAAATATGTTAGCTAATTTAATACTTCTAATGAGTCCATGTGATAGGTAATATTCTATTTGATAGGTCCAGAAATGTTTGGAAAGGCTGGTAAATGGTAGTCAGGATTACAACCTAATTCTGACTGACCCTCAAGTCAAAAGTTCATTCTACTTCTCTGGGTTAGTTTCTTAACTTCTTCAAAAAAATAGAGAAGAAAAGAACCTGCTGGATAGGCGCCAGACCAAAGTAGCTTCAATTAGATGTACTACTTAGATGTAGATCTGAGTGTAAGTCACATGGGAAGGTCAGCTTGACCACAGTACTGAGCACGGACAGGTATAAAGAAGACCCAGAAAGAGAGGCCTAGGGACATCTCCGAGGGACCCCTGTACTTTCAGACATCAAAAGCCAGTTTGAACCTAGGGCTTACCATAGAGTATCCCTGAATTTGATATTAGGTGGTAAGTTGCGAAGGATGAGAAGGCTGAAGGAATTCATTAGCTGAACCAGGCCTGGTCAAGAGAACCAGAAATGATGACCAAAAGAAAAATTCAAGACAATAATGACCAATCCCAAAAGAATGTTTCATTTTATAACAACATTATAATCTCATGGAATCCTCTTCATAACCCAGGATGTAGGAACTATTAATCCAATGTTATGTATAATGAAACAACACTGGGTGAGATGCCAGACTACTCACTGAGGAGTGGACCCAACTCAGGCCCACTTCTGTCTTTCCTTTCTCTTCTTGCCTGAACTCTGACTAGTGTCTCTGTTTCTCTCAGTCCCTGAGTAACTCAGCTCAGTTTGTACTTCTCTTTCCCTATTTTCAGCTTTCTAACAGGTTCAGCAATTTTAAGAGCCACTTCTGCCACATGGAAGTAGGAGGAAGCCATGGCCCCTCTGTCAGGTTTCTGCCAGGACTTCCTGTTAGGCGCTTCCAGGTTTATCTGGAAGAACCTGGACCCGGGCCAGCAAGAGCTCCTGGCACACTAGGATTTGAGGTCAGGAAGGCACCTCCTATGTGTGTGTCTAGCCAGCTTTTGTTAAAGACACACTGTAGAGGGTAATTTGGTGACAAAGATGAAATGTAAGATGATACAGATAAAGCTCTGGGCTTTCTTGACGTAGGAGAAAGCAACAATTGAGAGTCAATGCCACCCAAGATTCCATGCTGAAATGAGACACAAGGAAGTGGAAAGTGGGTTTTAAGCTTAGGCCTCTGGTTGTGAAAAAAAACAAAAAAGACTCAAAATTAACCTATAAATGTGTTTCCAGCCAGGAGGGTTGTAAGGCCTCTTGGTCTTCCATCTCCTCCTCCTTGCTACCTTAATGGCTTTGCCAGGAAAAACCAGGATATTACTCATTCAGAACTCCATTTTCCCAGAACTGCTAGAAGGCACTCTCTGGAAACAGAAAACCCCAAAGGCCAATGTAAACATGCAAGCTGTTAAGAATAGTCATTTTGGAAGCTGGGCATAGTGGTTCATGCTTGGAATCCCAGCTACTCAGGAGGCAGAGATCAGGAGGATTGTGGTTTGAGGCCAGCTTAATAAAAAATTAGCAAAGTCCCATCTCAACCAATAAGCTGGGTATGGTGGTGTATACCTGTCATCCCAGGTTTGCAGGAGGCATGGATAGGAGGATAGCAGGCTAGCCTGTATAAAAGCAAGGCCCCATAAAAAAAAAAAAAAAAAAAAAAAAGGCATCAAGAAGATGTTTTTTTGGTGTCAGTAGGCCATCCTCGATGCTTTCTCTTGCCCCTGGGGGGCAGGTTCCACTGGTGCTCTTGTTCTGCTTTGTGTAAATGAAGGGAAGTGCACATACTGAAGGGGAAAATAACCAAGCTCCCCACAGAAATCAAATGAACAGAAGTGGCTAGGAGGGGGTGGTGTTCTTAGTCACAGTTTCAGTTCTAGATGTGGGCCCACCTCACTGGCTATAACCACCAATTAATATTCTGGGCCCTCTCTCCAGCACCCATTTTCTTCTGAGCTTGACATGTTTTGCTGCCTTAATTAAACGATATCTGTGAATTGAAGAAATAAAAGGAGGGCTGGAGGCATGGCACAAGAGATAGAGTGCCTGCCTTGTAATTGTGAAACCCTGAGTTTATTAAACTCCAGTACAGGAGGGAGGGAGGAGAGAAGAAAGGAAAAATGTTCCCATTTTCTTTTAAAGAATATACTGGCCACCATTTATAAGGGGAACTCAGAGCTGTGCTCAGGGGGTGCCTGAAAGGCTTTGTGCTCACTGGCCAGGGGCCCTAGGGCCAGGCTGGTCTTGATTTCAACTAACACTGAAGAGTAAGCAGGAAGACCCTTAAAAACCAGCCTAACTCAGTAATTTTAGGACATCAAACCAGTGCTTTTCCCTCACTAGCTCCAGATTTACTTAAACATGCAGGCAAATGAAACTTCTAGGATCTACAAAGCAATTCTAGAAATGTCTCTTAATGGATGACAGCAAATAACTATCAAGTCTCATTTCTTCATCACAATCACTCATTATAATCACTTGTTATAGTAAGTGCCTAGGTCTGAACGTCACAGTATTAGGTGCTGACATAAAAATGATGGTTCCCACCCTGGGGAGTATAACATACAAGAAGCTCACCAACAACTGTATTGAGGGGAACTTGAAACTGTAACAATCACACAGTTAACAGAGGGCAATGGAATGCCACAGTCCAGGCAGACCATCTTTCAGGCAAGCCTGCTGGGGCTCTTTTTCCACAGTGAAAGTGGGGAGCACACACCCAGTTCAGCAGCAGGGGCTTTATGTGTGTGGGAATAAACATGTATCAAACCATGTGGGAAACGACCCAACAAATACCCTTTTTGAGGGCAAGGATACTCAGATGGGCTTAGTCCTCAAAGACAGTTCATGGTCTAATGGAGAATGACAAATGGTTATGATACAAGATGGAAATATGCCACTATATGTAATTTAAGGTATAATAAAGGAAAGAAGAGGTAAATGTCAACCTGAGGGAAGTGTGTGAACTATCCAGAAAGGCTTTGCAAAGAAAAACCTAAATGAACTGAACAGGAGCTCTGCAGGCAGAAAGGAGGTATTTGAGGCTGAGAAAAAAAATCAAGAGCACAAACATGAAGGAAAAACAATTTGGTATGGGTGGACCAAGAAGTTTCTACTGGCTGATGTAGCTAGAAAGGGAGCTAGGGACCAGTCCATGAAGAATTTTCAAAGTGCTATTGTAGGAACTTCTGCTTCTAAGAAGATAGAGTAGATATATTATTCTCACTAAGTACAATTAAAAACTCTGGACATTATATATAAGATAAATAAAAGTACATTCTGAAAAGTAGAGAAAAGCAGGCAGACTGCTTAGGCCTCTTGGGACCCAAGAATGTCACAGCAGTGAGTTCCTTCTTGGGGTTTTTTTACCTCATATATTCCAGACTTGGAGCAGAAGAAGCTGGCAACCCAGAAATGCCAATGAGTGTAGCCAAAAATGTACCAACAAAAGTCTGCCAAAGAATCAGGAAAGGGCAGCCTAGCAGATGGAAAACTTTTTAGACAATAATTACTCTTTAGTCAAACACCACAGAAAAAAATATTTTCTAATCTGATCTTTTACATCAATAGCCATGTATTCATTTTACCCCCTGTTTGTACTGACAATGTTCCCCATCTTAATTTGGAATTTTTCCAACCTGAAAAGAACAAATAATGAAGAGTCCCAAGCCTATGAAGTAGATTCATCAGTTATCTCTTGGCCATATTTCTCTCCTTGTACCCACCCACTGCTCTTGTGAACACTACACTTATTTTTTTTCCATTTATGGAATCACTTGAAATTAAGTTGCAGATATTTCACCTTTAATTCTTTAGTGTGCTTTTCCTAAGAAAAAGGACATTTTTATATAATTAAAATATTTTTATCATATATAAGAAACTTAACAATAGTTCAGTAATACCTCATTTGAAACTCCCCAGTTGCCTACCAAAACATCTCTTATGGCTGTTTGGATTTTCCCCCCACACCTAAGATTTAATCAAGAACCTATATTTGATTATTGTCTCTTCAATTACAGTCTAGAACAATATCCTTACCTTTTTTCATGACACTGACTTGTTTTAATTATCTAAGCCAGCTGTTGTACAGTATATTCCATACTCTGAATTTAGATTTATGCTAAACATTTTTGGCAAAAAGACTACATAGCTTCTTCACATCAGGAGACAGGTGATTTCAGTGGCTAACAGCTACTGGTGTTAAAAGGTGACACCAGATCTCTCCACTTTATGGGTAGCATCTCCCTCTTTGTAATTAGTATGTAATGTGTGGGATACATTTTGAGGCCACGTGAAAATTCTCTTCCTCAACAATCATTTACTTAATGGCCTCAGAATTTACTGATAGTCCTTGTCTGAACTGAATACTACAAAATTGATTTTATAATTGGAAGTACAAAATAGTAAGAACTGCATTTTTAAAAGATCGCTTTGGTAATGATTAAGAGGCCATTCAGAAGAAAATGGAGTGACTGGGTGAATGGATGTACCATTAACAATCTCAGACAAATGACAGAGGGGAAATAAGCTTGGGGTATGGTAGGAGAGACTATGTTCAGTTTTTGAGTTGACTGTGAAGTGTTCTATTAAGTAATGTCCAAGTGATTTTGTGTGCATGTAGACAGATGCTCCTCAATTTATAACAGGGCTATATCCAGATAAACCCAGCACAAGTTGAAAATATTTTAAATTGAAAATGTACTTAACAAACCTAACCTACCAAACATCATAGCTTAGCAACATAGTACACAGTATTGATGGAAGGAGGGAAACAGAACAAACCCTGATCAAGATTTCCCCTACCCTACAAAATATGTAATAATTACAAAACCAACCAACCAACCAAAAAAAAAATCCAAACAAACAGCAGTAACTTTAATCTGATCGTTCCCATTTATCCTTTTTTTCCTGGTTAATCTTTTGGAAATAAATGACACCTTGTTATTTGCTCTAAATTGGCAATGGGACAGAGGGAGGGCTTCAGATCTAACTTTAGAAAATGCTGGGCTAGAGACATGGTTCAAGCAGTCGAAGGCCTGCCTTGCAAGTGCACCCTCACCTTCAAAAAAATCAAAGTGCACACATCCTATTCCTTTTCCCTTCAGCCCTGTCTCAAACTGGCCAATGTAGTGGGAAAGGCAGTCATATAATCAAACTCCATTCAAAGTTAGCTGAATCCTTTGGCACATCCCTTGATTCCAGCACAGGAATGGGTCATCCAACTCTAGGAAGTTTATTAATTTTGTCAGAACTAACCACTGACACTATACAAGGCCACATGAGAGGGAGGGAAGGCAAGCTTCTCCCAGAATTGGAGATCAGGGAGGGGGTTTGTGTATTCAATCATTTTATAGGTAACAGCTGCATCTGTCTTAGAACGTTGCTTTTGCCTTTTTTTGTTGTTGTTGTTGTTCTGGTTATTTCTGGAGATGGAGGTCTCACAAACTATTTGTCCAGGCTGGTCTCAAACAGTGATCCTCCTGATCTCAGCCTCCCAAGTAGCTAGGATTAAAAGCGTGAGCCACTGGTGCCCAGCTGCCATCAACTCCTGAATCCTGTGGAAAAGACTGCCTTCTATTTTAGCACTCCTGGGGAGAAGAAAATAGAAATGGTCTATGCCATGAAAGAGGGAAAATGCCGGCAGCCATGCCCTAGTGTTTCTGTAAGTGTGTGGTTCAAGGCCATTTGCATGAATGCTCTCTATTGGAGTGGGAAAAGCTCTGGAATGCAGGTTCCTAGGCCCCAAGAATTTTAACCTTTAGTGAACTGAGTGATTCTGATGCCCCATTAGAATCTGAAAATTGGTGGTGGGGGGGTGGTGAAATGAAGGAGAATGACTGAGTAGGTGAATTCATGTATATTTGATACATTTTAAGAACCTGTGTAAATGCCACAATGTGCCACCACCCATCACAACAATAAAGGAAAAAAGAAAAAAAAATTGAAAATCATTGCTTCCCTAGTCCAAAAGACAAAGAAAAGGTGAAAAAGGATCGTTTGCTCATTCCCCAATACCTTGTCTTAGCAAGGATTTATTTTAGTGTAACAGGATAAAGTATGGACAAGGTGGAACTGGGGGAGGGCGGGGGAAGAGAGAGAGAGAGACAGAGAAAGAGAAACATTTCCTGTTCCCCATGGAAGATACAGGAGCAAAGACTCCCAACACCTTGCCTTAAGTGATGAAAAAGTACAATAGCAGGAAGGACTTGGTGGAATTTTCTCAACAGCTTGATTTGAAATTTTAACTCTGCTGGCTATGTGAGTAAAGAGTTCTAACTTCCTGAGCTCCTTTCAGGAACATTATAACGCGTATATTCCTGGGAGTCAAAGAATCATGGGCTCGGATTGTAGCTCAGTAGTAGAGCCTACCATTGTGTGTGAGACCCTGAGTTCAATCTGAAGCACTGAAAAATAAAAAGAATATGAGCTCTTCCCCTTCCCATTTTCTTCACACCTTGGCTAGGGTGTAATTGGGCTGGGCTATCTCCCACATCTCCTGTTTGGATTAGGGGGTGTGGTCATGACACCAAATGGAAGGCAACTATAGAAATGTTGTCCATGGTCTTTGTACCCAGACAGCAAAGAGCAGAAGAACATGATGAAATGGAGAGAGTCCTTCACACACTGACTGATGGAAAGGCTGAGGATGGCATTACTGGCATGTGATGGCTGACATTACCATTAGGCAAATAATTTTTTTAGGATCCTGTGTACAGATAGAGAAGGTACTCAACCTGGGGCAGAGTAAAACAGCTTCAGAGGAACTCTGAATGCTGGACTCACATGTGGATTTCTAGTGCTTGCTTGGGCAACTGTCTAGTGAGAGAATGTGCAAAATTCAAGGAAAATCCATGGTACAAAAGAAACTAAGAACCTCTGACTTAACAAAAGGTTATTATGACAGAAGTGGAAAGAGGTCCATGCCTTCAAGTCTCACAACCAGCAGATATGAGCAGCTAAAAATGACAGGGACACTCTCACCCCTACTTCCTCTCACCTGACCTCATTAACTATGGGTCTGACCTGACACTGTTTCTGGTTTTCAAGTATTTTCAAAGTTGAAATTTTGGTGAAAGCACAGCAGATTATCATAAAAAATTCCTATGTGACTAAGAGCCACTGACCTTCAGGAATTATCAAGGGGTCTGGAGCCAGAAAACCTGAACTAGATCTGCCTCTGTCTTTCAGTGACAGCATGACCTAGGGCAAGTCACATGACTTTGCCAAGGTTCCTATCCTTATCCATGAGAAAAAAACCGAAAAAAACTGGTACTTACTTACCCAGAGCACTTGCTACTGCACTGGGTGACTGCTCGTTAAATAAAGTGAGTGCTTGGCACTCTGCTATTGACTGGGTTAAGCTTAAGGCACTGCTTCTGCTTTTAACTTTTTTTTTTTCTGCACCATCCTCTTTCTGAAAGAAACAGCATGTGTGTGAAGTCACTAATACCTACCAAAATACCCTGCAACAAAGGCCATTAACCGAAGAGTTGTATCAACAGTTCTAGGGACTGCTGGTCACAATGAGAACCAGAACTAAGTTCATGTGAATCAAAGACAGAACTTGGCTGGTGAAGCGTGGAGAAGGTACCACAGATTTTGGAGCAAGCAAGGATCCAAACTTAGAGCCAGGAAGCATTCTTCACACACATCCTGTTTTGGTATGAAGGCTTGCAACCACCCCTGTTTGCCACCTGGGCTGTCACCCCCACCCAAACCAGCAGGAAAGCCAATTACCAAGAATGAACGTAGGAAATAGAGACTCAATGATGATAAATCTTTTTCTTCCCAGGGGTGCAAGCTGCCCTAGAGTTTCCAACTCTTGACCCACTGGCGGTAGGAGAGATGAACATAGTCTTGTACATCATAAGTCAACAACAGATCAAGTGAGTTCCAAAGGTTAAAAATATTAGGAGCCAAACATTTTGAATTTGATTGCTATGGTTTAGATAAGTGTTCCCTAAAGGCCTACATGTTAAAGACTTGGTCCCTAGACTTGGGTGCCATTAAAGTGGTAGATCCTTTAAGAGGCTTGTGGGAAGCCTTTAGGTCACTGGGAATAAGCCCTTGAAAGGGATAATGGAACTCCAGTCCATTCCTCTTCTATTTCCCAGCCACCATGAAGTGAACAGTTTTATTCACTAGGTGCTCTCACATGATATACTGTCTCTCCTTAGGCCCAAAAGCAATGGGGCCAATAAATCCTGGATTGAAATCTCAAAAACTGTGAGCCAAAACAGTCTTTCCCCCCTTACAATGCTACGAATTAAACCTGGGGTCTTGCACATGCAAACAAGTGCCCTACCATTGAGCTACAAACCCAGACAGATATTAAATCTAATCTTTTTGTAATCGCTGTTTTGCAATACTGGGGAGTGAACTCAGGGCCTCATTTTTCCCATGCCTCTAGTCCCAAAATAAATCTTTTCATAAGTTGATTACCTCAGGTATTTTGTTACAGTAATTAAAATCTGACTAATACATTGGTCTTCCAAGCTTCTCTTTTATACATACATACCAGTCGTGTTTATATCTGACTTTCATGCCACAGCCCGGTTTAAGACTTCAGATCAGTCTACTATCAATCCGGTATATCCTCTTTGCAAAATCCAAAACAACTTAAAAAAAAAAAAATTAGTCAGACGTGGTGGTGTCACACCTGCATCCTAGCACTTAGGAGGCTGAAGCAGGAGGACTGCCAGTTTAAGACTAATCTGGGTCATGAGAGCAAGACCCTGTCTCAAAAGAACAACAAAATAAAACTGATTGGGAGGAAGTAGCAGGGAAAGGGGTGGGAGGATGAATATGGTACAAATAATGTATACACATGTATGTAAATGCAAAAATGGTACCTATTGAAACTGATCCAGGAATCAGGGGAGGGAGGATGAAAGAGAGCATTGGAGGGGGTGAATTCAAGTAGGATATATTTGACATACTGTAAGAACCTTTGTAAATGCTACAATGTACCCCCCAACAGTACAACAATAATAATAAAATAAAACCTTATTGCTTGTTCTGAATATGCCTGAATCATCTGTTTAGATACAAGCTACAAATCACTTTTGTCTATCTACAGATAATATCCTAGGTAGAGTGCAAAATTTTAAATCCCCTTAGACACGTGATTCTTTAGGATCTAAATTGTTTAGATAAATTAGTGAGTACCATAAAGTGACTATAAATTCCTCTACTTCACTTATTATCTTGAAAAATCACTGGCCTTGGATATCTCAGATATTAAGAACAAATAATGAAATTAAACTTAACATTTCCTGTCCTTTCTAGATATTAAAATTATATCAAGGAGTTATTATATAAAGAAGGCTACTCCTTATGGCCTGTTCAACAGAACTCACAGTTGAACTTTGAATTTGATGAATATACTCAGAACATGAACACACAACTCACTCCAGACTCCTATTTTAGGACTTCTTAGCAACTCAGCAAGGAGGAGGCTCTGTGCTAGTCACTGATCATTCAGGTAAACACACCCACAATAGCAAGAAGGGAGAGGAGACACTGATTCTATCGCAAGTGCAACATAAAATGCCTGGGAGTGCTGTGCCCAGCTGGTCCTCTCCTAAGATAAAAGAAGGATTCCAGAGGCCACATGCCACACGTATAATACAGTTTTCTCTGAGCTTCAAATCTAAGGATCAGGCTAGCTTCGCTCCTGGAACACAGTGTTTATCAAATGCCATTTAAACTAGGGATTCAACAACAGTTGAACAGTCACATTCCTGGGATGAGGACACATCATCTCATTAGGTAAAGTTCTCTGCTTCTTCAAAAAAAAAGCCAGGCACTGGTGACTCATGTCTGTAATCCTAGCTACTTGGGACGCAGAGATCAGGATGATGGTAGTTCGAAGCCTGCCTGGGCAAACAGTTTGTGAGACACTATCTCAAAAATACCCAACACAAAAAAAGGCTGGTAGAGTGGCTCAAGTGGTAGAAAACTTGCCTGGCAAGCATGAGGTCCTGAGTTCAAATCCCAGTACTGCCAAAGAAGGAAGGGAAGGAAGGAAATCATCTTTCCATTCAAGGCTACCTTTGTATCCAAAAATACAAATGGGTTACACTAACATACCCTGAGATTAAGCACCTGAAACAAACAGGAGTCCAAGGGCAATGGAACTAAGCAGTGGGTGAACAGAGGGGCTGGGGGAGGCCTTTTTTTCCAAGCTCCTTCTGGAAAGGGGCAATAGTTAGACTTTAACCAAGCCTCTTTAACTCATAGCAGCAGCAGTTTAACGGCTCCCACACAGAGCTTCTAGCAACTCCCAAACAGACTTCAGCAAACAGGAGACTATCAAGGCCCTGAGAGATGAGGATCTGCCCTCATCCTGGCCCCCACACAAAGGCACCCATTTATGAAGTAATCATGGAGAGACAATGTCCCTGACAATATAACTCTTCACTTAAAACCAAACAAATGACATTCCCTTGAAACCTACAATTTTGTCATATTAAATCTTTCTAAGTTGAAAACTTACAGGGGCTGGCAGTATAGCTTAATGGTGCAGCATGTGCAAGGTTTGATTCCATCCCAAGTAGAGGAAGCAGAAGAGGAGGGGACTCAGGGGGAAGGAATGGAGGAAGATGAGGGGAAGGAGGAGGAGGAGGGGGATGTGGGGAGAGGGGAAAGGTTGGAATGAGAAGAATCTGATAAAAGGTAAAAACCAGAAATGAGACAAAATGTAGCCCCGATGACACTACTTCTTTCTCTGGTTGGAAGGCCCTACTTTCCTAATAAGTTATACAACAAACTTAAATGTAAGGGTTCTTTTCAGAAATTCCTCAGGCCAACACAGTGTGGTACTTCAAACTAGATGTTACTTTTTCAGATTTCCAAATCTCAACGACAATTTGCCAACCATTTATAATCTCCTCTACCTCCACCCCGCACTGTTCACATTTTTTTTAAAACAGTGGTGATGAGAACTGGAGTAAACAAAGGCAGCAGGGTGTTGGAGATGCAGGGGTGCTGGAGATTAGGCATTGGCAGGGGTTGGTGGGGGGGGTGTTCGGTGGTGGTGAGGTAGAGTTACTTACCCTGGCAAGGGGCTGGCAAAAATAATGAGCCTCACTTTTGGGAACTCAGGACCCTATCCATGTGCCAGCAGGTGTACGGATGAGCAGGAAAGTCTGAAACTATTCCTGGATTTCAACATTCTTTTTTATAATCTAAGAGTTTGCTACCTACTTCCTTCACTAGAAAATCTGAAAAATAAGATTGTGTCTACAGGTGAAGATGGCTCTTGGTAGGTGGGAAGATACTCGCAAAAAAAGCAAGTCATTTCTATTCCTACAGGAAGGCAATTATTGTCATCTCACAAATACACAGAACCACCCAAGGTATACAATTAGATATCCAAAATAACTTTAAAATAGGCTCTTGGAAAAAAAAAAGGGGAGTGTTTTTTCAAACTCCACATCCAAAATTCCAGCAGGTTTACCAAAGAGTAGTATCTATTTTTGTCTGTCCATCTAATCTACATGTACACACCACATGAGTGGTTGTCTTCACTCATCTAGGGCCAGTTACTGGGGACAGAAACACAAGTAGAATACTTTCTCAATGGGTTCATGGTCTAGTTGGAGATACAAGCAGACAATTGCAATTTCTGAAGCATCATTTGTTTTAACAACATGGAAATACTACAGAAATGCTAAGCAAGGGAACTATAATTGGATAAATTCTATTAAACAAGAATCTCCAGTAGCACTTATCATTATATTATCATTAAATGAAAGACCAGAAGAACAATGCAAGGCACTCAACTTCTGTATGACTTTTCAATCCTAAACCTATTACAGATCCCAAGAAGTAGCATAATGCTCTCAGAACTAGTTATATCATTTCAGTATCTAACAGATCAGCACTGAAATGCTCTTTATTTTGTGTCTGCCTGGCTATGGTTACCAGAAGTTTGGCTGTTTAGGGTGTTGAGGGCGGGTTCCAAGCCTCATATTTCTTTAATCTTTACAATGTCTAAGACTACCTTGGACACAAAGCAGACACTAAATATGTAATGTCCTTTGTGAGAGGGACAAGCAAATGAGATGTGGGTAACTTGTTTCTGCACAATGTTTGCAGACTGTTTTGTAAGATACCTGGTCACATTACTGATATACTGCACAAGCCACCTGACACTAAGGGTTAGGGATGAGGAATTCTTTACTGGAGAACCACAGAGATAGCATAATGTAGGTAAATTACTACCAAAGTAAACAAAAAGGTTAATTTGAGATTTTAAATTCCTTGGTTGATGGTTAGGATCAAAAAGACCTCCAACTGTTTACATTTGCTTAAGGTTCTAACTCTTAGAAGTGGACCTACTCTATCATGATATAAATCAAATACTATCCTCACCTGCTTCAAAACCTCCACTGTACTTAAAATCAAATCCACCTTTTCCATGTGGTACCTCCTTATCCATCTCCACTTGACCCTTTTCCCCTTACTTAACATACCCCAGCCACAATGGCTTCCTCAATGTTCTTCAAGCACACCAAACTCTTGTCTGCAGGCCTTCACACTTGGTTTTCCTACTTTCTGAATGGCTGACCCCATCTCACCCCTATAGGTCTCAGCTATGGTATTTCCTCTTTAGAGAGATCTTCCTAAGCCACATTTTTGTTTGATTTGGTTTTTTGATTCAGGTCTTGCTATGTAGCCCAGGCTGACCTTGAACTCATGATCCTCATGCCTTAACCTCCCAAATACTAGGATTACTGGTATGCACCACCATGGCTAGGTTCCTATCCATCTTATCCAAAGTGACCCCATCTTATTCTTACATTAAATAGTTAATTTATGTCACAGCACTTACCAGGCTCTAAAATTATCTTCTTCATTTATTTATTTGTCTCCTTTTTTATTATTAGTCTTGCCCTTCTAAATATAAATCTCCTAAAACTTGCACATATTAATAGTTTAAGTGAATAAAAGGTATGAAAATATGGTAGTATTAGGTCAGCTAACACTGAGGTGGAAAACATCAGTTCTCTCATGATGAAGCCAGTCCTTGCTACATGGCATTTTTTTTTTCTTTTACTTTATTAGGGTGGGTCCAAGTGATGATGACATACAAACATAAGAGGAAAAACCTACACTCTCTGCTGATGACTTAGAAAGAAATGTCAAAAAAAAAAAAAAAGCAAAATCTTGCTGGCTCCAGTTTTCAACTCCATTTATAATGCTATTGATATTTAAAATAGATTTTCTTACTTTTAACAGTTTCCAAGGTTTGGTTTCATTTCTCTCCCAAGGAAAGTAGTTCTGCACCCACTAAGCCAATGCTGTGTTGGCCCAACAACAGCCCCACTCAAGCGTGCTCACGTGCATGACAGCCACAGGGTACCTGAGGACCTCACTCTAAATTCAACTGTTGTCCCCTGAAAACACCTATTCAAATAGGTGGAACAGAGGTTTCTCATCCTCACAACCTGAATACAAAGGCAAAGCATTCCTGAGAAGTGGGTTCTTCCTCACAATACCTCAGTGCAAAATCTCCTCCTGTAAAGGAAAGTGTAACAGGGCACAGAAACCCTCTGAAAGGTGTAATGCAAAAGCAAAGGATGATTACTAGCAGACTTTAAGCCTACTGATGTTTGTTTTAATGAATTCGACTGATTAGGGCAATTACCTTTTTATCAAGAATCCCTGAACTTGGAAAGCATGAGGCAGAAAACAGTGGAAAATAAAAACTGTCGTCCTTGTTTTACATTAGATCCTTCCCGTGCTATACTGGGTCCACACAACCATGTCCTAAAAGAAGCTCTATCAAATGCTGACAAAAGAGACACTTACGCGGCATGATCCCTTGGCTCACTAGTTCTTCCCGGGTCCGGCGCTGCTGGAGCTTCAACTGCAACACTGCAGGGCAACAAAGAGAGAGGAGAGATGAGGGGTCAGTTGGGTATTCCACCTCAAAAGACACATTTTCAAAGGCAAAGAAAGTCTAAAACAGAAGGGTGCAGTATGATAGATGGCTCCCTTGAATTGCAACTATGTGTAATTGCAGAAGTGGCCTGATACAGCAGGGTTTCCGTATTCTGCTGTGGGCGGCAAGAGGAAGTTGCAAAGGGTCTTGCAGGGTGATAACAATCCACAAACTACAGAGTCTTGTCTCTTGCTCAAAACTTCCTACAGCACTTGGTCTTCCTCCTAAGACTGAAAAACACCAATTCTAAAAAAAATAAGAGTGCCAGCATCCAGCAGAAAGCTTTCCAGATGCTGTACACTTTGTCAGCAAATGTTTATACCATAAATGATGTGGTTATTCACAGAGACCAGGAAGTACTGGCAATTTGCAAAATCTTTTCTTTTGTATCTAAAAGTTATACCTATTTTGACTGTGGTATGCATTTCTAGACTATAAGATATCTCATCATTAATATAACTCTTTTTTTCTCTTCCTCTTCAGTAAGAACCTTTTTCTGTTAAGGTGAGATAACTAAGCTAGATGACTCAATGCACATCCGGGTTAATGGAGAGTCATGGGTGTTTCTCCTATTTCTACTCTGGCAGTACTACTTAACGAAACAACAGGGATTTTTATTAAGTTAAAAATCAATTAGCTCTACTACAAAAAACAATGGATCCTAAAGGGTATGACAACTACATACTATGTAGAATGACATGGCACAGTCATAGTTCGGAGACTAAGCAAGAAAATGTTCAGGGGAGGGTTAAGAGGATCTTGCAAGCCAAGGGAAGTACCCTTACATGGTAGGTTTTTAACTTCAGGAGCCCTGAAAGTCCCATCTGAGGAGAACCTGCATCTACTGGGAATTACTAATATTCCCAATAATCCTAATATTGGACTTTTCCACACAGCAGTTTTTAGGGAGGCATCCAAGAATGGGAGAATAATAACTAGACTTCTGCCCACATCTCAAACTTAATAAATAGGTCTGAAGTAGAACTTGTCTCTCTCCCAAAAACCTACTCAGCTTCTCAAACATCTTACCTCTTTCGTTATCACTACCTTCCCTAGTACTAAAATTCAATGTTTGAACTGACTTCAACCCTCTGCCTTCTCACTCTCCTCTTACCAATTTTACCTCTCCATGCTTTCCCAAGCTACATTGGTAGCTCATGGCCTATGTACTTACCTCGGCTATGTTTCTCCCATTTAAAGGCATCCTAATCAAGGCTGTTCATTCCCCATCTCTTTTATTCACTTCACCTGGAAATGCCTACACTCTTCATATGAATTTCCCAACTCACTCCTCCATGTTCAGAATTAACTCTGGGCCTCCTGTGAGCTACTTTTTACCTGTTATGAAAAGTATAGTATTATTTTGCCTTATGTAATAGCTTTCCTGCCACCCTGAATATCCCTCTTACAAGTTTATTAACTCCTAGAGGACAGGAATATCTTTTTGGGGGAGGGGCGTGGGAGGGTGGGAATAGGGTGTGAACTCAGGGCTTCATGCTTGCTAGGCAGGTGCTCTACCACTTGAACCATGCTTCCATCCCTTTTTGCTTTAGATATTTTTTTGACAGGGTCTCATGTTTTTTGCCTAGGGATGGCCTCAGACTGTGATCCTCTTACCTATGGCCTCCCATGTAGCTGTGACTACAGGAATGAACCACTATTCCTGGTTTATTTGTTGAGATGGGGTCTTGCAAACTTTTCACCTGGGCTGGCCTCACCCAATCTTCACCTCCTGAGTAGCTGGGATTACAGGAGTGATCCAACATGCCTGAGCAGGAATGTATGACCCTCCAGAACTTCATATACAGTAGACATTTAATAGTTGCTTCTTGAATTGAACTGGATCTCAAAATGTTGATAAATACAGTCTGAGAAAACTAACCAGGAGGTTATTATAAGTTTATGCTGTTAAAACAAAATCTTGAAAACTTAAGTAGATTGTAAACAACAACTATGTATTGTGGCTGTGCCAGACACTGTTCTATGTACTTTTTTTGTTGTTTTGTTGAGGTGGTGGGGATCAAACTCAGGGACATTAGGTAAGTGCCCTGCCAATGAGCCACCTCCCAAGCCCTATACTTTTGTTTAAATCCGTTTAATTTTTATAACATTCCTATGAGATGGGTATTGTTCATCCCATCTTAGAGGTAAGGAACGTGAGGCCTAGAGAGAGTGTGTAATTCACCTAAGGTTATCTCACTAATAAGAAGTGGAACAGAATTTGAGCTCCAAAATTCTGATTCCTGAATCTGAGCTCCTTACTTTGATTCTACATGCTCTTCTGGAAGCCTGCTCTGCTGAGAAAACAGACCTGGAATGTGACCACCTGGATTCATTCTCTGGTGAGATCGACAAAAGGGCTGAGGGAAATGGATAGTTCAGACCAGGGCCAAGGGAGTTCTCATAATCAACTTCAATAAAACAAATTTAATCCAGAAACTTTATCTCGGAATCAATTATAATCATAGGTCTACAGCAATAATAATTAATAAAATACAAGTAATAGTAGGAGTCATTGAGTATATTACTGTGTGT
This sequence comes from Castor canadensis, assembly GCF_047511655.1. Taxonomy (NCBI): domain Eukaryota; kingdom Metazoa; phylum Chordata; class Mammalia; order Rodentia; family Castoridae; genus Castor; species Castor canadensis. The sequence continues at coordinate 150,403,751 of NC_133393.1, forward strand.
CTGGCTCTGTGTTAAATGAGCGACTTGCTTTTAACTTATTTTAGAAAAAGAAAAGAGTGGAGGTGTAACTCAGTGATAGAGTGCAATGCTGTGGGTTTCACCCCAGCACTGGGGTGGGGAGGGGGATGGGGAGCCAAACTAAAAAGCTGTGAAGATAGTACAATTATAATCTCCATTTTATAGAGGAGAAAACTAAAAAATCGGATCTTTTAAATTTTGTCCTGTGTCACACAGCTTGAAAGCGCTGGAACTAAAATTCACACCAAGGTTTCTGGCTCTCAAGTATAGGCACTTAGTAGGATGCAAGTTTGTAGAAAGAAAACAGAGAGCCAAGCAGGATAAAGTGGAAAAGGGATAAAAGGGCAACTATTTGTCACGTTTTACAGTGTTTCAAAGGCCTAGGGTAAGATAAGCTATTAGAAAATGATTAAATATAACAAATTAATTCGATTTTGGAGAACAGGGAAACAATACAATTTAGCAAGTCTGGACATTTCAAAGAAACAGTAATTAAAGAAAGCAGTGAACATTACGCAAGAATAATTTTGAAATACCAATCAGTAGTCCTCCTAAGTAAACCATATGCAGATAGGATCATGAGGGCTATTATACATACTTTTTTTTTTTTTGGAGACAGTGGTCTTGCTATGTAGCCCAGGCTGACCTTGAACTCTCAATCTTCCTGCCTTAGTCTCCTCAGTGCTGGGATTACAGGCATAAGCCAACATGCCTGGCCATATTTACTCTTTAATAAATTCTGATTCAAGTGTTCATGAGAGCAAATGCCCTTTCAGATACACAGAGGAGGGAGAGAGAGAGAGAGAGAGAGAGAGAGAGAGAGAGAGAGAGAGAGAGAGAGAGAGAGAGAGAGAGAGAGAAGAGAGTACTCTTGTTCAAGGAGGAAGGTTTACCCAATAAACCTTTCTATCTCCAAAACTAATGGAAATTAAAGTTCAATTATCTGAAAATCACTTCTTGTCCCTCCCAGAAATTAACTTCCAATGCAAGACTTATCTAAAATCTGATTAAGTTTCCCATTCAAATAACAGAATTTACCAAGTGTCAGTATTATATTAAATATCGCATGACCAGACTGCCAGTGTATACAGTTGTATAGTATACATTGCATAACCCGCTCCTGCTAACTCCAACAATACTCATAAGGAGGCGGAAAGACCAAAGCAGTAAATTTCAGCAATTTCTGTAAAATTATGGTTCTCAAACCTACACTTCATTTTGTTTTATAATTTATTGTTTGACTGTGTAGATTTAGTAGTCCTTCTAAGACTTTCAACTACAAAGAAAGAACATTTATATAAATTTTCCCTTTCCTGTCATAATTCTTAATTACAAGCCCTTGATAAAATGCCTTTATACTTCCAGACCTTTGTACTTCTAGACATTAGGGATTATTCATTTTAGAAGAAATCATTTAATAACTCCCTTCTGGTAAATTCTATACAGCCCTATGTTCTGTGCTCACTGCAGAAGTTATCCCAACTGGAGCCAGGCATGATGGTGCATGAGTGTAATCCCAGCACTCAGGAGGCTGAGGCAGAAGAATCGTGAGTTTGAGGCCAGCTTGCACTATGTAGAAAGACCCAGGGGGAAAAAAAAGGAAGGAAGGAAGAAGAGAAGGGAAGGAGGGACCTAGCAAGGGAAGAAGAAAGAAAAAGTGACCCCAATCGGGAGTATATTTCAAAGTTTATAAACTTAATGCTCACACACTCTCACCAAGAAATACCTAAAACCAGTTCAAATGATTATTTTCACAGACAGTGCTAGTTCAAGAAGATCCAAATAAGTGAAAATTTGACATAATCTATTTCATTGTACGTCACTGTTTAAATTTTCTTATCACTTCCCAAGTCAGTAAAAAGGAAACAAAAAAATACCTACTTGTGGACAAGCCTGTGTCTTTTTGCCTTCACTGATACTGAATTCCACAGATTTAATATATCATCTGTTCTTAAATAGGTCTGTGTGAGCAGCCTATATATAGATGAACAGATGTCTCTAGAGCTGATAGATGGTGAATCAACCCAGTTGCCTGCCAGAAAGAATTGGAAGAAAAAGAAACCAAACCGGAAAGTGGAATGCCCTAGGCTTTCCATTCCCTATGTAAATAATCAAGTTTTTCACCTGCTTCTAACAAAGGCATCAATTGCTACTTGAAGAATTGGCTACTTGAGAAATAAAAGTATGGTACATTTATTTAAAAATATTAACTACTCAGTTTCAGATAATATTTTATTATTCTAAATTCTACTCCTACAAATTCCCAAAGCTTGATCTGCTAATGATTAACATATTTTCCCCTCTCCAACCTTCAGGCACTGGTCCCAGAATAAATAAGCAAATCCAATCTAAATCAGCAATAGACACCTCTATCACTGAAATGGAAAATGTACTTTCCTGGGAAGGTCAGAGAAGGGACAGGTTGGGTTTCCACCTTAGGTGAAGCTCAGCATGCTGATAATTAGAATATAGTCATCTTTGCAGCAAGAATTATGCCAATTTTACTGGTATATTTTACATTTCAGTTGATTCTGTATGTCTGAAAATTTACTTAGTGGCATCCAAATTGTAAAAACACATCACATATAATTTAGAACTAAAGGCTACTCTGAGCAGTCACTATTTTCATTCTTAGTATATATGAGTAAAAGCAGGTGAAGGGTGCCCCCAGAAGTGGGTATGCCCCAAGTTCTGCTGCTTGGGTTATTTTCCAGCACCACCAGGTTTAAAAGTGGGGGTGAAGTGCCCCCCACTTGTTCACCTAACAAGAATTTACTATAAACAATACTACTGTATCAGGTGCTGTTGCCAGGTGCTTAGATACATGTAAGGTTTTACTCACATAAAGCCTTCAGCCCAGTGAAGAAACACATGAAATCTGTGACAACAAGTAAGTACAAGTTGTGATAAATGTTTTATAGGAAAAGGATAAAGTTATATAGGAAAGGCCAACCAGGCACTGGTGGCTTGCGCCTGTAATCCTAGCTACTTGGGAGGCTGAGATGGGGAAGACCTCAGTTTGAGGCCATCCCAGACAAATAGTTCACAAGACACCATCTCCAAAAATAACCAAAGCAAACTGCAGGTGTGGCTCAAGCAGCAGAGCACCTGTTTTGCAAGCACAAAGCCCTGAGTTCCATCCAAAAAGGAAAGAAGAGAGGGAGACAGAAAGAGAAGGAATGGCTAGACTCTAGTTTACAGTTTTTCCTCCTTTGATGTTCTGGAATAACTAACTCTTCACATTTCTTCTTTGTTAATACATAACCAGTTGTTTAAGATACTAAAACTCTGAAAAACAGGCCTCAGGGTAAGCCATAAGAACAAGGAAGTTAAGGCATATAGGGTCATTTATTCCTTTTTTCTTACTTGCTTAGCTGCCCTAAGGTTCCTAGCCTCATATCCATGTTGTATTCCATTTTTAGCTTCTCTTTTCTTTTGTGTTCATTCTGCTATATGCCAGACACTTTGCTTGTTGCTGAGGATGCTGCAGTAACCAGACAAATACAGTCCCTGCCATTAGTGGATCTTACAGTTTTAGGGGAAAACAAAAATCAAGTAAGTACTAACAACTGTGAAGAATATTTTCAAGAAAAACAAACACTATATCCTAACTAAACATCTAGATTGTTCCCTGATTTGACTCATGCATTCCAACATTTTTTGTACTCTCAAGGTCAGGGCTTAATGTTAGGTACGAATATTTGAAGATGTGGTTCTTATTCTCACAGAACTCTTAGGTCTAATGGGAAAAGGGAACTTAAAATGAATCATAACAATGTTATAAGAAAGATATTAATGCCTGTAATACAGACTTTTACTTAAAAACACATCTCTAAGTACAACTTTGGCTAGCAGACATGGCAAAAGTAGGCTTGTCCTATTTCTAAGGGTCACTGGAAAATTCAAGTCATAGCTGGCCTTATGTGTGATACACATGTGTGCATGAATATTAAAAAAATGTTAGGAATCTGACATGGTAGACTGCACCTATAGTTCCAGCTACTTGAGAGGCAGAAATACGAGGAATGTAATTCAAGGTCAGTAGAGGAAAAAAGTTAGCAAGACCCTACCTCAAAGCACAAGCCAAACACTGTAGCACATACCTATAACCAAAGCTATGTGGGAGGCAGTCCAAGTGGGCCCCGGACAAAAATGTGGAACCTGTCTGAAAAACATCTAAAGCAAAAAACCAAAACCAAAAAAAAAGGTTGAGGGCATGCCTCAAGAGGTAAAGAACTTGCCTAGAAAGTGCAAGGCCATGAGTTCAAATCCCAGTAATGCCAAAACAAAAACAGAAATTAGGATAGTTATATATCATTTAGGTGTTATGAGATACCATCCAACATTGTAAATCAGAAACCTGGCATAGGACAAGTGAACATATGAAATGGGAGTTAAAATCATTTTATCCTTATGATAAGCTTGTACTAAAGTTTTAAGTGATTTCCTGATCTCATTCCCAAAACCAGTATTTCTTTAAGTCTCTACTTATTATACACTCCCTGTTATGGTTTGAATGTGCCCCCCAAAAGCTCACGTGTTGGAAATTTAAACCCAAGTTCATGTTAAATATCTGGAGGTGGGGCCTTTGGGAAGTAATTAGGATTACATGAGTCATGATGGTGAGGCCCCCATAATGGCATTAGTGGCTCTCGTTAGTACAACTGCTCTTTCTCATCACATAAGCCCTCCATCCATGTTATGACACAGGAAAAAAAGGTCCTCACCAGATGCTGGCACCATGTTCTTGGACTTCCCAACTTCTAGAATCACAAGGCAAATAAACTGAAGTTTATACCCAGTCTGTGGTATCGCATCACAGCAACAAAAAAAATGAGCTGAGACACTCCTACAAGTATTTTCTGATAGTCTAGAAAGATCTAGAAGAAAATAGAGATGTCTCTGGGTCCCTTGCTTAGTTTCTTTGCCTCTCCTGAACTCTCATTCTTAATCCCTATCTTGTCCTACAGTATGCCATTGAATGGCTTTTCTCTTTGCTTCTCTATTCCACATTTCAGATTTGAGATTTTTCTTTTTCTTTTCTTTTCTTTTTTTTTTTTTGTGGTGCTGGGGTTTGAACTCAGAACCTGCAGCTTGAGCCACTCCACCAGCCCTTTGTTTTGATGGGTATTTTTGTGAAAGGGTTTTGTGAACTATTTGCTTGGGCTGGCTTCCAACCACAATCTTCCTGATCTCTGCCTCTTGAGTAGCTAGGATTACAGGCTTGAGCCACCTGTGCTCGGCAGATTTGGGATTTTCTGATAAGGGAGGCTCAACAATCAAAGCCTATGCAAATATTCAAAAAACAAAAACCTGAAATCTGAAATACTTCTATAGTCCCAAGCATTTAAAGGACATCTTGCCTTAATTTTCTTAAAGTTTCTAAATTCTAAGTTTCTTTAGTCCTTATCATGGTTAATTTTCTTCCTTAACTTGGGAAAACAGCCTGAATAGGTTAGAACTGTGTATATTGCACCAAAAAATGTATTTCTGGCTTTTTAATATAACAACGATTTAAAGGCTCACTATATTCTATAACTAGCCTACCCTCAACCAAAAAGTTGGCTGTCAACTATGATTTCTGGGGAAAGAAGAAAGCATTTTACATGGGGTTTGTTATTTGAATATTTTATAAGTTCTAAGTGAATGCAATATACCTACAGCATCAATCTTTAGGAGGAGACCAAAGGATATCAGAGAAAGAATCAGAGGGCATGAGTTCTAATCTTGGCTCTGTTGTTACCGAAACCAAGTCACTTAACTTGTTTTAGACTCAATTTCCTCACCAAAATATTTGGGAGGGAGGGGCAGTACTGATGTTTGAATTCAGGGCCTCTTGCTTGCTAGGCAGGCACTCTACCATTTGAGCTACACTCCAACTCTCACCATAATGTAATTCTGAATACTAACTCCTACTCCCTGAAACTCTAAAGTCCGACTATGTACATTACATTAAAAGTCCACTGCAAGAGAAACTAATGTAGACAATTTAAAGTGACAGAGGCCAATAGGAGAATGGGACCAGGAACTAGAGAAAAGGTTAGTTTGAGAAGAATTAATTTAGAAGGTAACACACATGTACAGGAAAGCAATGCGAGTCAACTCCCTGTATAGCTATCCTTACCTCAACTAGCAAAAACCCTTGGTCCTTCCTATTATTGCTTATACTCTCTCTTCAACAAAATTAGAGATAAGGGCAAAATAGTTTCTGCCTAGTAGTGAGGGGGTGGGGGGGAGAGGAAGGAGGTGGGGTAAATAAGGGAGGGGATGGGGGGGAAGGGGGGAGAAATGACCCAAACATTGTATGCACATATGAATAAAAGAAATAAAAAAAAAGTGCATTGCAACAGATTATAAATGTTTCACTAGAGGCCTTATCAGATTGATTTTCTCTAAGACAGGAATAAGAACTTCTAGTAATCTGGTACTACACCTTCAAAGAGATAACTGTATTCTGCAAAGGGCCTTCCTTAAATCAAAACATCCTTATTTAAAATCACATCCCAACTTGCTCTTGGCAGCAAGAGGGAGAAAGAGAAGGGCAAAGCAAAGTGCACTTTTTTCCTTCAGAAGGCAGTTCAGGAACATGTAGTCAGTGAAGCTCACTCCCAGATTCTAGATACCTGGTAAATCTAAAGTGCAAGACACAGAGAAAGGCTGAAGAATTACTATGATTCATTACTGAAATTAAATGTATAGTGAGTGTGCAAAGCATGATCATAAAATTCTGAACTGTCAATCCAGAAGTAGTGGCTGAAGGACCCAGAAAGGTCCAATTACTGAATTTCAGTTCCAGAGTTCAGACAAAAATGAGGAAGCATAGGTAAAACAATGAAATTAAAATGTTTCTGGAATCCTACTGATTCAACATCTAAAAATCATATGGCTAGAGCTAGGTGTGATGGCACATACCTATAATCTCAGCACTCAGGAGGCTGAAGCAGGACGACTGCAAGCTGGAGGCCAGCCTGGGCTACACAGTAAGACTCTACCCTCCAAAGGTAGAGTCCAAAGAGGGGTTGGGGGGAACCACATGGCTAAATGCAATGTGATATCCTGAACTGCATCTTGAAACAACAAAAGGACATTATTGAAATGGTGGGAAAATGGATAGAATCCAAATAAAGTTGGAGTTTACTTCATAGTGATGTGTCAATGTTAATCTCTTTGTTTTGACAAATGTACCACAGTTATATAAGATGCTAACATTAGGGACAACTGGGTGAAGCATATACAGGAACTCTTTATACCATCTGTTTATGTCTAAAATTATTCTAAAATAAAAATTTATTTTAAAAACTCATGATTTTGACTCTTCCTTCAGAAAGATTTATGAATCAATTACTAAAGCATATCAAGGGTTAGGGTTTTCAAACTTAAATGCTGCCATCTCTTGGACACTAATTACTAATTCTATAAGTAGTTAATTAGAAAGAACAAATAATAATGGACCTTTGAATAAATTAAAATTGTAATTTGTGGCATAAACGAATTCAACTAACCATAATGTAATGTTGTAAAGACAATATTGTAGAATCATTCCTAATTTTATTTAAAAACCACATGTCCCAAACTGTAAAATAATAGGCTATCAAATCTGATTAGGTTTTTTTGATAAGTTCATTAAACCATTTCATAATCCCACAAATTTCTCTGCCATCTCTGCATATAGTATGGAAACATGAGTTAACTTATTCAAATAATTTGATTTAGAAACCAGAAATAATACCAAAGAATGATACATATCTTCTATTTAATCTGACACTGTCACGGGTAAAAGCAGAGCTCTAGATAAAAGTGCCCTTCCTTGTTGGTAAAGCCCGGGCTACTTATTCTTCCAGGCTGGATGGATGAATAAGGATATGTTTACGAAGGATAAGCTTATGAAAACCTAAAGTAAGCTATTAAAATATGCAAATAAAAAGTTCCCATATTGTGTAATAATATTTATAAAATAGTGAAAACATCACACACCACCTTATTTAATTCTCCTTAACAAAACAATGTGGAAGATACTATTATCATTTCAGAGACAAGAAACTTGAGTTTGGAGAGATTAAGCAACTTGCCTGAGGTCATTGTAGTAATTTAAGGGCAGAGTAAAACCTAGAACCCAGCTCTGCATGAATCTAGAGCTAGAGCCCTTAAGCACTGTTGTATGTTCTGCCTCTTTTCTTTCATAAAACATACCAGTTATCTGTCTTAAAATGACACATATCAACAGCAGTGCTACGAACATGATGTGGCTAGAAAAACTAACTAGTGGAAAATCCAGGAGCTAGTATGTAACATGTATAGATTGTGATGTATCAGAACTCCCTGAAAAGGCTGCTTACATTCAAATTCCATAGGGAACAGAAACTTTACATAGGACAATGGCCACCTCAAAAGGGCACTCAAAGGGGCTACTTCTAGAAGCAGGAATTCTAAAAGGATGCAAAGAAATTTCACAGGTCTACATCTCAACTCTCAATGCAAGACCAACTACTCTGTAAAGGCAGAAAGTACTGTTTCCTGGTCCAACTTCCTTCTTGCATGTTTCCAGAGGTTTTAAACTGGCTCTAGGGAGATTCTCAGTGCATTCATTCATTCATTGAATTAATATGTATCATTTACCTATTATCTGCAACAGGCACAGTGCTAGGTGATAAACTAGTACCATAGATAGATGAGGTCTCTGCCCTTGTAGATCATGTGTGTGTGTGTGGGGGGGAGGACATAGAAGTTGCATATACTATAATTTGAAGTGGTACACTAGTAAAGAAAAACAGTGGAATAAGAGAACAGAAAGTGGCTGAGAGGTAGTGATTTTAGGTAGAGAACATAGAGAAGGTCACTCTGAAGAGAAAGATGACTCTTACAAAGAAATCTAAATTCTGTAATAAACCATGAAAAAGATGGCTTCCAGAGAGTGCAAACCAGTGCAAAGGCACTGAGAAAAGGCTTGTCTTGAGAAGAAAACTAATATCTACGAAATGAGCAACCTTGGAGGGGGTGAATTCACCTATGACACATGGTAAGAACTTTTACAAATGTTACAATGTACCCCCCAGTACAACATTATTATAAAAAAAGAAAAAGAAATGGGCAATCTAATACACTGAACTCCTACATTATACAGTCACTGGGTTAGATGTACAATGACTCAATCTTAACAGCTACTAGAGGTACATGTTACTCTGGGTTTTTGCTGTTGTGGTTTTGTTTTGTTTTGTTTTTTGGTACTGGGGTTAGAACTCAGGGCTTTGCACTTGCTAGGCAGGCGCTCCACCATTGAGTCATGCCCCAAGCCCTTTTACCTCTGGTTATTTTTGAGACAGGGTCATGCTTTTTGCCCAGGCTGGCAATCCTCCTATTTTACTCTTCCCACCATAGCTGGAATGACAAGCATACAACACCAATCCCAGCTACTGGTTGAGATGGGGTCTCACAAACATTTTGCCTGGGCTGGCCTCCAACTGTGAGTCTCCTAATCTCTGCCTCCCACATAGCTAGGATTATAGGCATGAGCCACCAGCGCCTCTGTTTTAAAGATCAAAAAACTGAGGTTCAAAGAAGTTAAGTAACTGGTGGCAGAGCTAGTAAGAGGTACTGTCAGAGTTCAAACACAGGTTGCCCTGATAGTATGCAGATGCTGTAACAGAGGCCTGAATGATGTAGAAATAAACTGGAAATGTGCTTTCCTTTATCCCATTTAGGCAGAGCCATCCAAACAATTCCTTCCAAAGTTAATGGCAACAAAAATAGTATTTCCTCTGTGGCATTAGTTCTACACGTTCACCCAGAAAATGTGGGCAGCTTTGATTTTCATTTGCTAATCCCTGCTGGTATGACTGGTGCTGACATTCTGCACCCAATTTTAGTGAGGGCAGGTGACAGGTGAGCATACTCGAAACTTGAACCAGAGCAGTCATTCCATTGCAAGTCAGAAGAGACAAAATTATTTTCCTTAAAATTAGATTAGTGCTCTTCTGCTATCTCTATTTCTTAACATGGATTTGAAAAATATACAGCATTACAGAATAAGTTTTTATAGGGGAAAGAATCTTTTCTAGGAAGAATTAGAGCGCAGAGGTGATCAGAAAATAAAAATTTAAACATAGAATTTTTTTTGTTTTGTTTTTTTGCAGTACTGGGGCTTGAACTCAGGACCTACACCTTGAACCAGCCACTCCACCAGCCCTTTATGGTGATGGGTTTTTTTGAGATAGGGTCTCGGGAACTATTTGCCTGGGCTGGCTTCGAACCACAATCTTCCTGATCTCTGCCTCCTGAGCAGCTAGCATTACAGGCATGAGCCATCAGTGCCAGGCAAACATACAGCTTTTAAATGTGTGTATTATATACATATATATATATCTGTTTACACATTTAAAACCCGTATATATTTATGTATACAATCTGAAAGTTCTTCAAATGCTTATGTGTAACGTTCTCTATGGGTGTTTAAAAGCAAAAGAAAAAAAAATAACTTTTCACCCTTAAATCCTAGATACTATATAGTTTTAGCTATTTTGACTCAAAAGAATTTAAGATTTAAAAATAAATTTTGGTAAAGGCATCAGCAAAATGCTTCTTTTTCTGTATAAGAATGAAATCCGTAAAATTAAACCTTATTACTACGTATAATGGTGGAAGCTGCAAGAAAGCTAACATCATTGGGAAAAGTTAACATTCTTAAGGTCAAATACATAAAGAGACCTCTTTTGAGATGTCTGTGTTGTAACTGCAGGGGAGTTCATGTTGTTATAAGAATTGCAACTTTGTGCTTCCTGGTTTGTGTGGTCCCATTTGCAAATGAAGTATTTCATTACTGCAGGTTTTACACAAAAATTTTACAAAACAAACCTGATTTAGGTTAAAGCACGGTAGAAATCAATTACTTTTCTGGCCACTTCAGGAATATTTACATATCTTTCCTATTATAGAATTTTTAATTTAGGTATTAGCTCCTTCAACACACACCATTAGTGCAAGAGATACTCCAGATCCAAAGCTCAAAGTAGAAGAATGCAAAGTGATCAAATGATTACTCAGTTACCACATACCGCATCTTTCTAGCATAATTGTGAATAATGCAGAGAATGCTATACATATCAGCAGAATGCTTTTTTAATTGTTTTTTGTTTTGGCACAAAATATTTGTGTATTTTTATGAGGTAAGATGTGATGTTTTGATTCATGCATACATGGGGTAATGGCAAAATCAAAGTAATTAGCCTAACTATCACCTTAAACTTTTATCATTTCTTTATGGTGAACACATTCAAAATTCTCCCTTATAAATATGAAGATCCAATGAATTATTATTAAGTATATTCATTCAGAATGCTTATTTTTAAAATGTCCCTGATAGGAGCTTATACTTTTCCTCCTCCTGCATTTCTGAATAGTCTCCCTTTCTAGGAAGCCTAACCCTAGGGATTTCAGAAAAATAAATGATATGTGTTTAATAACCTGTATGATCTTTAGCTAGGCAAGACCCCTTTTCCTCTGGCTCTTGCTTCTCCTGGGCATGAAAACACACAGAACTACAGCAACAGCTGGGGATCATTAAACTGACAGAAATAGCTTAGGAGACTCCAAAGTGTATGAGTGGGGGAAGGAGAGGCTGAGTATCAGATTAAAAAAATCAAAAGGGCAACAGGAAAGTGTGTGTGTGTGTAGCGGGGGGTGGGAGGGGGTGCAAAGCCTAAGGAGCATATCACATCTAAATTTCCTTTACATAGTAAAAAATGAAGGGACAGTGACTACAGCCTAACTTGCCTAGCTCCTTTGATGGACAGTTTAGTCAAACCTAAAACTGAGAGTCTAAATGAAGACAGGTTGGGGGGTGGGAGAGGAGTTGTGGAACCTCAGAAACTAACCTTAGGGGCTGGAGGTATATCTCAAAGTTCAGACTCTACTAAACATTCCCCATACCCCACAAAAAAGGACTAACTCCCAAAATCATCCCCAGTCTGGAGGAATCCTTCAGGGGCTGAAGTGACAGTGAAAAAACAACTCCAAGATGGGTAGGAACCAGACTGTGAGAATATAGGCCAACCTCTAAGTGGACTCAGAGACAGCCTAGACCCAAGAAATTCCCTCAACTGTGGAGAACCAAATGCTACAGGAAATGCAGGCTCTTTGAGACTATTCTTGTCAGTGCATAGCCATACCTCCCCAGTGCCAGCTTTTGAACCTGGCAGGTCTCTGAATGTGGGTCCAGGAATGTGCCATTTGCCTGGGCAACTGCCAGAGTGTGTTCAGCACATGCTTGAATGCCAGGGAGAAGCTTTATTGCTATCATCCCAAAGGAATGGGGTTACCTATCCTGATCTATGCTTTTAAGTCTCATTAGTTCCAGGAACCTGGGGTACCCTGTTCATCCCCACACTTGCTAGATTATCTATTCAATATCATCAGGGCTTCTTCCACCAACATATTCCTTTATATCTACAGGATTGCATTTTCAGATAGTTCCCCACCTGCAAGCCTGAACAGGAAATGATTCAAATTGCAGATATCATGACTGCAACTCTCTTTGGCAAGAGTATTTTGTAATTGTGTGATTGCGTGAACTTCAGCTGAACATTTTATTAGATGAAATCTCATGATTTACTAGAGAAAGCGCCAGCCTGAGAGATGGTCTCAATAAAAAAAACAACTACCACACTACCGTATTCTAAAATAGCTTGCTTCTTTTCTAACCATAAATCTTGCAAGAAAATTTCTAAAATACATCAGTTTTGTCTTAATAACTATATTCGAACCAGGATTTCTACAGGTTTCTACAAACACCTCACCATAATTGGCTGATTCTGAATATCTGAAGTTATTATTAAGAAAGGCAGAGGATATACAAAAATAAATCCACTACACTGGAAACTAAAAAAAGGTTAGACATAGACTACATACAATTAATTTGAGGGTGAATAACATCAAAGGACAAGATATATGTAAACCAAATTACAATGACCATAATCACCTCTCATTGTGTGCAGCCTAGGTGGATATAATTGTATCATTAAAACTTTCATTAACCTTTACCTGAAATCTAAAACTTAATGCCACAAATAGTTATAATTAATCACTTACTATGTGCATGCCTGGTTACAAAGTAGAAGACAGAAACTGATTAGGAAAATAACACTGGGCATTTATAGAATAGAAGCTACTTTTATTTATTTATTTTTTCTTTTACAATCAACATACTTTATTCATAACTGCAGAACAGTGGAATCTTTCTTTCCATCTCACATCCAAGCTTAATTACAAACTCCTGAAAACTGACTGGCTGGCTGGCAGACAGAGACACTCCACCTTGACAATGTCCTTAGAATGCACTGTCCTTATTGTAACCTATTTAATCCTTGGATTCACTGCCACTAGAGTATTTTCATCATAATACCTTGGTGGATAACTTTTACTCATCCCTAACACTTTGCTTCAGTCTCATGCCATGACTCCCCTTTCCCAATATTCTTGGAATATGTCTAGAAGCTACTTTTACACATACGATCTCATTTGACCCTGTGAGCAGACATATCCACTATTCCATGAGAGGAACTGGTTTGTCAAGTTCAAAGCAACTTCGCCAAGCTCATCATTGGCAAGATCAAACCAAGATTTTTATCTGCTCAGTGCTAGGATACTACCTGCCTATCATAAAAAACAGAATTTAGTTCCTTCTGAAGACTAGAATTACCCATGAGACTCAACAATGCAGATTTAAGACAAAATCTGTCACTTTGGGATAAATATTTTGTTTAAGGACATGATACCGCCCTCTAGTGCCAAGATATACAGTAGTTATCAGCAATCTCAGAATAACATCTAGATAAGGCATATGACCCACCAAGTCTTTGTTATGCATTTTGGAGGGAAAGACAGAAAAGGATGAATCCATCACTCACATAAAAAAAAATAATAATAATAAAATGGCCAGGTGCCAGTAGCTCACGCCTATAATCCTAGCACTGAGGAGGCAGAGATCAGGATTGTGGTTCAAAGCCAGCCCAAGCAAATAGTTCTGCGAGACTTTATTTTGAAAAACCCTTCACAAAAATAGGGCTGGTGGGGTGGCTCATCAAGATAAAGGCCCTGAGTTCACAAAACAAAACAAAAACAATAAAATGACATAAGCTCCTAAAGAAATGTATAAATATAATGGGGAAGGTTAAGAAATGCTAAACATCACTGTTATACTTTGCAATAATAGATTACCAGAGTACAAAGGATTTGTAAGCTTCATGGGGGCAGCAGCATATCAGCGATCTTTAAAGCAATTCACAAACTACAGATGAACAGCGAGACCTAAGGCTTAGAGGTGGGAAGTACTGTAATGTTAAGATCAAAACCAACATTTTCTAAAGTATTTAGCTGAAGCATGAAGTTGGTGTGGGGAAATAATGAAAAGGCTAGTTAAGGTCTAGAACTATGTTATCGGATACAGTAGTTACTAATCACAACTGCTATCTTCATTTAATTAGAGTCAAATAAAATAAGAAATTCCATTGTCTTATTAGCCACATTTCAAGTCTTACTGGCCACTTTTGGCTAGTGTCCACCATTCTAGACAGTACACAGATAAAGTACAAGGTAGGTAGTGCTGTACGAGAGGTGGCCACAAAACACCCATCTTTCAAGACTGCTAAGAAAGAAAAGTCAGGCAGATCTGATCCTTGCCAAAAGTCTATTAATAAAGAAAAATTATGAAAGAAGAAACTGTTATTAGTAATTTATAATAAAACACAAGACTAAGAAGAATCATCTCACTGAGTATCTTTAGGTATTTCAAGGAAGAACTATCTTTGTCCCTCAAACATGTACTTTAGCACCTAAGAAGTAACATCAGATATCTTTTTTACTTTTACTTCCTAGTGTACCACACATTTCTTCTGTGAAGCTTAAAAAATGACACGGACTTTTAAAAAGTTTATTTACTTATTTATAAAGATATAATGAGTACTCTTAAGAACCAGTAGACACTGAGTTCAAGGCCCAGTACTTTGCCCACCTCCCCACATCCCCCCAAAAATTCCAGTAGACAAAGAATTCTAAAAACAGGGTTCTAAGCACACTGTGAAGCCAACTGCAGGGTAACTACCTTAAGTTACCATCCTGATCATACTCCTAACAATTAGAGTTTCTATTTCCTATACAGGTTTTTGCACTTAATGCAAAGACATTCTTAATGAGCAGACTGGGATTCTGAAATGTAACTCTCTGAATTATTTTTTTAAAAAAAATCAAAGGTAGCAGCCCAGTGATTAAGTAATGAGCCATTATCTGCCTGTCAGATAATCTTCCCTCTGACCATGCTATGGTGTTTCTTTCACATTAGTTCAGAATATTTCTAGATATTTGAAGAAAAACCAACTGCCTTTCAAAGGCTCTTAAAACTACTCTGTTTGCAAACTGGACACTCTAGTTTCCTCACCAGCAGATTCATTCACTGCTGATGCCACAAACTCAAGCCATCCTGTCAAATGTTAGCAAAGTTGCAGAGACATGTCTGCTTTTGGAAAAGCAGCATTTATGCAAGCAATATTACAGATTATACATGTAATATTACATCATATATAAATGATGACAGTAGATAATTATGCTTTCCAAGCAAAGAGAAAAAGGTATTGATTATTCTTTGTCTCTACATTTGATAGAATTTAGATAGTCTCTAACCTCTTTTTCTTTATAACCCAGAACTCTTCTGAAAGAATTCTTCTCAAATTTAAACTGAACTCAAATGTGTCCATCCCACTCCCAAAGAATGTCTTTTCACAGTTTCAGAATATGAAAGAAAACTGTTAACAAAGCAAAATTTCTTTAAGAAAATGCAGTGCAAATTGTTCACCCTAACCCAAATCAAGATGTATTACAAGTAAAACACCTTTTAGGTGTTTGTTTAAATTATGATGGCTTACTGTTATGAAACCAAAGAAGCCATGTATACACTTTCAGTATGTACCAGACAGAAGAAACTGTGGTCATCAATAGCTTCCAATCAATGTCCCATCAGGTCATGAAATACACACTATGCCCAGTTACCTATCTGTTGGATACTCAACAAGCTTTAATACAAACTCTGGGATAATAACCCATCCAAAGTCAAAACCTGGGTGGCTATAGAGAAATTGGGAGGAGATAAAACACAGCAATAAACTCAGAGGGAAAACAAAACCATGCATATCTCAGAGGGATAAATATTCTAACCTTCCCGCAAACTGTGATAAGGGGCCAGGCACACTGCTGAGTAGCTGTCCTTCCCTGGCTTCAGGACAATCCATGAGAGTGGCAGAACCCTGCAGGTGGGCTGAAGAATCTTGGTCTTCTCCTCCAGCATGCTAGAAGAGATGTGAGACTCCAGATGCCAATATTGCAAGAAACCAGTCTTCCTTCCCTCACTCCTTGAGAGGCCATTTGCTGAAGATCTGATTAGCATTGCTCTTTAGGTTAAAGTGAATACTTCATTTCTGCAGTACAAAATGTTGCAAGAACAGCTAGATCCTAAGTTTACTGAAGGAGTGGGGCATTAAAAGCAGTGACAGCAGAAGGTCAGAATCACCAAGTCTCTTGGCAAAACATTTCTTCCTATCAGCACTGGGCCTAAACACTGACACTTCCCTCCTCTAATCCAAATGCCAAAACGGAGGACCAGGATAATTTCAATGTGTAGAGCTAAAAGAAGAGAGGGTTCCCTTAGAAAAAATGCTCGTAGCAACCAACCAACCTCATTCACCCAAAATAGTAAACAGTTGGTTTCTCTGCTCAGCACCAAAAGGGTTCTGCCAGACAAGCACTATCACATGACCAGGTTCTCTCATCTTTCCTCTGCCTCCTTCTTGTGCAAAGCCTGCACCAAAGTGGAACAAGGAGATAAAACACAGCACTATTTTATTTTACTTGACAGTTGTGTTTAAAATGTTTACAGATGAAAGGTAAAAAATTGGAGGAGAGCAGACACTCAGGAAGAAGTGACTTTGAAAAAAAGCCTTATCACAGCACTGAAATAGGAACATAAACATAACAGTTAAATGTGGCAAATGTGCTTACTCAATGAATGAACAAACAAATGGATACTTCTTAGCAATTTCCAAGAGCTTTGTTGATTGCATCTCTAAAAGATATAACTCAGTATATACCTGACCTTCTCATTTCAGAAAAAGGCATCGCTCAAGTGGTAGAGAAGCCTAGAAAGCATGAAGCCTTAAGTTCAAATCCCAGTACCACCCAAAAAAAACCAAACACACACACACACACACACACACACACACACACACACTCATCAAAAGAAAATAAATACCCTTAAGATTCTCACTAGAGTCAGAGACAGTAGACTGGAACAATAGTGGCAGCCCAGGAAATACTGCTACCTTACCAACCTCAACTTACCTATCATTTGATTTTACTGTAAGATGTTACAGTCCCAGCATTCAAATCACTGGGTAAGCTATCAGGACAGCTACACGAATAGAACTGAAAAAGCTACCCATCTGATGACACTCACTGGCATTTCTACCTGGGGAGAGAAGTCAGATTAAAAGACCTGCAACACAGAGCAAGCTACATGTGCCACCATATTCTTCCTCTACAAAGTTCGACAACAAAAATTGAGCAAGACATGTAATGAAGAGGCATGGAAGTAGGAACCTCTATGCTGAGTAATTTGTTCCAGTGGGAAAATAGGTGAAGTTTAAGAGTAAAATGTGTCACCATCACACCTTTACCTCCACACATTTTATGCTCTGTTCCCCTTCTCCAGGGATAGTCAGGGGACTAAGAGTACAGAAACTCTTACACAAACACACAGAGTAAATGGCTCAGTATCTGTGAAGTGGAAAGGAAAGAAAAAAGAAAGTAACTTTCTTCAAAAACCCTTAATTTAAGCAACACCCTGTTTCAAGAACATCTGGAGATAATTATTTGGCTAGTGTCATAATGCAAACAAGTAACATTGTTTGGAGAATGAAGACATTTGAACTCTCAGACACTACTTACCAGGTGGGTGCAAAATGATAATGCTCTTTTGGAAAACAGTTTCCAAGCTCCTTATAAAGCTAAACTTATAATGTAAGAAAGTAAGCCCATTCCTGAGTACCCAAGAAAGATAAAAACATATCTGCATAATAACAGCTTTACTTCTTGCTGCCACAAACTAGAAACACCCAAATGTTTTCTGATTTGTGAACAGAATAAAATGGCAGTACGTCCACACATGGAAATACCACCTCAGCAATTTAAAAAAACCCACAAACTATTGCTACAGACAACAACACTAACTGATGAAACCCAAAAGCAATGCATTAAATGAAAGAAGCCAGACAAAAAAAGCCTACACATTGTGTGGTGGCAGTTAGTTATATGAGGTTTAAGAAAAGGCAATACCAAAGAGACAGAAATCAGATCAATGTTTTCCAAGAGTTAGGAATGGTAAGGAGACCATCTCCAAAGAGACATGATAGAACTCTTGGGAGTGATAGAAATATTCTGTTTATGGAAAGGGTGATGGTTTACCCTTTATCAAAATTTCACTGAACTATACACTGAAAAGGGTGACTGCTAATGCATATAAATTGACCTGTTTTTTTTTTAAAGGCATTTATTTTTAAAGGTATTATTATCAGAATGGGATAGTAGTTAACAATACAGTCTCTGGAGCTAGACTTCCTGAGTTTATTAAATGATGCCCTATACTTGCTAACTGTGAGACCTTGACAAACTTTTAACATCTCTACGCTACTTCTTCATAATGTGAAGATAATAGTATTCACTTCATAGAGTCACTGCAATCGATGAATTAATGCGTGTGAAACACTTAGGGTAGTGTCACTCTATATACACGCCATAAATTCCAGCTGGTATTACACAATTATGTAACATGCACACAGATATGTCTCTATACACACAGAACAGAGTGGAAGGATGGTCTCCATTTGGATGGTAGGAATAGGAAGATTTTATTTTTCCTCTTTCTCTCTTTTGTTTATCTGTATCTTTAAGCTTTTCAACATGAAGGGCTGATAGTATGGCTCAAGTGGTAGAGTACTTGCCCAGCAGTGCAAGGCCCAGAGTTCTAACCCCAGTACCACAAAAAAGAAAAAAGCCTTTATAGTCAGTCGCCAGTGGCTTACACCTGTAATCCTAGCTACTTAGGAGGCAGAGATCAAGAAGATTGCAGTTCAAAGCCAGCCCCAAGCAAATAGTTCTTGAGACCCTATCTCAAAAAAAGAGCTAACAGAGTGGCTCAAGCAGTAAGAGCACCTGCCTAGCAAGCATGAGGCCCTGAGTTCAAACTCCAGTGAGGCCAAAAAAAAAAAAAAAGCCTTTATAATAAGCAAAACTTATTTTTCTCAAACACAAACAAACAAAAAACATGAAACAAAGGACACTGGACTGGGAAGCAGGAGTTCTGTTTTCAGCTGTGTTGTTAATCACATGATTATATGACCTTAAGGCATCACCTTCATCTCCAAAAAGGTGTGGCAGGAATAGCTAGGGGGTCTCTCATTTCAAAAATGGAATGTTCTCTAAGATTAATGATAGCATTAAGCAAGCTACACCCTTTATTTTGTTTCATTTTTCTTTTGATATTTATTGTCTGCCTACCAAGTGCCAGGCACTATAGACACAGCGAGATGAAACACCTAAGTCCCTGCCCTTGAGGAGTTTACACTAAGGCTGTTCAAGGAAAGATATACACTTGTACCCACTTATACCATCTCTCAGCCTGAGAGTGTTCTGATGGGAAGGTAGAAGCAGGAGCCTGGCTGGTTGGGAGGAATCAGAAAAGGCCTCCAAGAGAATACACCTAAGCTGAATCAAATTATCGAGAGATATATACATATATCAAAAAGATGGGAAGGGCATCCCAACCAAAGGAAGAGGAGTGTACAAAAGCTAAAGGTATAGAAATAACAATTACTTAAAGGTATGGAGGATAGAGAGAAAGAGAAATAGAGAAAAGTCATTTTGCCAGAAATGTGGAAAACAGGGTCAAGACCAGCAGCAGGGAAGCTGGTCAGAGGAGGGAAGTGAGCACTCAGACTGCTAATAATCTCCAGAAATCATGTGGACAGGAAGTGATTTATTCTTATCTAAAGGCTGTATGTGCCACAAATAAACCTGATATATATTAGTTTAAGATATATTTTACTATATTTACAAATGTAGCATATAATTACACAAATTTTATAGGGAAAAATGTCAGTATACTTATTTGCCATGGTTAACTGTACATACTTGTTCATTAAATAACTATTTACTAAGTTAGTTATGCTGGGGGAGAAGGAAGACACAGGCAGTGAACAAAGGAACTACTCAGTCAACCAAGCGCATCAGCTGCCTAAGATCTCTCTAGATTTTCCATCCCTCAGAAGCAGGACAGAGGCAGCATAATCATGTGGCTAAGAATTTGCACCTATCTATCTATCTAGAACCAGATAGATCTTTGCTCAAATTCTGGCTCTGGCCACTACCACTCAGTTCTTTTTAAGCTATTATTTTTCAATTTGGAAATTAAGATAACATCACCATATTCATAGGGCTTTAGGATGAATTTAAGACAATCAGTAATCAGTATTTCAACTGTAAAGAAAATGTTCAGCAAATTGTTCACTTTATTATTGTTTAATTTTAATTTTACACCTTTAAGACTGCCATGATCTTTCACTACACACACAAAAACATTCACAGAATAGAAAAATAGGCAAGGAGCAAATTATAAAAATGATCTGTTTAACATTACTAGATTCATATTTTAGTCATTTCACAATTGTTCTCATAAAGATATCATGCTTAGAATTTACATTCCTTGAGAATTTCTCAACTGTTAACATCTTCCTACATTACATGACCTAGTAAATTAAATAAAAACCATCACCCAAAATAGGGAACCAGTCACAATCTCTCCCAGGATTCCTTGTTCTGATTCTCTGACTAATACTGAGTCATTTAAAGAGCAGAGACAACACAAAGTACTAACAAATAGTCTGAACACAAAACTGTGGAGTGGAGTTGCCAGAGCACACCGTGGACTAACTATTTATTGCAAATAGAACTTTCTGAAACAGAAAATCAAGATGAAAGAAGAGTTTCTAACTGTGCCTTTGAGTAATCATGACTTCAGGGAGAAAAAAGGCAAAGCATTTAATGTTTTTTAAGCAAAAAAATTTTTTTGAAAAATTAAAGACTACTGCCTCCCTATAATCACATGCTCAAAAATGTTTGTTTTGTTTTACTTTGGAGACAGGATCTCACTATGTAGCCTAGCCTGCCCTCAAACTCACAATCCTCCTGCCTCAGTTCCTGAGTACTGGGATTATAGGTGTATACCACCATGCCTGGCTTTCAATCTTTCTAAAATGACTTTCTTCCAAATGACTTTGAAAGCAAGAGCAGACATTTAAGTAGGTTTTTAAAACAGACTGTACAACACAGAAAGAAAATGTCTTTTCTGTGACCCCATATGTTAAGGGCTGCTAGGGTCTGAATATGGTTCGAGTGTGTGCCCCTAAAGGTTCATGCACTAGAAGCTTGATCTTCAGTGTGAAGGTGTGGAGGTAATGGAATGTTTAAAAGGCAGGGCCAAGTGAAAGGTGGGTGGGTCACTGGGGGTGCTGCCCCAAGAAGGAATTAATATAGTTTTCCTGAAACTTTGGCTAGTTCTAACAAGAGCAGATTGTTATAAAAAGACTGTGGCCCCTAAATTCTCTGGCTTCCTTTATTTCCTCTTGCATACTTCCACTATGATGCCACTGCCACACTGTGTTGTAGCTGGGAGGTCTTCACCAGAGCCAAGCAGAAGCCAGCGCCACGTTCTTGAATCTCTAGAACTGTAAGGTACTTAAATCCTTCTTTACAAATTACCCACCCCTGGGTATTTTGTTATAGCAACAGAAAGTGAGCTAAGACAAGAGTCAAACTGACTTTAAACTTTCCCTGCTGAGTTTCTCCTTAGATTCAAAACTAGGCATGTGATACTGTAGCCTAAACAATAATTTAAGAAGCAGAGGAAATCTGGGCAGAATTTTTCAAGCACAGTCTCTAATTTTTACACTCTAATAAAGTAAAAGTGTACATTTATAAACAGAAAGAACATCATGCTTTTACATCTCTTTATTAGTGGTTTTATAATCTCCTTTATGAAGACAGTCTTCCACATACCTTTATGCTCCCAGCCTCCAGCATCTTTTCTCCCATCTAGCACCACAGAGGATACCTATTTGCTACCCTCCTCTACTACTCCTGCCCACATCAATGCACAAGGAACCAACAGCTAGAAAAGTCTTAACAACCTGTGCATTCCTGCTCTGCCCCATCCCACTTAAAGGCCTCAGGCTGTCCTATGCACCAGCAAGAAAAGTCTAAAGAAGTCCCAAAGGCAGGTTTTTCCCTTCAGGTACAGGAGAGCAGGGCTAACAAGTCTAGAAACCTTTTGTGCTTAATCTAACTGCTTGTGATCACACCAAAATATACTATTTGCTCTTTGTCAGTGGTTTAGATGTCATCAGCCAACAACAAAATAAGAAATACACAGTCTGGAGGAAAAAAACTATCAAATAATGTCAATTATTTACTCATTACATCAGTCACATCTTTCAAAACTCAAAGCTACTAGAGCTTCTCTACCACAAGGCCATTTCCCTTTATTTTATCTCCAAAGCAAGGGTCTTGCATGTTAATTTTTTGGCAAATTCATACATTTCCCTAGAAGTCAGAGGCCAGATGCCACACTCACCAGAGTTTCATGTCTTGTTCACAGATACACATAAGGACAGGACAAAAAGGAAAGTCATTTAACTACATGGTGTCTATAGCGTGAGAATCTGAAAGAATTTATTACTGTAGGATAGTGAGTAAACTAAGCTCCCTAAAAAGTTACTATTGAGAGTCACTCTCAACTTGGAATGCTTCATAACTTTTTAGAGTAGAACATCCTTCATTATACATACTAATTTGAATTCTGATACCAATGAACACACACACATACACACACACAAAAACACAATTTTTTTGGTGGTGCTAAGGCTCAATCAAACCCAAGCCTTTGTGCATGCTAGACAAGAGAAAAATATAAAATCTTTACCAAGATTATGCTGCAAAGAAGGCATCAACATTTTTCCAGGATTAAAAAAAATCTAAAACTGATACATTCGGACGAAAATTATTAATTTCACAGCTTAAAATGTAATTGGTCAAATTAAGAAAGTTCAAAATTGGACTGGAGGGCTGGCAGAGTGGCTCAAGTGGTAAAGTGCCTGTCTAGCAAGCATGAGGCCCTGAGTTTAAGCCCCAGTACTGCCAATAAACAAAATTGGATTGGAAAGCTAGGCATGGTGGCACGTGCCTATAATCCCAGCACTTGGAATGTGGAAGCAGAGGCCAGCCTAAGTTAAACAGCAAAACCCTGTTTTAAAATTAAGAAAAAAACGGATTACAGATGATGAGCGTCCTTTGTAAAAGTTATTATTTTAAAAAGACAAATACTTTATAATTAAAAATTGCTTTTAGAAAATAAAAACTGATTTGCCTTGTGATTCAAAAAAACAGCTAGATTTCCCAAACTTCCTAAGCCTCAAGTCCTCAGATAATTTTGAGATAAATCCTATATCTGGTCAGAATTCTGGCCATGGCTGGTTCTGAACATATAGATACCTTTCTGTTAGGAAACAACAACTTTTCTGATTAATAAAACTAAATGGTACAAAAAAACTTAAAATTACCTCTCATCTCTTTCTTTTTGTTTAAAAAAAAACAAATCACCAAACACCTGAAAATTAATCTTTGACTCCAAATCTTGTATTTAAAGGTCACCCTTACAAATTCAAACAAAGGACAGCAGCCACTTAAATAACTGAGAGCCTCGAAAAAGGTTTGATCAAACAGAATCCTCATCTCAGAATCTCAAGATCTGTGACAGAGATCACTCCTTTCTTTTTAAAACTATGAAACACACCTGTAATCCCAGCTATTGGGAAGGGTGAGGTAGGAGGATTGCTTAAACCCAGCTTGGGCAACACAGTGAGACTCCAGCTTTAAATGAACGGATGGATGAACGGATGGATGAATGGATGGATGAACGGATGGGAGGACAAACAAAGTATGAAATATTTGAAACTGGAATGGACTCTGTGAGTACACTATCCTTTAGGAAACTTGGTTCTGCCAACTGTTCATATCCATTATCTTAAAAACCTGGCTCAAATTCCAAGAAATCTTCCCTGATGAACTTCAAAAAATTGCTGTACATTCAGCATAAATTTCCTCTCACTTTGTAGCATGACTATATCCATCTGTTTTGTTGTTGTATGTCTGTCTGTTTGCTTGTCTTGTGGCAGTACTGGGGTTTGAAGTCAAGGTTTTAATATTTCAGCCACATCTCCAGCCCCTGACTACATTCATCTGCAACTGAATGCTAAACACTTTGAAAAAAAAAGGATCAGCGTCTTGTTTCTTATTTTATTGTCTCACAAAATAAAGTGGGATTCTATCCAATGGGTACTCAATAAACAAGATCAAATACCACAGCATCTATTTTGATGTCTTTCAATAAGCATATGCTAACTGACAACCAAACAACCCAACCCTTGGTAATGTTATTTACCATCATTGCCAGATCTCAGACAAAGTGAAATAGAAAGACACTAAACTCAAATCAGCCCCTGGTACTGATAAGTTCTATAATGTGGGGGACTATATTTATGTCAAAATGAAAGTTTCAATTCTATCTGAGTCTTACCCATCCTCTTTCATACTGCATGTTTTATGTTAGGTGTTTGGATGTCAAAGGGCTGAACTTAAATTTTAGTATTTACCAGCTCATGTTTAGTTGCTCTCAGAAAAGTAAATGCTATTTAAACATTAAAAATTGCCGCTAGAGTTAAGTGAAGTAATATTTAAAGGACCTAATATAACGCAGGCAGTCAATGCATATTAGCTGTTACTACTGTTAAAATTATAATTATAAAGAAAATACTGATACTTTATTATTACACTGAAGTACATTATCGAACTAAATCTCTGTGTAACATGGTATATAAAATACAGTCCTTTCCTTTCTTGGATGTGATCTGCTTACCACTGTGCTCAACTTCCCCAGAAAAATGATCTCTGTAGCAAGGTAATTTGCCAACTAGGCATCTAGGGAAAGTCCTGCACAGATACATTTCCCAGTATAATTCAATTTTGTGCAACAATCTCATGTCTTAGAATCCAAAAGTCCAGCTTTTTACTATTAAAGAGCTGTTGTATTCATTCTCTGACATTTTACAATTTCAAGGAAATATGCCTGCTGCCAAATCAGGTTAGGTTTTCTTATGGTTTATTCCTGCTAAGAATCCTAACTACAGCCCTGACTGGAGGAATACTAAAGTAACAATGAGCTATCATTTAATGCCCATTAGACTAGTAGAAAAGTTAAAAGATCTTATAACATCTATATCTAGCAAAGAGGGAAGGGGGACGTATTCTCATGTGTAGCAGGTAGAAATGTGAAATCTTAAAAAAAAAAAAAAAGAATTTGGTACCAGCATCTATTGAACTTAAAAATACTTAGTCCCTTTAACTCATCAATTCCACTCCTAGGAACATACTCCACAGAAACAGACACACATCAGTACATAAAACCTGCTGGGTATGGTGGTACATAAGATTACAGAATCTCAGCCCTTGGGAAGTAGAGGCAGGACAATCAAGAGTTCAAGGTCAGCTTGGCCCACATACTAGATAATGTTACAAAAACAAAAACAAAATACAAAAGAGTAAAAAGGATATATACTGATTGCAACCATCGTTGTAAAAAAGAATGACTCCAATCAATAAAGAAATGTCTGAATATGTTATATTGCCGATAAGCCATGAAGTAGTTTGCAGCTATTAAAAATAATTTATTTGAGCTGGAGGTAGTTATGCATGCCTATAATCCCAGAACTGGCAAGGCTGAGACAAGAGGATCTAGGCTGAGGTCAGCTACACAGTGAGACTACAGCCAGCCTGAATTACATAGTAAGACCTTGTATCAAAAAAAAACAACCAAGGACTGGGAATGTAGCTCAATGGTAGAGCACCTGCCTACCATGCATAAGACCCTAAGTTTAATTCCTGGCACCACAAAAATATGCCATTTTAAAAAATTCAATGCTCCCAACTACATATTTAATTCTGCATATGGATCTGTATAGGAGTATATGAGTCCACAGAAAAAATATGCCAAGATAGGCATATTGGTTTGGAGGCAATGTGGGGATAATGAGGAAAAAAGAGGGATGGCTAAAGAGAGAGGGTTGGGGGGAAGACTGCATTTTAAAAATAGGAGCTGGAAAGACATAGTGGTGGGTGCTGTGGAGCTCAGCTCCACTGCTCTTGCTCCTGACTCACCACTACTGGCTCTCATAGACTAAGTCAGTAAGGAACCAACAGCACCTCAGCCATGGCTTTTAAAGATTAAAAAAGAGCTACTTGGGAAGTGAAGATCAGGCAGATCACAACTTTAAGTCCAGGCAAGTCAAAAAGTATGTGGGACCTTCATCTCAGTCAATGAAATCTGGACACAGGGGTGTGTAACTGTCATCCCAGCTATGCAGAAAGTATAAATAGGAGGATTGCATCCAGGTTGGCCTGGGTATAAATGCAAGACCCTCTCGCAAAAATTACCTAATCAAAAAGGGCTGGGGTTGTGGCTCAAGTGATAGAGCGTCTGTCTAGCAAGCCCAGCAAGCACAAGGCTCCAAATTCAAGCCCCAGTACTGCCAAAAATAATAACTAAAGCAAAAAGGGCTGAGTGCATGGCTGAAGTTATACAGTGCATACCCAGTAAGTGTGAGGCCCTGAGTTCAAACCCAATATCACCCCTCCCCTCACAAAAAAGTCCCCAAAAGACACCCATGGAAGCAGAATTGGTGATTCACTGGTTTAGAATCACCCTAAACGGTCACAATATAAAATCCCTAGAGAAGGTGGGTGCTGACTTAATCAGAGATGCAAAGAAAAAGGATCTCAAAGTGAAAGGACTAGTTCCATGTCTACAAAGACTTTGAGAATCACTACAAGAAAAACACCTTGTGGTAAAGAGTCTAAGACATGGCACTGTTTCCAGATGGGACTCCACAAGTGACTCACTAACTTGAACAATGCTGAGACTGCTCAACAGATTGTTTCTAGTAGATTCAGTCATGAGTTGAAGCTGAAGTCACCACTGCACATGCCTAGTCAGTTATTTATTTTAATAAACAGATTATCAGCAGTACAGCAGCACTGCATTACAGTATGCATTGCAGTACAGTATCACTTGCCTGTACTGCAAGTGCAAGACCTTGAGTTAAGACTTCAGTACAAGTAAATAAACAAGATGTAAGATTTCAGATTTATGCATTTATGTAAATTATGCAAATATGGATTTATATATAAGACTTCTTAAGCAAAAATTTTAAATACCAACAATTACCTAAATGGGAAGTGATGAACATGACTTTAAATTACTTATTCAATTACCTCATTCTTTTTGTTTTGGTGGGACTAGGATATGAATTCAGGACTTCACATTTGCAAAGCAGGTGCTCTACTGCTTGAGCTGCACCTCCAGCCAATTTTACTATGGTTATTTTGGAGATGATATCGCATGAACTATTTGCCTAGGCTAGCCTCAAACTGAGATTTTCCCAATCTCAGCCTCCCAAGTAGCTAGGATTATGGGCATAAGCCATCAGCACCCAGCATTACTTCATTCTGATTGTTGCACTTGTCACCTAACCAATGACCCCCCTCCTTTACCCTCACCATCACAGCTCAGGCAGAGTGAAGAGACATAGTGGGGTATGCACTACATGATTCAGCTAACCCAATGCAACAAGTTGAAAGCTAGTGTGTACCCAAAGAGAAGTGTATTGTAATCTTAAAAATCAAACAGTTTAGAAAAAAGTACCCCTGAATCCCAGTTACTATGGAAAGAACCCATTACTAATATTTCTCCATCCTAAAGAAACTTTCAGTGATGCCCATGCCTGCCCATCTCCTCGGGAAGCTGAGGCAGGAGGGTCAATTGTAACCAGGAGTTCGAGACCAGCTTGGGTAACATGACAAGATCCTCACCTTAAAAATAAATAAACAAATAAATAAAAAGCCAGGCATGATGGCTCATACCTGTAATCATAAGTACTTAAGGAGTTGACGATCAGGAGGATGGAGGTTCAAGGACAGCCTCGGGAAAAGTCAGCAAGCCCCCATCTCAATCAATAAGCCAGGCATGGTGGTGTGCATCTGTGGTTCTAGCCATGCAGGAGATTGTAGGTAGGAGGAAGGTAATATGAGGACTCCCCCAGTTGGGGGGAGGAGAGGAATGTTCATTGTCACTGAACATAAGTTCAATGGGAGCTTCTGATTTGATCCCAAATCAAGATGTATACCTAGCATATAATAATTTGTTAAATAAGTTAACAAATGTCTTTTCAAGTCTATTTGAGAAGAAGGGAACCAGCAGGAGGGGAGGAAAGAGATCATAATGGAGGGGAATGAATATGATCAAAGTACATTATATACATATATGAAAATGTCATAATGAAATTTTTTTTGTGGTGGTGGTACTGAAGTTTAAACTCAGGGCTTCAGGTTTGCTAGGCAGGCACTCTACTGCTTGTGCCATGCCTCTAGTCCAGAAACCCAGTATTTTGTACAATAAAAAATGTAAAGAAAAAAAAAAAAAACCTCAAAATGACTTTTCAATCTATTTTCTCATGACCACCATTTTATCTGGACTTTGTAATTGCCTCTTTGGTGTCTCCCTACCACTTTTCTTTAATCCCCTTCAATCTGTCCTCCACACTGAAACCAGAATAATCTTTATAAAATGCAAATCTAATTGATACTATGTTTCTTCTTAAAATCTTTCAGTGACACCCCATTGCTCTTTGGTTAGAGCCTAAACTCCTAGCATCTGTGAGGCAGAAATTATTGTTATGGTCATTTTCATGAGGAAACTGAGGCACAGACGTACAGTAAGTGGTAAGGATAAGATGTAACCCTAGGCAGCAGTTAGGCTCTGAGGCTTCACTCGTATCTATTACAATACATTACCTGTTATCAGCTATAAGAAAAATCCATCAGTTCCTCAAATAAGCTATTTTACTTCTCCCTCCAGGTCTTTACATTGATTTCTGTGCTGGAACATCATCCCTCAGGTTATAGCTTAAATATCCCTTTCTCTTAAAGACCTTTCTGCAATGTCTCCTAAATTGCTTGGATCCCCCTACTCTATTCTCACATGGTGTTCTGAATATTCCATTAAAACTCCTATTCTATTACAATTGCTTGTCTGCCTTCATCAATAAATCTCAGGCTGTAAAATGACATGCACCATGCCATGTCTGCCTTGTGTACCACTGTACCCCTAGTAGCTGGAACCGGCTCTGGAGTACATTAGGTGCTGAGTGGATAATTCACACGGCAACAGCACCATGAAGCACTTTGCCTAACCCCCTTCCAAAAGAATTTATTGCTTCTCTAAGAGCCCTGTTCCTATATTAGGCTTCATATATTATATATTTTGTTATATATAATATATTTAAAAGAATGCGTCTTAGCCAGGCACAATGGCTCATACCTGCAATCCTAGATACTTGAGAGGCACAGACTGGGAGGACTGTGGTTTGAGGCCAGTGCTGGGAAAAAGTTTATGAGACCCATGTCAACCAATAAAAGCTGGATGTGGTGCTATCTTCAGCAGCACATATACTAAAATTGCAACAATACAGATTAGTATGCCCCCTATGCAAGGATGACAGGTAAATTCATGAAGCATTCTATATTTAAAAAAAAAAAAAAAAGCTGGATGGGGTGGCAAATGCCTGTCATCCCAGTCACTCAGGAAGCATAAATAGGAGAATCACAGTCCAGACTGGCCCAGGCATCAATGCTAAACCAAAAAAGGACTGGGGGTATGGCTCACATGGTAAAGTGCCTGCCTAGTGGAGTTCAACCTCCACTACTGCCAAAACAAACAAATAAAAAAATTGTTGGTTGGAACTGATGACTCGTGCCTGTGATCCTCACTACTTGGGAGGCTGAGACTGGGAGGATTGTGAGTCAAAGTTAGCTTGCAAAAATAGTTCAAGAGACCTCATTCTCCAAAATTACCAGAGTAAAATGGACTGCAGTAGAGCACCTGCTTTGCAAGTGAAAAGCCGAGTTTAAATCCCAGTCCCAGTCTTTTCCCTGTACGCTTTCAAAAAAGAGGTACAAGTTAAATGCATCTATCTGACCTCTGAACAACTTTTCACAAACTTAGCCCTTAAAAAAGTAATCACTGTGGTTATCTACGGCTTCCTGTCTCACCATGTGAACTCTCCCTCTTGCACATGCTCAGGCCATGAAGCCCTTCACCATGATGTCATGTGGCCAAAGGGGCCCTCACCAAAAGTCAAACTGATAGGGCCTCCTAACCTTGCACTTTCAGCCTCCAAAATTATGAGCTTTAAATAAACCTTTTCCCCTAGGGATAACTTGTACTGTAGTATTTCTTACAAATGCATATAGATCTGATTATTTCAATACCAATTTCAATTGAAAGAAATTTATTGATAACTTTAATTAATTATTAAAGAGCTTAACACTCCAATATCTGGTGAAGGCCAAACTCTAATTTATCATCAACCTCCTCAGTAATGACATATTCGACCCATTTTCCAACTATCCTATACTTCCTATTCTAATCAAGGTAAAAATCTTACTCTTCCTCACATACTATTTCTTTCCTTAGAAAACTCTTCCTACCTGAACACAATCAGATTTGCCTTCCTTCCTGATTCCTCTTGCCTACCCAAATTCCACTTATCCTCTACAGTTTAGCTCTAATATTACCTTCATTGTGAATGTAAGATTTCCTGTATACTGGAAAATTTATCTTTTCTTCAATATGATCTTATTACCCTCTATAGCCCCTATATCGCCAACAAGAATAAAATTTGTTGGGTTTCAGAATCATTCCTCTACTTCTCAGGAATCTCTCAGAGTAACTATGATAGAGTTAGGTATATAATCATCAGTAATTAATAAGTACTTGCCGACTTAAAAAAAAAAAAGTCTGTTAGCCATAAATATTATAGCCCTCAATCATCCACATTAACAGTAGCAAACACACTACACATAAAAACATGGTGGATGAATCCAACTATTTTTTAGAGTGGGCAAGTATTTGTCTTAAGCACTATAAAGTTTCTTCCAATTTGCTAGGAAATCACATAGCTGCCACAAATCATTTAACCACACAATTCCTTCCTTGTCAGGGCCCAGTGTCTGCTCAGCTTATCATGCCATAATGGCAAACAACTGCACAACTTTTCCTCATCTGTGACACAGAGATAAAAATAAGCAGAGGTAGTCATATTCTAAACATTTGCTGGTTCACATCTTCCCATAATACAGAGATCTTTCTTTGGGCACCAAAGATCATCCACTTTCTTAGTGGACAAATACCTTGTTTGTGTCAATGAAGTACTTTTGTAAATATAATAGGATTAATAAGAATCTGAAAGATAAATTTGCTCCTTCCCCCCGCCCCCAAAAAAAAAAATCCCTGTTATGATTTACTCTTAGTTGATAAAAAGCCAAATTCTTCCCATAGTCCATACGGATTTGCCTCAGCCTACAGCTATTTTCCCAAGTGAGAGTTTCTAAACTCCTAAAATTTTCTCTGGTTAATTTCTCTTTCTCCTGGAGCTGGTCAAAGTTTTCTTATAACAACATACCATACAACTGAAAAGCTAACTTTCTCAGTCTGAATTTTGTTTATACCTGGTAGAAGCTACAGCTTTCTCCCACAGGGAATTCAAAATGCCTATGCTTATCTCCAGAAAACTTTTCAAGTATTTTCAGTAACCTAATGGCAACAGTTTTGTTACTAAAAAAATTTCCCAGCATCTTCCTGTTTTGGCAGGTCCTGCTAAAACCCCCCTCCCCATAAGGGGAAAATTTGAGTAAAAATACTGCCAACTTCAAGTTCCCTTAGGCAAATTTCCAGCCTCAGTGCAAGGCCATGAGGTTAAACATTTCTCAGTGACGCAGGCTCCCATAGAGGGAGGAACAAGAAAAAAAAAAAGTAAAACTTATTCTTCCCAGTGCAATAAATCAAGAGACAGTAGCCATGTTCTTCAAAAAAAAAAGGAGTTAAGTTAAACTATATACTGTTTGCTCTGCCAGCCCCCGCTCTCCCAACCAGTGGTAGTGTAAAACCCAAAAGAGAGCTGTGGGATGGGGGAAAGGCAACTGCAGAACCACCAGGTCAGTCTGGTCACTAGATAGATCTCTAGATTTTCTAGCTAATCTCCAGAATATTAATACAGCATACAGATTTAGCCACTGTGTAAAATTTATGGCCATTAGAACAACTAAAGTGAAATGATTAAATTAGTAGTTATAGGGTGAGAAGTACAATGACACATGAAGCAGACCACTATTAGGATTAAAATGTATTTTAGGTTGAGGAAAAACAAAGAAAACTGTTATTTAATCAACCTCCTGGAGAAAGAATATAAAGTTTATCACAGACAAGACAAAATCATCCATGGGCTGGTAGGTTCTTAGACCTCTGGCCACCTGTTAACAGATAGCAGAATGAAATAAAATCAGAATTGTTCCCCAGAAACTGATTCATAAATTATAGAACTTTAGAGTTAGAAGGACTTTATGTTTACAAGAAAATGCCCAGTGATGAAAGTATCACTGCATGTGTACAGAGCTTTACTTCTCAAAGTGTTTTTATTGATTTAGTCCTTACACAATTACATGGGCCATGAATTAGGGATATAGAAAAAAGATACCACCTCTGCTTTCAAGGAACTTACTTCCTATGTCCCATGAGAACTGCTAGGAACAATAATACACTAAAACAATTGTTCTATGGCTAAACACAAAGAGAGCACAAGGGAAGGGACACCCAAGTTTCAGGCATGGATGGATGAAAGACAACATGTATCTCAGAAAACCTAGCCCTTGATTGTGAAGGATGAGTAGAAGTTAACCTGATATGCATAAAGAGGAATGAATGGTTCAAGGCAGAGGCAAGATTATATGCAAGAAATAGAAAAATAAAAAGGCATCAAACAGTTCTAAAACTCAAAAGCTGGTAAGTGTTGCTGAAGTCTCTGAGGTTGGAAGTGACGAGAGATGACCAAATATTTAGTGAAAGATTAAACAGACAAATGTAATAGTCTAAATTTTACCCCACAAGAAACCAAAATATTCTGAGCAAGAGAGTAAAATGATTAGAATTGATACAAAAAGTATCTTGGCAGCTAAATGAAGACAGATTAGAGGAAATCAGGCTCTAGGCAGGGCAACCAATAAGATGACTAGAAAAGAAAAAAAAGCTGGGGCCATGGCTCAAGTGGCAAAGCACTTGCCTAGCAAGAATGAGGCCCTGAGTTCAAACCCCAGTACCACCAAAAAAAAAAAAAAAAAAAAAAAAAAAATTAAAAAAAAAAGCACAAAAATGAGAATCTGATCTAGGGCAGTGAATCAAAATAGGAGTAGGAGAAGTCAAAGAAAAGAATCTATATAATTCAGAAATTGAACAAATGTGAGTACAGGAAAAGAAGAATCAAAAGTGACTCCTAATTTTCTGGTTAAGACAGTTGGTTAAGTTACAGCATGCAGAGTTGAGGGTAATCATGACAATGGTGACATCAGTTTTAAATGTGTGAGAGTCAAGTGGGAAAATTGAGTGGATTGAATCTAGAATCAGGAACTAAGTGAGTGCTATAGATACAGATATACACATCACTCAGTAAGTGATGGCTGAAGCATGGGTTGGGTGAGATTGGTTAAGGAGAATGTGTAGACTGAAAAGGAAAAAGGTCAAGGACTAGAATGAGGACATAATAAGAGAAAATAAACAATGGCCAGAGAGACAGAGGTTTGTAGGGAGAATAATGTCTGTAGTTTAGCTGCCCAGAACCTTGAACACTTTTCACTGGGGGAAATTCCAAGACAGGAAGAATATAGGCCCCTCTTTCTTCTACAGGAACCAGAGTAACAGATGTCCCCTCTCTCAGCACACTGGCCTTTAGGTCTATAAATGTACAATCCAAGTCCAGCTGATCAGATCCTCCTATCTAGAACTTTAGATATTGAAGAAATGACATGAAGGTGAAAATATCAGAAATTATTCCTGGTATGAAGGCAAGTATCTACTGATGGAAGTGCCAAAAGAAGCAGGTGTTCACTGGAGACAAGGTGAGCAGCAGTGCCACAGGATCTAGTGAGCAGTGAGACTCCTTAGCAGGCTGGTTCTGCAACCTGGTCTTCATTCTATTTTACCTTGCTCAGTTTCTGTTTATTTTCTGAACTTAGTTATCTGCCCTTCCTATTAAGGTTGTACAGCATCCAATAATTTTCCAATGCATTTATTTTATACTTAGGTTTTAGCAAAGAATCCTATAAAATACAGAATGAAGAGACAGCACTGAATAGAGTCAAATGATAAAGAAAGATTAGGCCGGGTGCCAGTGGCTCATGCCTGTAATCCTAGCTACTCAGGAGGTAGAGATCAGGAAGATCTCGGTTTGAAGCCAGCCTGGGCAAATAGTTCTTAAGACCCTGTCTCAAAAAACCTTTCACAAAAAAGGGCTGATGGAGTGGCTCAAGGTGAAGGTCCTGAGTTCAAACCCCAGTACCAGGAAAAGGAAAAAAAAAAAAAAGGAAAGAAAAATCAGGTAAGGTGAGGTCTAAAAAGTGGCCCAGAACCTATGTTCTAGTCTGTTCACCAGACTAGTACATTACTGGTGATCTTGTTCACATGTGTTACCTCATTCCATTCCTACAACATCTTTTGAGGAAGGTAAGGCAGGTATAATATCTTTATCTTAAGGATGAAAAAATAGTCTAAAAGAGATTAAGAGGATTGCTTGTGGTCATACAGTTCTTTTTACAATCCAAGGTTGCCCTCAAGAAAGTTATTTTACAAGTGTTCATTAAAAGAAAGGTTAAATGAATACAGTAATTATTTTCCTTCTTCTCTTCCTCCTCCCCCACCTCTTTCCTTTCTTTCTTGATGATACCAGGGTTTGAATTCAGGGTCTTGTGCTTGCTAGGCAGGCACTTACATTTGAGTCATGTGCCCAGCCCTTTTTGTTTTACTTATTTTTCAAATAGGGTCTCAAATTTATGACCAGGCTGACCTAGACTGCAATCCTCCTATTTATACTTCTTGCATAGCTGGGATGACAGGCGCATACCACCACATCTAGTTGTTACTGGTTGATGGGGTCTCATGAACTTTTTCAGGGGCTGGCCTTGAACTGTGATCCTCCCTATCTCCATCTTCCATCTATCCTAATTCTTATGCCAACTGTCAATTGACACAGATAATGATCACATATGTGATTCCAATTCTGGTCTTCCAGCTTTTTCAATTTTGGTAATATAAAGATGATCCTAACACAATCATTAGAATCCTGGTAGACAATCACCCAGAAACATACTAATGAGGTTCCTTGCCATCACCCTTTTCTTGGTCACTACTTAAAGAATACATCATCAGCTGAAAGAGACTCCTCAAGTAGAAGAAGGAATCATCTATCCCTGGCCATAAGAACCACTGTGGGAATGAGAGGTTGAGAGCTTTCAAAAGATGATGGTTTCTCAACTCCATTCCTTTGGGATATGTCACAGCTAGGAAGGCAGAAATTGGAAAAAGCAGCTTTCACAAGCTGCCAAATACATGTCCTAGTCCCAAGGGTAATTAGCCAATGAGGTTTTGCAGAGCTGATGTAATGTTGGCAGAGGCCAACATTTTATAGTTGAACATGTAGCCTCTTGATATTTAGCTTCAGGGCTAAAAAGGATCACATCCTGAAAAGTCAGGAAACTCATACCCATAACACCACCACTTAGCAATTTGCATTTAAGAGTAATTTGTAAACTTTAACTGATCCATCTTTTTTTCTGTTAACAGTTTATAAGAGCATTTGTTAAATTATAAATTTTCTAAATCTTACTTTATATAACTCTTTTGCTATGAAATTTCTAAGCACTTCCAAAGAAAAAGACCATTTAGAAAGCTTAAAGTAACAAAAGAAAGAATTGGAAGAAAGGGAAGTTTTCCAAGGAGTAAAGTCTGTTTGTGGCATTTTAAATCCCACTACCAGCACACCAAGTTTAAAGCTGTGTGATGGTCTTAAGAAAACAATTTTAGACGAGTATACTTAGCCAAAAGCTCTGAGGAGCACCACATACCTCACAAATATTGCCAACCTTAACTTCAGAAGTATTCTGAAATAAGGAGGTAAAAATCAGTGGACAAGGAGCGGAAGAAGTAGTAAGACATTAACTACTCCTGGTTTGAATGTGAGCTGTTAAGCTTCAAAAAGAACACTTGCCATTTTAATAAACACTGATAAGTCCTTTGACTTAAATATGCCACAATGATCTCCCCAAGCGTGGACAAATCTAAGTATATCAAAAGGAAAAACTTTAAAGTCCTAGTCGATAAACCAAAATACATAGTGCTTCTAACTATATGCTAGCTCCTTTTTGATAAAAAAAGCCAACCTGTATAAGAGTTCAACCCTGGGGAGAGATGGATCTAATGATATGATACAAATGCATATCTTTATAATTAAAAAAAATTGAGAATCATGCTTGTCAAATTAAATGAGGGGAAAACTAAAGATTTTTTTTTAATGGTACTGGAGTTTGGAGTTTGAATATAGGACCTCCCACTTGGCTAAGCAAGTGCTCTACCACTTGAACCATACTCCCAGCCCTTAAAGTTTTTGGGGTTTTTTTGGTGGTGTAACTGGAGTTTGAACTCAGTGCTTTGCACTTACAAAGCAGGTGTTCTAGTCCATTTTGCTAGGTTATTTTGGAGATGAGCCATACCTCTAGTCCATTTTGTTAGGTTATTTTGGAGATGGTGTCTCATGAACTATTTGGCCAGCCTTGATCCTCCCAATCTCAGTTTCCCTAATAGCTAGGATTTACAGGTGTGAGCCACCATGCCAGGGTGTTTTTTTTTTTTCTTTTAAAAATTCCTTTAAATTTTATAAAGGAATTAAAAGAGCCATCATTTAGAAGGATAGTTTATACTTGCTCTTCAGGGAATATTAATCCAGAAAAAATGTTGGGTTGATGACCTGGATACAGAATGGAGCAACTTTCTTCCTGATCTCTCCAATATTTCATGTTTGCATCATTCATGTATTAATACACACTTCTGCAGCACTTATTATGTGTCAAGCACTCCAATAGATACTTGATATAAAAAAGTAAAACAATAACAAGATACCTATCTTTGTAGTGTTTACAATCTAATGAGAAAAACACAACAAACAAAATCCCATAAATAAGCATATAATCACAAAGTTGCATATGAACAATGAAGGAAGAGAATGAGAAAGTATGGCGATGACTGGAGTACAGGGACATTTTCTGAGACCTGAAGGGTAAGTAGGAGTAAAGCAGGTCAGAAGTTAGGACAGAAAGAAGGAAGGAGGAGGGAAAGAGAATGGAACCTAGGAAGCAAGAGGGAAGAGAACAAGAGATGAAGTTAAAGAAGTGAGCAGGATGAGATAAAGAGAAGCCAGGCACAACAGCAAACTTGCTTACTCTTCTCTGAGCATAAACACTCATTCTAAACTAGGTATTATTTAAATTCTCATTCTAAACTATCTAAACCAGAGTAAGATCCCTATACGTGTGGGGACCACATTTTTTTCCGAGATTATCAAACATCTCTCCAGCATGTGTCAAATTGCATGGGTTCATAAAAATAAACAAACTTTTTATTCAAATTTACAGACTTCTCTAAAAGCATGACAACTACCTTAGTTGAGATTAATCATAAATTTATAAATTAATTGGCCAAAAGTCTAAACGCAAGAGGATCTTCAGGATAAAGGTAATGGAAGATTATTCACAAACATTTGACTGACTAGAAATAAAAGTCAGCTGTTAAGAAATCTCTCAAACAAAGCCTTTTCAGAAGAAAGGGGGGAGGGAGCAAGGAAACTTTTTCCAAACCAGAGCCAACAAGGTCCTTCATACAGCACGTTCCTTCTCTTTAGAGATACTCTAAAGATATACAGTTTTAAATTTAATTCCAACCCACAGAAATTACGTGTTACATCGGAAAATATTTCTAATGCACTTATGGCAAGACACTCGAAAAGTTTTGATTAGTTTCAAACATATGACACTGGCTTTGGTCATGGGTGTAGTCAGACATCTTACTATACTGTAATTCAAAGTAACATCCCTTCTAATCCTTGTGAACAGGTATAAGTGTCACTCTTAAAAATAAGGAAATTTTGCTGAGATCTGGTGGCTCATGCCTGTAATCCTAGCTACTTGTGAGGCTGAGACAGAAGGATCTTGGTTCAAGGCCCACCCAGGTAAATAGTTTGAGAGACCCACCCCCAACATCTCCAAAATTAATCAGAGCAAAAATGAACTAGAGGTGTGGCTCAAGTTTTAGAGTGACTGCTTTGCAAGCTCAGAGCCCTTAGTTCAAAAAAATAAATGAAAAAAAGCAAGGAAGTTTCTTGACGCTTGTATATAGGTTTATTTATTTATTATTATACAGGCTTATTCATAAGTAGGTTCAAACACAGAAAAAGACCATCCTTATGTAGAAAGGAGGTTAGGACAAAAGAATTTAATATAGGTATTCTAAAAGAAGAAAAGGTTACAAAGGGTTTATTTTTGTTTTTATTTTTATTTTTAATGGTTATATTGTAGTGTTTTCTTTTTTTGGGGGGTATAACTTAGAAAGGAAAGGAGAGCAAAAAAGATCCATAGGTTATACACTGGAAAAGTGGAACAAAGAACCTACACAAATTAAAATCACCTACCAAGAGCTACCATATAATGAATATGGGATAAAGGGTTTGAAGTTTGCTTAAACTTTACCACAGTGTGTGGTAAAGAGCATGAACCACCTGGGTGCAATCATAGCTCTTACCACTTACAGGTGTGTGGCACTGTAACAGCTTTCATCTCTACTTTGTACCTCAATTTCTTCTGTTGTAAAACGGTATAATAAGTTCATCCATCTCACATTGCTGTTGTGAGAACTGTAAGAGTTGAGGAACTTGGAACACTAGCACATTGTGCCTTGTGGTTCTAATAAAAAATTCAAGCCAAACATGGCAGTACACATCTGAAATCCCAGCTACTGGGAAAGTGGGTTGCAAATTTTTAGTGAGAATACTGTGTACACATGTATGGAAAAGTGATACCTATTGAAACTATTCCAAGAATGAAGGGAGAGGGGGATAAAGGAGAATGATGGAGGGGGTGAATTCAAGTATGATATATTTGATGTACTGTAAGAACATTTATAAATACCACAATGTACCTCCACCCAACACACACACACACACAGAGAGAGAGAGAGAGAGAGAGAGAGAGAGAGAGAGAGAGAGAGAGAGGGGAGAATGAAAGGGAGAGGGAGAGAAGAGGAAGAAATAGGTATTTGGACTTTGTCCCCATTCCTGGCATAGATGTTCTAATAACTGGAGTTTGGAATTTCCTAAGTGATCAGAGCAGCAATGGTGACAGCATCTTCTGTTATTCTGAACCAGCACCTTTCTTCCACACCTGAGTTCGTGTCAATGCAGTAGCTTTGGGAAGCACTAAGGATGGGAGGCTGAGTGCAAGGGGAACCAACCATATGATCAGAGGACCTGAACTTCCTGATTTCTCAGGAAGGCAGAGAGTAGTGGTTTGAGAACGGCTCTATCCCCACTAGCCAGCCAGGCATGGTGCTACATGCCTATAATGCCAACATTCAGGATGCTGAGATAGGAGAATTTCAAGTTCAAGGCCAGCCTGGGCTACAAAGGAGACTTTGTATTAGAAAAAAAATTACAAAATGAAAACAATCACCAGTCACTACTGATTTAATAATCATGCCTACATAATGAAGCTTCCATAAAAATTCAGGACAAGGCCGGACACCGGTGGCTCACACCTATAATCCTAGCTACTAGGAGACAGATATCAGGAGGATCTCAGTTCAAAGCCAGCCTGGGCAAATAATTCTATGAAACCCTATCTTGAAAAAACATCACAAAAAAGGGCTGGCTGGTGGAGTGGCTCAAGGTGAAGGCCCTGAGTGCAAACCCTAGTATTTAAAAAAAAAAAAAAATTCAGGACAGGGTTCAGAGAATTTCCAGGTTGGTGAACATCAAGGTGCTGGGAGAGTTACATGCCCAGAAAAGGCAGGGAGGCACCATGCACTCCACTCATACCTTGCCCTATGCATCTCTTCTCTTTGGCTGTTTCTGAATTGTACCTTTTATAATAAACATAAATGTAAGTGAGGTACCTTCCTGATTTCTGTGAGCCATTCTAGCAAATGATCCAACCTAAGCAGGGGGTTGTGGTAACCTGTGATTTATAGCCAAGTCAAACAGAGTCTGTGAATAACCTGGGAACCCACTACTAGTGACTGGCATTCTGAGGTTGGGAACAGGGTTATGGGATTGAGGTCTTAACCTGTTAAGAGTCTACACTAAGTTAGTATCAAAACTGAATTAAATTGTAGGACACCCAGTTGATATTCAGAGAGTTGAATAACTGGGTTGTTGGTGGGGAAAACCCCACACATCTGATATCACAAGTGAAGTATTTATAGTAGTAGCAGAATATAGAAAAACAAATAAAAAACAAAGTTAGATATCCCTCTTCACACATGGAAAACCCTACTTAAATGTTAGCTATTAATATTACTAATACTATTTCTTTTACTAAATAAAAGAAATGTGTTTCTTTTATAGTTTGGGTGGGGTTTTTGTCATTTGTTTTTACAGTTTTCCTATTTGGTCTCTTAATAGTGTGTTTTTAAAATGTAAAGCTGCCTCACCTATGCATAAAGGAAACAATAAGAAACAATATCAACCCATCTATGTGGCACAATTTTAAGTGGAAATCACTAGCCCTAGGTTTACCCATGGCAGGACCCAAGAAATGAATGAGGGTAGATAGATGGGAGATGGAAATCTTGGGGAGAAAACTCAGCACCAACTATGAAGCTGGTTCTTGTCATTCACATATTACCTTCTACAACTCTTTATCAATCCTTGGAGGGTTTTGTGTAATGTTTTATTAGACAGCCCACTTCTCAGCAAGAGCTCAAGATTGGAAGACAGGCAGTGCAGGTGGGAAAGAAGTTCACATACTTGTTTTTGTTTTGTTTTGGTTTAGCATTACCTTGCAATGCTACCTACTTCCACCTTCTCCCCCTGCTCCCATTCTTCAAGAGTCATTTTAACTCCAACCTCCTGGTGTCAAATTAGCTGAGTACTCTAAAGTGGTGAGGAAAGGCAATTATCTTGATTTTTTATACCAAAGGGGACATTTTTGGATTGTACCTAAAAGGAAAAAACAATAAAAGCAATAGAATGTTTCATAAACTTAAAAAAATTAGATCACACCCACTTATAGGTTTTGAAAAGCAGAACAGAACCATGCTAGTTCAAGGTGTAAGGGCACAGGCTGACTTAATCTAGTTTCACTTTGGAAACTAGACAGAAAAGGAAGACTAGAAATTAACAATAGAAGTCGGAGCCCCTGAATTAATTTTTGATGTTTACCTTATATTAGTAAGAAAGAGGAATGTTCTAACTTAACGGTTTTTTGTTTTACTTTTTGGTGTTACTCTTGGTTTCATCTCATGCAACTTGGGTTTTTTTGAGATGGGGGCCTCACTATGTTGCCTAGGTTGGTCTTGAACTCCTAGGCTTAATTGATCCTCCTGCCTCAGCCTCCTGAGTAACTGGGACTATAAGCACATGCCACCATGTTCAGCTTTTACACAATTTTTAAAAATTGAGATATAATTCACATGCCATATGATTCATCCATTCAAAATTCAATAGATTGTGGTCTATTCACAGAATTGTGTAACTATCATCACTATCTAATTTCAGAACATTTTCATTATCTCCAAAAAGAAACCCTGTATACATCAGCAG
Source organism: Castor canadensis (assembly GCF_047511655.1). Lineage (NCBI taxonomy): Eukaryota > Metazoa > Chordata > Mammalia > Rodentia > Castoridae > Castor > Castor canadensis. Next base: position 150,445,714 of record NC_133393.1, read on the forward strand.
TTGCTCCCTTCCCTGCTAACCCTATACCCTCCAGGCCCTGGCAACCACTAATCTATTTTCTATCTCTGTGGATTTGCATATGCTGGACATTTCATATAAATGAAAGCACTACATGTGATCTTTTGTGTTTATCTTCTTTAACATGGTACAATTTTTTTTTCCCCCCTGCAGTACTGGGGTTTGAACTCAAGGCTTCATGCTTGTGAGTCAGGTGCTATAGCACTTAAGTCACACCTCAAGCCCTCACTTGACAAACTGTTTTAAGGTTCACTCATTTTTACAGCAAATGTCAGTATTTTGTTACTTTATATGGTGGCTACATTACACTTTGTTCATCAACTGACAGACATTTTGGGGTGTTTCCACTTTTGGGCTATTATAAATAATGCTGCCATGAACATTTGTGTACAAGTTTTTGCTTGGGCAACTGTTTTCATTTTCTTGGGTATATATCTAAAAGTAAAAATGGTAGGTCATATGGTCTGTGTTTTAACTTTTTGAAAAGCTTCCAAACTGTCTGCATTTTTAAAATTAAGCTTTTTTATTTTTGAGCTAATTATAGATTTACATGCCTCTGTAAGAAATAATACAAAAAGATCCCATGTATCCTTTACCCAGTTTCTTCAATAATAACACCAGAACCACAGTACAATATTACAAGCCGGATACTGATACTGGCATATAGTTAAAATACTGAACATTTCCATCATAGCAAGGGTCCCTCCAGTTGACCTTTTATAGTGACACCTAATTCCCCCAGCCCCACAGCATCCTTTGCTCTTGACAACCACCAGTTTGCTCCTAATATTTATAATTTTCTCTTTTTAAATATGTAAGTTCTACAAATGGGTTGGGCTTTTTCACTCAGCATAATCCTCATGAGAGTCATCTAGGATGTTTTATTTATCAATAGGTCATTCCCTTTTTTTTAAATTGACAAGTAGCCTACATTTTTAAGAATGTCATATAAATAGTAGCATTCAGTGTGTATACTCAATTTGAGTCTGGCTTTTTGTATTCAGCATAATGTTTCTGAAATAAATCAAAATATGAATGCATCAGAAGTCTGTTGATTTTTATTGCTAGTAATATTCCAACTTATAAATGTACCATAATTAATCTATTCACCTACTGACAGCCATGTAGTTTTTCCTAGTTTGGGTCATTAAAAATTAAACTGCTATGGACCTTCAGTACAAATGTCAATACATGTTTCCATTTCTCTTGGGTAAAGCCTTAGAAATAGGATTTCTGAGTTATGTGTTAACTATGTTTAACTTTATAAGAAACTGCTAAATTTTTCCCAAGTGATTATGTACTATTTTACATTTGATATTGTACATGAGTTGTATACGAGTCCCCACTGTTCCATGTCTTTGTTTTAACTATTTAGTGGGAATGAAGTGCTTTCTCTTTATGGTTGTCATTTGCATTTTTCTGCCAATCAATAATGCTTGCTAAACAGCAAGTTTTCGTGTGCTTACTAGTCATATCTATATTTTTGAAGTGTCTGATCAAGTTCTTTTGCCCAATTTTTATTCAGTTGTCTTCTTATTGAGTTTTAAGAGTTCTAACCAGGTGTGGTGGTACATGCTTGTATTCTCAGCACGTGGTAGGTAAAGACAAGGGGATTGCCAATTCAAGGTCAACCTGGGCTATACAGCAAGACCTTGGCTATTAAAAAAAACAAAAACAAAAATAAAAACAACCCCCTCCCCAACACACAGAACTATGAATCTTTTCTGAAGGGCCATCTTTATCCTACACAAGGCCCCTACACATGTATTCACCCTGTAAATAGCTTTAAGATAAGGAAGTACTATCCTGAGCGTGGCACGGTGGTACACATCTGTAATCCCAGCATTCAGGAGGTGGAGACAATAGGATTGTGAGTTTGAGATCAGCATAGGCTACATGACGAGACCCTGCCTCAAAAAAAAATTAATAAATGAAAGAGTTCTTTATAGAACTCTGACAAAGGTAGGTAAGCCTTTTATCAGATGGCAGCCAGCTCCACTGGCCTGCAGCAGCAGCAGCAGCAGGTCAACTTCCAGACAGTAGGTCAACCTCTACATAAGTTCACACAAGAGGCAAAGAAGACAGTATGTGCCCTGTCATTTTCCCAAGATGCTGTGAGAGGTGTTTTATTTGTTGCCCTCAATGCAGAGAAACTAACGCAGATACTTTAAAGCGACAGAGACCAGTAGGAGAAGAGAACCAGGAACTAGAGAAAAGGTTAGTTCGAGAAGAAGTAATTTAGAAGATAGCACACATGCACAGGAAAGCAATGCAAGTCAACTCCCTGTATAGCTATCCTTATCTCAACTAGCAAAAACCCTTGTTCCTTCCTATTATTGCTTATACTCTCTCTTCAACAAAATAAGAGATAAGGGCAAAATAGTTTCTGCCTGGTAGCGAGGGGGTGGGGGGAAGAGGGAGGGGTGGGGTAAGTAAGGGGGGAGCGGCTGTGGGGGTGGGGAATGACCCAAACATTGTATGCACATATAAATAAAAGAAAAAAAAAAGAAGACTGAGGTCACAGTGTCTGTTTGGGTAGCCTAATTAGTGTTAATAGCATAGGTTTTTAGTATCTAACACAACCAGGTATTTCATAATGGTACTGATCTAAGGAATATAATCTGATTCTAAGGGAATATCCTAAGACTAATGGCTCGGCAAATTAAGTTAATATTTTAATTATTTGAGATAAGTGTTCATGATGCTGTTTACAAGGCAAAGATGGGAAGTATGAGCCATGGCTTTCTGACAAAGAGCACATATATTGTTAAGAGGAGTTTCATATTTGCCCTTTGGTCAAAGAACACACTATATTATACAAATGCACTTTCAAATAATTAAAATATACTAATGTCACCATTTTATGCCTAAGAAAAGCCAAATTATTCTTACTCATAAATAACAATAAAAAAAACCCATGTGTTTTTAATTTATAAAAACTTCTGAAAGGCCAGCAAAATGAAAGTTAAAGGGATTCACAGTTCTGCCAAGAACATGGCTTAACACAAACATTACAAAGATAAATTTCAATAAATCTTACAAAATAGAAACAAAGGCAAAAATGTAAAAGGGCTTTATACAAATAAAGGAGAACAACTGAATGGAATGGAGCACCTACTTACCATGTACTCTTTGGTCAGTGGACTGCTTAGACTACAAAGGTCCCAAACCAACAGTTCTAGCCCCTAATCCAAAATAGCATGCTTCCAGCTATATTCTCCCTCTTACAACAGTACATGTCTATAAGCATACACAATTTGAGTTTTCTATTTGAACAGAAAAGAAATTATGGAGCCAAGAGTGGTAGCTCATGCCTATAGTTCCAGCTATTCCAGAGGCAGAGAGTGAGAAGATCACAGTTCAAGGTCAGCCAGACAAAAAGTTAGTGAGACTCAACCTCAACTAATAAGCCAGATATGGTGGTACACATCTGTGATCCCAGCTATGGGGAGGCATAGGTGGGAGGATTACAGTCTAAGGCCAGACCTGAGCAAAAATACCAGATCCTACCTGAAAAATAAAGAAAGAAGGACTTGGGGGTTATGGCTCAAGTGGCAGAGCACTTACCTAACTAACAAGCATGAGGCCTTGAGTTCAAACCCCAGTACCACCCTCCCAAAAGAAAAGAAAAAAGGATGCATGCTCATTGTAGAAAATCAGAAAGATAAAAGGAAAACCCAAAAGAAGAAAAGAGAGCTTCCCTATTAGCTTCTACTACACAGAGAAAGCTATTATTATTCTCATGTATATCTTTACAGCCATTCTTCTACAATTACATGGATAAATGGAAAACCTTTTTTCCACATCTTTAAAAATTTTTTATGGCTACATTAGTATTCAATCATATAAAGATACCAGAGCTTTTTATCTAATCACCTATTATTAGAATTTAGGTTGCTGCTGTTTGTTGGCTTTTATTATTACAAATAATGCTGCTTTGAATATGCATATTTAAAATCTTACATATCTTTTAAAGCCTCCTTAGAACAAATTCTCAAAAGTATTCAAGGTTAAAAAGAAATATTATAAAAATATTTATAAGAGTTGCCAAATATCAAAAGGAATGTAGCAATTTGTCAGAATATCCAGGAAGAAATTAAAAACTATCTGCATCTAATAGTATTCAAAATCACAAAACAAGCAACTATAGTAACATAAAAAAGGTACTTTCTATATGCCATGAACTGTTAGAAAAATTTTATATACGTTAACTTATTTAAAACTTTGAGTTCCTAGGGTAGGTATTATTAGTATTAACATTTTATGGATGAGGTAACAGGAACAGAGAGGTTAAATAATTTACCGGAGGTCACACAACTAATCTATGACAGAGCTAGGAAATCTATCTTCCAGTCTATTCTTTCTTTCCTTTCCTTTTTTGTTTTCTTTCCTTTTTTTGTGTTACTGGGGATTGAACCCAAGGCTTCACACAAGCTAGGCAAGTGCTCTATTACTGACTTACACTACAGCCAAAGTCTATTCTTTATACATGTACTTCTCAAAACTTTTTGGAGTCTGGCAGAGTGACCCAAGTGGTAAGTGTCTACCTAGCAAGCACAAGGCTCTGAGTTCAAACCCCAGTGCCTTGCCCCCAAAAAGAAAGAAATTCAAAACGTTTTTGCATCAAAAGTCATAGTTACTGAAGACTTCAAAGAGCTTTTGTTTATGTGGGTTATATCTATCAATGTTTACAATATTAGAATTTAAATCTGCAGACTTTTCTTTTCTTTTTAAATTTTTATTCTATTCATATGTGCATACAATGTTTGGGTCATTTCTCCCCCCTTACCCCACCCCCTCCCTTACCACCACCTCCCCACCCCATCCCTCTTCCCCCTTGCCCCCTCACTACCCAACAGAAACTATTTTGCCCTTATCTCTAATTTTGTTGAAGACAGAGTACAAGCAATAATAGGGAGGACTAAGGGTTTTTGCTAGTTGAGGTAAGGATAGCTATACAGGGAGTTGACTCGCATTGATTTCCTGTGCATGTGTGTAAAACTGAAGAAATTTAAATATATTTATTTCTTTAAAAAACCCATTACATGTTAACATAAATAGTATGTCTTTGTGAAAAATATTTTCTTTTAAAAATTAGCAAAATAAATGGTATTATTTTATGCTTGTAAATCTCTAATATCTGATTTATTAAAAGTGAATTTTCACAGATCTGATTCTACATTCATTTGTTGAGAAATCATGTATCATTTTGGTATAAATATAAAATTTTGATCTTGCATCATTTGCAAGGTCTCAGGGACATCCATGGATCCTTACACCACAGTTCGAGAGCCACTGCACTGAACACAGTGCCTCTTCAGTTAAAGTGTGCTATACAAATTCTTACAAGGCATGCCTTGAGCACCATACCTACCTTACCTAAAACATATACAAAAATTTTGTGAGATCATTTATGCAGAATTATTAAGTGCCTACTATGTGCCAAGAACCCTCTACACAGCAGAATACAAAAAGAGAACAATCTCCCACTTACATTCTAGTAGAGAGAGAGCCATAACCAAGAAGCAATTGAGTCACATATTCTGTCGAAAGATAAGTGGTATAAAGAAAATAAAACAGGACTGTAAAAAAATATGATGATCAGAGAAGGCCTACCTGAAAACTAACACCTGAACAAAAATCTGAAAGAGATGAGGAAGCAAGCCATGAAGCTTCCCAGGGAAGAATGTTCCAAGGAGAGGAATAACAAGAGCAAGAACTTCAAAAACAGGAGCTGAGGTGTTCAGGCAGAACAAAGAAGCAGTGTGGTTGGGGTAAAATAAACCAGGGAGAGGGGAGGAGAGAAGAGATAAAGACTAAGAGTATGGGACTGGGGGCAGATAGTGAAAGATCTCTTCCTTCAGCTAACAGTCACTGGCAGGTTCTGAGTGAGGAGGGCTATAACCTGACTTTATTTTTAAATGGATCAATGCAAGTAAGCAGGATTTAAACTCTTTGAACTTACATATCTATTCTATCTCTTACTTTGTGTCCTTATGCTTTTGAGCATCAGTTTCCTCTGAAACTACAAATAGTTCAGGATATAATACACAGAAAAAATTTTAATTATGATACACTATTAAAATTTCACAACTGAATTTCTTTTCACAAATTAATTTCCTCTTTTCTAGGCCTCTGTAGTCACCCTTCTGTCACCATCAACCACTTATGCAACTTTGTGTGATATTAAGAATGCCCCACAAGCTCAGCCGAATACTGCCCTTTAGCTTGATTAGTAAAAGGCAAAGAAAGTTGTATTTTTGGTGTTGATGGCAGCACAAAACTTGTAATATTTTTTCCCTTGATAGTAGAAAGAAAATGTCTTTAGAATAATGCATAAAAGTGAAATTCCAAAATAGTTAAGTTTTAATGAATCTCATCTTTATTTAATTTGGCCATGGTTCATTTTCTTGGCAGCTTGCCCCATCCAAACAAAAACAAAAAGGAAGAAAGAAAAGGATAGAGACAGACAGATGAATTCAAATTCCTTTGATTAGGGTTCTAACCCTGAGACACTCAGATAAATCAGTGAGTCAGAGAAAAGGCAGTAAGATGTAAGCCAGAACACTGATGACAATAGTTGTCTGCCTACCTGTTTTCTGAGATCATCTCCAGGGTATGAGATCATCACTCTGCCCAAAGAAGACAGAGCAAGATGGAGGTCAGCAGAGAATGATGGGTCTGTAACATTCTAGACACACTTCCCAGGAATGGGAGGTGGACACCCAGGAACTAGATTTTTCCTTCATCTCTTAAGATGTGAATTAGTCTGGATAGTGACAGAAATCAACAATGGAAAAATCCAAGGAGAACCAAAATCTCTGGAGAAAATTATAAACAGCCTCATATATTAGAGGTCTCTGATGGTTTCTTGGTAAGTATGTATTGTAGCAGAAAGAACGCTGGCTTGGGAGTAAGGAAATGAATTCTCCTCCCAGCTCTGCCACTAATTAATTATGTGACTTCAGAAAATAAACGAACCTCAATGGGCCAATTTCTTCATCTTAAATAAAGAAGAGGGCAAGGAAATTCTTAAGGTTTCCTTCAAGCTCTGAAATTCCTTAAGTAGAAAACAAAGGTACTTTTTTAAGCACACATTAATATTTAGGGTATCCGGAGATCCAAAAGTAGGTAATGCTGAAGAGTTTAAGTTTTTCATTACCTCTACAGACCTCAGAGTGATATGAACCCAAATTGGGGGCAGGGCAGGCTCTTCCTTAAAGAGTTAACATACTACCCAAAACAAATGTATCTGCATACAATCCATCCTTTTCACCATGCCATCCATTCTTTAACTTTATTTTTATTAATTACCATTACCCTTTCCAACTCATACTATTTACAGCTCAGAGGCAAGTTATAATGATCAAAGAACTATAAGTTAAAGAATTAAGTACAAAGACAAATTATTAATTAACAAATATTTTTGCACAGGTAACATGCAAGTGATACAAAAGATTTAAAAGGAATACAGGCAGCTAAAAACATAAACATTTCTGGGTCATAAATCAAAGAGGGCATGTAAGAGGACTTCAGTGTGCAAAATGTGCTCTATTTCTTTGGTTGGATAGTAGGGGCTATGGGTTTCTGTCAAATGCTATGTATCAGAGTCTTTGCTCCCATTTCCTGCGTGGGGAACAGGAAATGCTTCTCTCTCTCTTTTCTTCCCCCTATTCTTCTCCTAATAAACTTTACTGTTACTTGTAATAACTCTTTGCATCTTCCTTGAATTCTTCTGCAGATGCAAGAACCGAGGTAATTTTCGGGATCGTTTTTTCCAAAAATACACTTGGTGCTATGACTCCGATACCAGATCTCACATCTGTTTTGTCAAGAGCAGGAAGAATTTATCTTCCCTCTCTCTCTCCAGGTTGAGTACATGGCTATGCTCTCCATGCTGCCTCTGCCTTCCTACCTGTTCACCAAGTGCCAGCTGCTTCCTCTTCCTACTGGATACTTACTTGGATCTCTAACCTACTTTTCAAGAGCTTCAAGCTTTATTTTTCCTTTCCCCTCTCTGGGACTGGGCTTCTTCCTTTTAGACCACCACCTGAGAAAAGCTTATTCCAAGAATGGTTTTTCTACCTTTATTAAGGCATTTCCTTGTTGTTAGGGTATTCTCCAATCTTTTGTGCTATCCAGAATGGCATAGGCCATGAGAAATAGATAAAGCAGGACTATTCCTTGGGACAGATCAAGAGCCCAATGGAGCTGACAAGGCTACAGGCCACAGGAAGGTGCCTTTACCTGCAGACCTGAGCCAGATTTGAGCATTATTTCCAGAATCTAGGTATTTGGAGGCCAGGTGGCAGGAAAATGGTACTAGGATACTCTTGTCTTTTCCTTGTCTATGCTCCAAATGAAAAAACTGGGATTCCTTTGACCTCAAACACTGGCTACTCCAAGAGACTCAATTTAAAAATAAAGGCACTGAAAGGAAAAGAGGTGCCAAACACTAATTTCCTGGGCACAAGAAGGACACTTCGAAAGTGACCACACATATTTACTTAGCACATGGGCTGGAGGACACACTCCTCTCAAGACCTAGACTCAGGGGTTAAACCTAAGCTCAAAGCTTTGACCTAGGCACAAGGCTGTCACTCTGGAAGGGGATGCCCTGCCTGAATGATAACTGGCTCTCTTCATTTCTTCCAGATAAGAAACATGTTATCTATTCCTGTAGAAATGTGTAGCCTGCACTATCTTGGAAGCCCTAGGGAAGACTGTAATCTGGCTAAAGAATCTAAGCGTGGTCTAAAATTAATATAACTACACAAATATATACATTATTCTATCAAGCATTAAGCAAAAACTTCTTTGCTTCTGGAATTCCAGAAACAACTGACCAATGTACTTGTGGCCACTTAAATTTTGCATATTCTTTAACTCTTAAATCTATGCATACTTACAGAGTTAATGTAAAGTGCTGCTTCTGTTCTCTTCTCTCCCCCACCTCCTCTGCTACTACCTTTTTAGAAAAGCCAATTTTTCAAGTATTTATGTCAACAAGGCCTAACTAAAATACAGGCATTATTTTATGGACAGTAGCCTGGATCCATTTCATCCTGTTGTAAGTGTAATTTAACTCTCTTTTATAACTGGTTCTATTAACAAATGTGTTTTTATAAGTTGCTTATTATATAGACAAACAGCTTAAGATTGCCTTTCTTCATGGTCTAAAAAAAACTGTAACATTTAAAATTCATTTACTCTAAAGGCAAAAAAATAAAAGTGGGACTTAGTCTATTAGTGACATAAATTATGTCATTTTTAACACTAAAATAGGAGTTTTAAATATATACTTAAGAGATATAAAGAGCTTAATGGTACTAATTAATGCTACCCATCATAATTATTATCCTAAGATGTTATATGCAATAAAAATTGTTTTTCCAATTGCTAAACATTTAAAAACATTCTAACTGACTGTGGTAAGTGTTCAACAGTTTGGAACCTTGTCTAAGGCATTTACAATCAAGTTCCCAGAAAACATCTCTATCTATGACCCCATCCTGATGGACAATTCTCACTGGTTACTGTCCCCCGCGACTGCAGCTCCCACTATCATGGACCGCTGCACAGACCTGAATACTAAGAGGTGATTTGTCTTCCTCCATGACCGCTAATAGACAGCAAGGACCAGAGTCTCCTGCCTTATGACCACATCCCATGCCAAGAGAAAGCAGCTAATGACAGATTACGACACCCCCTTTCCCTAAAAGATTTCAGGGTTTCTAGTCCTTGAGTGGGGAATGATAGGTAGCAGTTAGACATAAGCAGTGGCCATAAGAGGAGATAGGGAAATTATATTATTTTAATAAATATTTAAAGGGACAGATTCTGACATTGGAACAAGGAAAACCAGAGCAGAGAGCCCCCATCTTTTAGATACTAAAGTTATAGGAACAGGGAGACAAAGAGGAGCTTCCTGCTTCTGCTTTCTTCTTTGAGATGTTAACAAGCGACAAGATCTTTGGATGGGTAAAGATTTATGAAAGGGAAGTTCTAAGCACACCCATTCTCTCTCTGACTTGGGTGGGTTGTGGGTGTGATTAAGGAAGGTGGCCCCTCCCTGTTTTGTCAACGATCTCAGCCACCCAGACCCATTATCTTTGACCACGTGTATTCCCTCAGTTCTCCTGTATAAAACTAGGAGTTGGGGACCACCATAGAAGAGTCTTTGCTCCCATTTCCTGTGTGGGGAATAGGAAATGCTTCTCTCTCTTTCACTCTCATTTCTCCCCCCATTCCTCTCCTAATAAACTTCATTGTTACTTTTACTTAAAAAAAAAAGTTATATATCTCATACTCTATACACTCTTTTGCATTAATGAAGTATTCCTATAATAATAAAAGAAAATTCAATTGTTTTGTGGAATAAAAAGTCTCTTTTACCTCGGTCCCCAGTCCTCTATCCCCTTTCCCTGAGGCAAGCACTGTGCACAGGTTCTTAAGGTCCCTCCAGAGATATCCTATGCATGGAAAAATGGTGGGTGGGATAGTGGGGGGCAGAACATATGTGCATAAGCAATAGATATAAAACAAACTATTTTTACTTCATCAACATCAGGCATGTGTTACAGACCAAGCACACCTAGGGAACTATCTCAATCCTTTTCTCAACACATAAAATCAGATCTACTGCTGTGGAGGTGTGAAGTGAAAGAACAGCCTAGCTACAGGCACAGAGCCTACCTGCTCAGAGCAGTACATACTAGTTATCAAGAACTGAGCCCTAGCATTTCTCCATTTTGAAAGATACCAGTCAATGCTGTACTGTAAGGAAATATTTCAATATTTCCTTAGTTTTAGCTTCAGAAAGTCTACAATTTTCATCTCAGATTATTCATTTTCTAATTGTAATGATCTAGACAAGTTTCCATAGCAGTTATAAGGGCTCTAATTGTGGTTTGATCAGAACACTTAGACCTATCTAGCAAAACACATCATCCTAGACAGGGCATACTGCAGTCAGAGATGTGAAAGATTCAACTTTGAAAGCCATGCTTTCAAAAGCACCAACTTTGGGCAAGGATTGGCTAAAATACAGGATGGTGGCTTCAGAATTCATTTCTTAATGTAAAAAGATCTCAAAATACTTTGACAAAATTTTAATTTAAAAGTTTATGCCTATTAGGGGAAGCATGCCAAATCAAAAAAAAAAAAAATGTCATTCTTTCAAAAATACTGAGTGTCCTCAGGTGCAAACACCAGGAGTCAATACATAGATGAATATATTGCCCTTGAAAAGCTAACAATCTAATTAAGACATGTGAAAGTGATAGTTAGTTGCTGAATGTGGTGGTACACTCCTGTAATTCCAGCATTTGGAGTTGAAGGCACAAAGATAACAAATTTGAGGCCAGCCTGGGTGCCATAGCAAGATCCTATCTCAAAAAAAAAACAAAAAAACAAAAATAAAGATAATTAATGTACATTGTGAAGGTGGTACTGCAGGAAAGAAAAGAGAAAGAGTGATTCCACTGTGACAGATTTTATAGAAAGGCAGCATCAAACTGGATCCAAAATATCAGTAAAAGACCACAGCATTAAAGAGAAAGAAAATCTTTACAGATAATATAAGTATGTCTTGCTAAAATCTTCAAACTCCAAATACTGAGTGAAGATTATTAATAAGGTACACAATGTACCCTAGAACTTTAAAAAAAAATCATATTCAGTATCTTAAAATCTGATTTACGATAAAAAGAAAAAAAAAAAAGACCTTTGCATTTTCAAATGCCTAAAGGGATTTAGTCACTTAAAAATATAAAACAGTAGTTTCATCTATAAAGTATATGTTCACAGAGTCTGTGGCTCACCTGAATGAGAACTAAAAGTCATGGCTTTTCAGAAGAATCATTAGTTCTTGGTTTATGGAGGTTTTATAACAGATACTTTTTCTTCTCCTATCATAAATGACTGAAATATGTTACTATGCAGATGCCATAATCTAGTTCATGGCTATAGCACTTCAGAAAAAAATAGTTTTCAGAAAAAAATAGTAACAATTTCACAAAACTCACACCTTTATTATAGTTCTTGAACATTTAGGAACAATATAGGCAGGTCAGTTTGCTATTCTCTAAATCCAGATTCTCTATTTTTATGAAGCAAAAGAGAGAAAGAAGTTCATATATATTGTCTTCTTGGTAAACCTTTGGTTCTCCCTGTATTCAACACCCTTATCAATTTCATACATACTTGTCTTACATACTACTGTCCTTTGAAAGTTTTATGAAGTAGCTGGTCCAACAGATGGGTGACTAGCCCTGCCCAACATATGTTATAGGAAAAACTGCTTGAAACCTATTAAGCTCATCTTTTTCCTGTTTAGGGCTGGGAACACTAAGAGTACCTTAGGGAAAGTAATCTTTTCATCTATTTTTTTTTTTTTAGACTGAGATATCTGTAAATAACAAGATGATCAAAGAAGGGAGAGACAATTAAAATGCTAAAATCTACCCCGTAAGATAAAATATGTACTTGCCCACAAAGAGCAGAGAACTGGATTACAAGCAGCAAAAACATCCAAGTCAGTTTAACTGGGAGCTATTACATCAAAGACAGATGGAAAACATTCAGATAAGCATACTATCTTGTTTATTAGAACACAAAGCTCAACAGATCTGTGGGAGGAAAAGGAAAGGCAACCTGAAACACATAGCATATATGAACAGAAAATTTCAACTAATAAATGACTCATTAAGGTCATATTTGTAAAGCCAGAAAGAAAATGGTAGCGATATCCTTCTTCTTTGCCTTTCGTTGTAAGTCTTAACCTGACAGCATCTATTCCTGTCATCAACTTACGTATATCTGGATCTGACAACACACTACCTAAACGCTCCCCAAGGAGAACAGTGAGACGAACACTACCAGAGACAGTATCTACCAGAACCAAGGAGTCTTATTCTCCTTTGAGTGAGGTCAGTAGATGGAGAAGAGGTTCACAAATGCCACTTGTATGAATCTTTCAAGATATGCTTTCAAACAAGAAAACACTACAGATTACATTTTAGAAGTCTAAAAATAACAAAGGGAACATTCTCTATTTTAAGATATTTGACTTACAAGTTTAAAAACACTAAAAGTAAAAGAAACTATAAAAAAACTAACTCGAATTTATAAATGTTTTAACAGAAACTTTTGAACTGGAAAACTATTTTTAGACATAGAACTTCAAAAATCCTGCATTTTTCTGTTGACTGCTTCCTTGCTCAAACTTCCCCATCTCCAAAATTTGATCGCAATCCTACATGATACCAAGAGCATTTCCACAGATACTATATAAAAGATATGCAAAGGTTGTAACACAAGACAGAAAGAATGATAAATGTAAAAGATTTTTTCACAAAGTCTTAACATAGTGTAGATTAGTGATTAAAAATAGTAGTGTATAAAACAGCAAAAGCAATTTAATTATCTTTCATTAAAAGCAGTGCCAGACAGTAGTAACAAAATGACTAAAGAAGACAAATAGTTTTATTTCCTTAAATGTGTCTCCTTACTGAACAGTCTTAAGATGTTAGCATCTTAATTCAGAACTATGACTGAATAGATTTGCAATTAGAGAAAAATTATTCATTTTTAACAATAAAAACCTCAAAATGCAGAACATTTACTAAAGAATTTATGTTTTATCTTTCTCTCGATCTCTGTCCAATCCTAGTACAAATATATTCAACCATTCTTAAGAATCATGTGGCAAATGAGATTTGCAGGAAATAAGGGAATTACCTGACTGTACAGCCATCATTAACATCTCAGGTTCCAGCAGAGTCATGACGGAGTCTTCTCAGAAACAAGAGCCCACAAATACAAAGTCAAAAGTCACAGAAAAAAGATGTCCTCAGAAGCTACGGCAGGCTTTCACAAATTCAGTCTCATGGCTGTGCTCAAACCACACTGTAAGAACTTGCTTCCCTTTTCAGGGCAGGCTCCAATTCACCACCCTTCAGGCAAGTCAAGATGGCCCAAAGTTGAGTGACTGCCGACAGGAAACCAAGCTCTCCACAGAAGACACAAGGAGTGTGGTTAGAGCAGTGTGTGAGCTCCTCCCCTTCTATTCCTTTCTAGGAGGAGGGGATAGATACAGACAGACTTTCAGAAAACAGATGAACTGCTTTCCTTTCTCTCTTTCTAAGATGAGAAGATGAGGTTTTGTTCAAAATGGTACTAGAAGGGACTTATGCTAATGCAATTTTAGGACAACAGATTAAACGCAATCCAAGCAAACTCAATCTCATGAAAGAAAATCCAATTACTGACCCACAAGTGGAAGGCCAGGATAGAGGTTAGACACACACACACACAAATTAATATCTATGTATGTTAAGTAAATTTTCTGAAAAAGAATTCGAACAGACTTTTCATCTGTGATATTTATAGAAAAGAAGCTAAGGAAGTTGATATTTAACTATAAAAGCTCAACTATTTCTCCACCCCCACTCCAATTAAAATATCTGTTTCAAAAAGTCATTAGAATACATTCCAGAGCTGTTATCTGTCTTTCAGATCTGACAGTCTCCTAAAAGAGCCCCTCATTTGTGCCAATGGGGACATGCTATCTGTGGATAAGATGGTACACCCATGTTGACTTTCTTAAAATGCTTATGATCATGCTAGATGTACGAGGCACATAGGAAGATAGTTTCAATGGGTAAGAATTTCACTTTCCTGAGAAAGAAACTTCCATCCTTTTTCCACTAGCACAGACCAGATCTTCTAAATAAGAACGAATACCAGCACTTTATCTTCTGCTGGAAACAAAAACTAAATCCTTTTAAATTACATATATAATAATGCTGTGCTTAGTCAAAATTAAAAACTCATTCATTCCCTTCACAGTACTTTTTACGAACTGATACTTACAATAATGATATGAAGATGACTTGGCATATTTGATAGACTTTTAATAAATAGATGAAAACTAGAAATCCGTATTTGGTCGGTTTATCTGGAATTTCTTAATCTTTCTGGTAAGGTAGCAGCCCAGTTGAAAGCTTATTGCTGCAATCTTAGCCCAGAGAATACCTTAATGCTTACATAGTGAATCAAATGATAAATGAAAGCACTAAGTGACCTTCAAAGAAAACACAGTCTCAGAGGGAAATACTCTTAAGAAAGCAATGCAGTTTTGGGGCAGGGGAGAGTCTATGGGAGAGAAAAACTTCCTTTCTTTCTCACTCCAAGAACATCATGTTTAAAAGATGAGCTCTATATAGAACTGTGGCAGCCTCTGTGGGCTGCATGCTGCTCTGAGAAGCAGGCACATTCTCACTGGCCCCTTCTGGCAACTAAGCTCTCCAACTGTCTTATGAAAAATGTGTTAAATTTCAGCTGAGACTGTAGAAGTCTAGTCAGAGGTTAACAACTGAGGGAGAAGCACCACTAAAAGGTTATTTCTTTGTCCCTCTGTGGGCTATACCATTTGCTGTGTGAAGGTTTCCAAATGAACTGAGTTCTCACAATTCTGTACTTAGAGGAAAATTAACAGAAATTACAAGATTCCTGCACAGAAAATTGAAGGAAGGGCAGAGGCTGTTTCCCTTCTGCCTCAACTTCTCTCTGCATTAAAAGACTGCTTGCACTGCCAAGTGTCAATGCTCAGCTCCACAAGAGACACTGACAGTCACGTGGTGGTAGTAACAATAAAACAGCATATTTTCATTGATTTCACTTTTTCACAGCAAGTGCATACCCACATGCACTTTGGGATAAAAGAAACTAAAGAAAAGCTATTTTTAAAATAAAACCCTAAAAAGCAATCTTAAAAAAATAAAGGAAATTAAAATTTTTGTCTATTGCTCAGGTTTTACATTTACCTTCAAGAGCATCAGCAAAGCAACATATTCACTGTGAAAGTAGAATTTAAAATAGGTTTCACAACTCTAAGTTTGAACCCATATAGTTCAAAATAGTGGAAAGTTCAGTTCCATTATTTTTGTGCAAATTGGCAACATTTCATAAAACAGAACTTTTCCAAGACCTCTACACAAATGGACATGATTTTCAAGCCAATACCACCAAGGAAATGATGGATAACTACCTTAGTGCCGAATAAAATTAAGGCTTTGCTTCTAATTGTAACTCTCTAGTTAATGCAAATTTAGTATGATCTACCGATCGTCTCTATCAACTCACTCTAAAGGGATGTGATGCTGCAGGATAGGAATATAGCTTTTAAATGTTTAACAATTTTAACAGTTATTAACAAGTGTTTTAACAATGTTGTTATGCAATTAATAATAATATAACTTTGTATGTAACTTTTCCATTCCTATCCTCTGCCAGACTCCTGGAAAGTTTTTAATGCTCATAATCAAGAACTACCTGAGTATGGTGAAGTAGGTCTATAATCCCAGCACTCAGGAGGATTTTGAGTTCAGGTCTAGCCTGGGCTACATAGATAGTGAGACCTTGTCTCAAAAAAAAAAAAAAAAGACAGAAAGAGAATGGAGGGAGAAGGGGAGGAGAAAGAGGGGAAAGGGAAAAAATTTTTTTTTTAATTTCTTTTATTCATATGTGTATACAATGTTTGGGTCATTTCTCTCCCCTTCCCCCCACCCCCTTGCTACCAGGCAGAAAAGAATCAGAGAGGTTTTTACAGTAGTTGACCTTCCTACTAGATTTACTAGTTTCCATATTCTTCTAAAAGCTTCCCATTTCCTAGGTTTTCTTACATATCCTACTTCTCTAGCCTTTCCTCCCACAATTCTGAATGGCTCCTCTTTATTTTCCTCTCTCACACACATCTTTTTTTTTTTTTAAATACTCCTAGGGAAATTTTATTTTTTCTGAAGGTTTTCAACTTCCACCTAAGTGCTGATCCACTTCTAGCTGAAATCAGCTGTAAGTTTCCAACTATCTTAAACATGCTAGCCCAAAAGTAAACTTCCAGTGTCATCACCATGCACCAACCCGTCAAGGTATATTGCTTCCATTTTCCCTATCTTAGGTAACAGGTTCCAAATCAAAACTTTTACTCCCCTCCTTCCCATGCTAACCATCTAATTAGTTACGAAATGTAAAATTAGTTATCAAATGTAACTAATTACTTCATAATATATTCCTCCAAACTATTCTTTTTGTTCCATCCCTACAACCAGGTCCTTTTATTTCTTGCCTGAAGTTTAGAAATACTTTTTTAAAAACTTACAGAAAATTGGCTGGAGTGTGGCTCAAGTGGTAGAGTGCCTCCCTCAAAAGGGCAAGGTCCTAAGTTTAAATCCAATAACAACAAAAGGCCTTACAGAAAAGTTCGCATGTACTAAAGTAGGAAAGAATGGCATAATAAACTGCTTGTGTACCCATCACTTACCTTCAAAACTTGTCACCACATGGCAAAACATGTTTCACCTGTCCTACCAGGGTCCCCACCACACACAAAGCACCCAGCCAACAATGTATGTATCACACCTTGAAGCAAATTCTAAGTGTCATCTAATTTCTATTCTGTATATCTAGAAGATAAAATATCTAAAAGATATTTCTGTATATCTAGAAGATATTTTGACTGTAACTACAATACCATTATCACACCTAAATTTAAAAAATTCCTTAATATCAAATTTTGCTACAAGTCCCATTCAAATCAGAGCCCACATGGGACAACATACTACATTTCAACAATGTGACTCTTAGATCTCTTCTAATCTATAATTTTTCCCTCCTTTCCTTGTACTTTATTTGTTGATGAAATCAAGCTATTGTTCCACATTTTAGATTCACTGTGTTTCCTATAGTGTCATTTAATATGCTATGCTACCCCCCATATTTCCAGTAAGTTTAGGAGTTAGTTAGAGAGGCTTGATTCAATTCAGGTTAAAGTTTTTGGCAAGAATACTTTATCAGTGGTAATGTGTACCTCAACAATAGCTGCTTTTTTTTTTTCTTGCAGTACTAGGGTTTGAATTCAAGGTCTCACGCTTGACAGGCAGGCACACTATCATTTGATCAGTTGAGCCACAGCTCAGTCTTTTTTTTTTTTTTGCTTTAGTTATTTTTCCTATAGGGTCTCACATTTTTGCCTGGGGCCAGCCTCAGACTATGATCCTCTTACCTACTGCTGCATAGTTGGGATTACAGGAATGAACCACAATACCCAGTTTTGTCTTGCTAACTTTTTGCCCAGGCTGTCCTTGAACTGCAATCCTTCCAATTTCTACCTCCTGGGAAGCTGGGATTATAGGCATGCTCTACCACATCCAGCCCAGGACATTAGAAGTCCTGGACAGTTTCTCTATCTTGTGAACACAACCAACTATGGGTGAGGAGTTCAATCAAGACCTCCAAACCTGGGACAATCACATGTTACCATCAGTATGTTATTCCCTGGATGAAGGTTGTGTTTTCAGCTCACTTTCCTATATATTCAATGTCAAGGGCTACAACACCTAACAATGAACAGCCAACTCATTCATACCATATGCCTATAATACTGTCATTATGCACAGTGTCAAAGCTAGGGTGAGCACAAAGACAAGGATGACTGACATTGTCACTGCCTTTAAGACCCCTACAGTTATGTATGGCAGAGAATCCCTAACCAATTCAACAACTGAAAAAAAGAAAAAAGAGGAGCGAACTACTTCAAAGTACACTGTATATATGTATGGAACTGTCACAATGGAACTTCCGCATATTACTAATGTGTGACAATTAAAAAATAAAATTAAAGATAACTACAAAAACAAAGAAATAAAGTGCTAATAAAAGTACAAACCATGAGCTAAACAAATGTAAAAGCAGCAGCAATTTAATCTATTTAACAAGAAACTTGGTGGACTCTTGCATGAGGAATGATGAGGTGATTGTTAAAAAGTAAAGGCATCAGAGTGTATAAGCTTCTTTTCAAATTTCCAACTCCACAGACTTGTATATCCATGAGTCATAAAATAACAAACCCAAAAAGAACCTAGTCTTAACTTAATCCAGCCTCTTATCCAGAGTACTGGGAGTGAGGAACACATAAGAAACTCTTGAACAAATTTCTGGCAAGCAGTTCCCAGTCTGTAGAAGAACCTTAAAAATGTTTTAAGGAGCCAAGAAAATGAACTACATGGTCAAAATCAATGAAACCCTCACTAGTAACCAGAAAAACACTAACTGAAATTCAGAAACACCTTGCCTCTCACGTGTCTTTTTTCAACAAATGAGACTGTGAATGCTAATAAAAACCAGGCACTCATAAATGGCCCACAGAAGTATAAATGGCTAAACAACTTGGAATATAACTAAACAATGTGTTTCTTGAGGGTTTCAATGTTTTTGGGAGGGTGTACTGGGATTTGAACTCAGGGTCTTGCATTTGCTAGGCAAGCACTCAACCACTTGAGCCAAGCTCCCTAACCTTTTTTGCTTCAGATATTTTTCATATAGGATCTCACTCTATTCCTGGGGCCAATCTAGACCACGATACTTCTTATTTACACTTCCAGTGTAGCTAGAATGACAGGCACTCACCACCATGCCTATGAGATGGGGTCTTGTGAACTTTTTCCCTGGGCTGGCCTCAAACTGAGATCCTCAAGATCTCTGCCTCCTGACTAGCTAAAATTACATACATGAGCCACTGGGCCTGCTAAGAGCACGATTTTTAATAAGGTCTACAAAGGAAAATGTGGTCTAGCCCATAATTATTCATTTCTTGCTTTAAAAGTTTTTTATTTTTAAATTATCCTACATTAATAATACAAGGAGATTTCATTGTGAAAATTCTATACATGTTTACGGTGTACCTTGAACAAGTTCACCCCCTCAGATATATTCCCATTCCTCATTTTCCTCCTCCCTCCTTTTTCAAACAGTGTTTGGTGGGTTTTCATTATTCTGTCTTCATATGTATTTCCATCCTCTTCAACTCTCAGTAGTCTTTTCTTTCCCTCTCCCGCTGACCCACAGACACTCCCCATATACACTCATATCCCATTATTATTATTTTTATCATCATTTTAGGTCTAAGTTCTACATATGCACAAGCATGTGATATTTGGCCTTTTGAGCTTGGCTTCTCTCACTCAGCATGATGAGCTCTAGTTCCATCCATTCTCCTGAAAATACCATAACTTCATTTTTCTTTATGGCCGAGTATTAGTGTGTATATATATATATACACATGTGTGTGGGGGGGTGTGGAGAGAGAGAGAGAGAGAGAGAGAGAGAGAGAGAGAGAGAGCCATGTTTTTTCTTTATCCATTCATCAGTTGTTGGGCACATCAACTGCTTCTGCAGTTTGGCTATTGTGCAGAGAGCTGCAATAAACATGGGTATGCAAATCTCTCTCTTTTATGCCCAAGAGTGGTATGGTGAGGCCATAAAGGAAGTCAATTTTTAGTTTTCTAAGGAACCTCCATACTGATTTTCATAGTGGATGCACTAGTTTACATTCCCACCAACAGTGTATGAGGGCTCCTTTTCCTCCCCCACCCCATCCTTGTCAGCACTTGTTGGTTTTCTTTCTTTCTTTTTTTTTTTTGTGGTATTGAGATTTGAACTCTGGGGTCATGCTTGCTAGACAGGCACTCTACCACTTGAGTCATTCCACAGTCCTTTTTTGTGTTGGATATTTTTGAGATAGGATCTCTGGAACCATCTGCCTGGGGCTGGATTCACACCACCATTCTCCTCATCTAGGAGTAAGCCACTGGCACCTGGCTGCTGTTTCTTTTCTTGATGATGGCCAATCTGACTGGGGTGAGGTGGAATCTTAGTATAATTTTGATTTGCATTTCTTTTATGGCTAAAGATATTGAACATTGCCTCATGTATTTACTAGTCATTTATATTTCTTCTTCTGAGAATTGTTTATTCATTTGCCCATTTATTAATTGGATTACTTATTCTTTTGCTCCTTAGTTTTGTTTTGAGCTCTTTGTATATTATGGATATTAATCTCTTATGTGTTGAACAGCTGGAGAAGATTTTCTCCCTTTCTGTGGATTGTCTCTTGATTCTGGTTAACTGTTTCTTTTGATATGCAGAAACTTTTTAATTTGATGCAGTCCCATTTATCAATCCTTGCTCTTATGTCCTGGGCAATTGGAGTCCTATTTAGAAAATAATTATCTATGTCTATTTCTTTCACAGTTTACTCTATTTTTGTCTTGCAGTAGTTTCAATTCTTACATTAAGATCTTTGGTCCATTTCGAATTGACTTTTCTACAGGGTAAGAGAGGGGTCTAGTTTCAGTCTTCTGCATTAGATAACTAGTTTTCCCAGCATAATTACTCATTTCCTATTACTTTCTCCCTCACTTCCTTCACTGACAGGCTAGACTTGGTTTAGTTCTTTTGGACCAGTTATCCCAACAACCTTTTCCCATTTCTTGTTCTTCTCCAGTCTTCACACATGTTATGATTTCTTTCTTTCTTTCTTTCTTCCTTCCTTCCTTCCTCCCTCCCTCCCTCCCTCCTTCCTTCCTTCTCTCTCTCTCTCTCTTTTCTTTCTTTCTTCCTTCCTTCCTTCTTTCTCTCTCTCTCTTCCTTCTTTCTCTCTCTCTCTTCCTTCTTTCTCTCTCTCTCTCTCTCTCTCTCTCTCTCTCTCTCTCTTTCTTTCGTGGTACTGGGGCTTGAACTCGGGGCCTTCACCTTGAGCCACTCTGCCAACCCTTTTTTGTGATAGGTTTTTCAAGATAGGGTCTCGCCAACTATTTGGCTGGGCTGGCTTCAAATGCGATCCTCCTGATCTCTGCCTCCGAGTAGCTAGGATTACAGGTGTGAGCCATTGGCGCTCACCTTCATTTTTTTCCTTTAGTTTGGCAAACTACTGGTTGTGTTTTGGCTCTCAGCTTAAAGAGGCCTTTCTTGACTGATCCCTCACCTATAATAGAACCCTGACATTAGCTCTGTTATTGTGCTAAAACATCTTGTGCTTTTCTATTTAAAGCAATTACCAAAGTTTTTAACTGAATTGGCTTGTATAACTCTGTTTAATCTTTCTTTCTTTAATAGAACTGTAAATCCATGAAAATAAGAACCTCATCTGTCTTGTTCATTACCATCTCTCCAAAACTTAGACCTCAACTGGAATTCAACAGTCACTGAATAAAAGTTTCAACATTAAAATGGTCAAATACTTTAAGTTAATATTTCCATTTCTAAGGAAATAATCCAATATATAAGCCAAAATGCTTTAAGAGATGTTCATCCAAACAATAGTGTATAAAATACAGAAAATGATTCAAATGTCTAATCAGGGAGAGATTAAATAAATGATGGCATAGAATTTAATGTTACATAACCTTTTAAAAAGCTACTTAGAAACCAGTTACATAACCTTTTAAAAAGCTACTTAGAAACCACATATGGTGGTGGTACACATATGTAATCCCAGCTACTAAGGAAGCAGAGGCAGGAGAATCACAAGTCAATCCAAGCCCAGGAAAAGTTAGCAATACCCTGTAACAAAAGCAAAAAGGCTGGGAGTGTATCTTAAGTGGTAATGTGTATGTCTAACAGGCACAAAGCTCTGGGTTCGATCCTCAATACCACACACACACACAAAAGCTACTTATAAAATATTTCAGTGACATGAAAGTCTTTTTACAATGCTAAATGCTAAGTTGGGTCTATAGTACTACAGAGGAAGACTACTGGAGGGAAATATAAACCACGCTGACATAATGCTGACAAATTTCCTCTGGAAGATGGGATCTATACAGAATTAGGGATTTATGTTGTTGCTGTTGTGTTTTTCTGGAAGCCTAGCACAAATATTTGATGAGTAACACTGGGAAATTGACTATCTCTAAACACTGAAATAAAATAGGTTAGGAAATTCTCTTAAGTTACATTATAACTTAAGAATCACTTAATGAATTGACATGCTTAAGATTTAAGTATTTTTCAAGTGAGATCTAATCTAGAAAAATCTTTGTGGCTTCCTGAGCAACATAATTAACACTCTTTTTTCTTTCCCCCAAAAAGTACTGTAATTTGGATCCGAAACAGCCCACTCAAGATTTTTATTTCTCCCAAAAATTAATTAGTACCTCCCGTGCAATACTGCATGAAAGGATACAGTGCGTCCCCTTACAGAAAAAAAAAAAAAGCACATGATCTGCCCTTTATTTCCCAGGCTGTGAAAAACAGGCAAAAACAAATGAAGACTTTTAAATTGTACAAAAAAGGAGGAGAAATACCATTGTGAAAGGGGAACAAGTATGTCCTTTTCACTCCCAATTTCTCCTGCTTACAACTCTTCCTATAGCTCTCCCCATGTCACTCGGTCCTCCAGAAAATAGACACATACCAACTGTATATTAACTCTTTCAAAAAATTATTTGGGATCAACAACAACAGCCAGAAAAGGGATTTTAAAAAAAAAGGTTAATATTTACAACAGTAAATGTTAAATATATGAAACATTTAAAAGTAAATGGAGAGCTACGGGTATAGCTGGGTTCAATCCTTAGCACTAAATAAATAATAAATAAACATATTCATAAAATACATACATAAATGCAAATGAAACAGGGCTGGGGCTATAGCTCAGGGCAGAGCACTTACCAGGCCCTAGATTTAAATCTCAGCAAAAAAAAAAAAAAAAAAAAAGTAAATGGAACAAAACGTGTTAAGATCAACACACAGAAAATTATATAAGGGAAATATACAACATTCACAGTGTAATATCCTAAAAAATATGAATTCTCCCCTAATTAGCTTATAGACTTAACATAATTCCAACCAAAATCCCCATGATTTTAAAATTTATATGGAAATGATTTAGTCAAGAAAAAGACTCTTGAAAAAAAGCAAGGTAGAAGGAGTTACTTATCCCATATAATAGGACTTATTACAGTTACCATACTTAAAACTGTATTGGTGTAGGCAGAGACAAACAGAACAATGGAAGCTGAGAAACACACCTACACATAGGTAAGTTCTTAATATATGAAAGAGGTCACCCTCCTTATCCCCAGCACTGTAATATACACACATATATACACAAATATATGTATATTATAAAAAGACAAATCAAAGTGGGGGAGGATATCTGCAACACATTTAAGCCACGACAAACTACTATTCCGAATAATTAAAGAACTTTTCATTCAACAGAAAAAAAATGACAATACAATAGAAAAACTAGGCAACAGATTTAACTTGTCACTTCACAAAAGAGGAAAACCAATTGGTTGATAAATGTAAGAAAATATACACAACTTCACTAGAAGACACTAAAGTAAAAGTTCAGAACATGCTATCTTTATACAGCCAGCAAAGTAGGAAACTAAAAAGTCTAACAATTCCAGGGCCTGATGCAGTAGCTCATGCCTATAATCCAAACTACTTGAGAGGCAGAGATCAGGAGTTCTGTGGTTCCAGATCAGTCCAGGCAAAATGTTAGCAAGACATTTTGCTACGTGGGAGGAGTAGGTAAGAGGTCAGCAGTCCAAGGCTGGCCTGTGCAAAAAGCACCAAGACTCTATCTGAAAAATAACTAAAGCAAAAAAGATGGGGGCATGGCTTGTGTGGCAGAGTGTCTACTTAGCAAGCTCCAGGCTCTGAGTATACATCCCAGTACCTCAAAGAAACAAACAAAAAAAGTCTAGCAATTCCAAGTGTTGGCAAGGATATGGAGCAGTTTGAACTTTCGTATACTGCTTGAGGGTATATAAACTGGTACAATCACTTTTAAAAATATTTTAGCAATTCCTAGTAACAATAAAATAGAAATTTCCAATACTGTGCATATTTATAAATGTACTAGGATACATGAAGGATATTCACAACAGCATTGTACTAACAGCCTAAAACTACAAACAACTGAAACATTCATTAGCAGAATGGATTTTGTTTTTAAAATTATGGAATAGCTATTTAAAGAAGCATCCAATATATAGCAACAAAAATGAATAAACTATACACAAGATGAATGAGTATGACCTATGGTAAACAAAAGAAACACATAATCGTTTTAGTCATACTAACTTCAACTAATCTGTATTATTTAGTAATGAATATGTAATTGGTAAAGGAAATGATTTTCCATTATGATACATTCATTCACTGGGTGCCAGAACGCCTTGAGTTAGAGCCAAAAGGTTGGATCATTAGAGAGGTTTTTCCAGGCTTCTCTAAGCCCAGGTTAGACTGGATCCACAGGCGGATCAATTGTTATCTTTTAGAACTAAGCCCTCAGCTTAAAGAAAATAGAGGAGTAATATGAAAAGATTATGTCTTGAAACTGCTTACCAACTTTCTTCAATTATGCCACTAAGAGCTGGGTTAACCAAAGGCATCTCCAAAGGGCTCCAACTCCTTGTTCAAGAAGCGGAGGTATCAGGACCTTCACTGCCTACTGCCCCATAAGAACCCTTGCTAACTACACTGTCTCTACGTGAAACTGATCTGAGAAGTAAATTTCTTGCTCCATCTTATCAAACACACACAGTACAGAAAGAAAGCCCTTCTTCAAACTCCAGGATTTATCCTGTACTAGAATGCTACACTCTCTAGTGCCACAATTCTCTAGGAAGTTTCCATTTCTACTTCTACCCTTACCTCCCTAAAAATGACCGACAAAGGCCTCGTATAAAATCTAACAATGATTTTCTTGCTGTACATATATAGCCTCTTTCCCTAGGGATGAATGCTGAAGAGAACAAAACTTAAGAGGCAAGTAGAAAAAAAAAAAAGCAAATGATTTGAGCAGAAAAGGTACTGGCTAGAAAGGCAGAGTGAAAAAAGCCAGGGAAAGGGTAAATATACAGATGTCAGTAGAGAAAGTGTTTCAAGTCTGAGGGAATGGCCGACCATGTCAAGCACTGCACAGAAGTCAAGTAGGAAAAGATTTAAAAGTGCCTATTCTATCTGTAACAAAAAGAACACTGATAAATTTGGCAGTGGAAGTTTCTGAAGAAAGATGGTGACAGAGCCCAGAAGGCAGTGAAGTCTCTGGGATATGACAAAGTAGAGACAATTAACTATAAATGACTCTTTTAATAGCTCGACTTTAGCTAATGTATATACTAAGGGGAAAAGTTCAGAAAGAAAGGCTAAGGATGCCCCAACACCAACAGGTGTCTTCTGCATCATTGACTCCATGTCAGCAGCAATTTTCTCCACCTCCTGCCTAGATACCAGGCGTTTGTTGTTTGCCGTCTGTCACTGCCTTCACAGTCATTCTCCTACCTCAGAGGAATACCAGTCTGTAGTGCTGCCCAAAGCAGAGTTAGCACCTTAGGACCCATCCCCACAGGAACCCTGCTATATCAGTCATCCCTTCTGTCTCTTCTACCTTTCCTTCTGTCTCTTCCCTCTTTCCCCTTAGCATGTAAGCTGAAGTTTATGCCACCACAGGTGGGTAGGGGAATTATAAATGAGAAAAAGAACAGAGAAAGATCTTCTGGGATGTTCTCTATTTCTCAAACATGCTGCTAATTAATAACTATGGTCAAAAAATAGATATTGCCTCTTGGAGCAAAAAGAGTAAACTATTCATTTATTCATTTAATATTGGTGCCCATTATGAGCTAAGAGTCAGGTATATATCAACAAACAAAATTAAGTTTTTGCCCTCATGAAATATACTACCAAAGAAGACAATATAGACAATAAACACATACATAAAATGACAGATAATAATAAATGCTTTAAAAAAAACAAAGCAAGATAGACAGTAATGGGAGGTGTTATTTAAGAGTAAAGGGACAGGGAAGGTCTCCCTGAGGAAATGATGTCTGTGCAGGGTCTTCGATGAAGGTACTGAGACATGTTGAAACTCCTTATGTTTGATATGTTTAAGAAATATCAAGGGGGCCGGGGATGGGAGGGAGTGGCTCAATAATAGAACACTTACCTAGCACTTAAGAAGCCCTGGGTTCGATCCTCAGCACCAAAAACAAAGAAAAGAAATAGCATGAAAATAAGCATGGCTGGAGCAGAGTAGGGGGAAGTGGTAAGAAATGAGGTCAGAAAGAATACCAGGTAACATCATAAGAACTACAACTTCATCATAAACCTCATGAAAGACACCGAAAGATTCAGGGAGGAGTGTAACATGATTTCAGTTTCAAAGGCTCACTAACTGTTGCTGAGTAGAGAATTCCAGTACAATAGAGGGTGATGACATGCGATGATAAAGGGCAATGAAGCAAACCAAAAAGAGAGGCACCAAATTCTAAATCTGACCTAAGGAAAAATTCTCAAATCTATGCCTGAACAGAATCCTGAAGGACAAATAAGAGACAGCAGGGACAGCAGGGAAATGAAAGGAAACCCAAATAGAAAGCATATATGCAGAAAAGGCATAGGAATTTTGAAAAGGTTTGTCATTTCTATACCCCACCATCAAATAGAAAATGGTACATAAAAATACCATTTATAACATCTACCAAAAACGACACCCAGCAGTAAATCTAATAATATTTGCATGACATTTAAGGAGAAATTTGTACAACCGACCAAGTTGTTAATGAAACCCCATTTAATCAGAAAGATAAAACTAACTAATGGGCAGAAAGACTCATATTCTTCCCACTTACCTATAAGTGATATATTTCAAGCCAAAATTCCAAAAGGTATACTAAAAGATATTTTAAAGCAGCATGATTCATAATAGCAACCCAAATATCTATCAATCAATAGTGAAATGGACAAATAAATTATAATATATTCACACAATGGATTCATTATATAGAAATAAAACTAAACTATAACCACAAACAATTCAACATAGATGAATTTCAAAATCCTATCAAAGAAGCCACCAACAGAATATATGCAATATGATTCCATTTATAAAAAGTATAAAAGCAGGCAAATACTTGGCACAGTGGTGCTTGCCTACAGACACAGCTACTCAGGAGACTGAGGCAGAAGGACTGCTTGAGCCCGAAGTTCCATCTCCAAAACAAAATAAAAATAAAAACAAGCAAAACTAGGGAGAAGGAAGCATTAGTTGGGAAGAAGCACACAGTAGGGTTCTGGGGTGCTGGTAATGTTTCATTTCTTCACTAAGTACTAGTTACACACAGGTGTATTCACTTTATAATAAGCACACTTAGAAGTTGTGTGTTATTCTGTTTTTATGTTATACTTCAACTATAGGTAGTGTTTTAGTGTCTGCAATTTACATTAAAATGCACCTAAGATGGACTTATAAGACAGAGATGGATAAATGAATATATATGTTGTAAAGTAAGTATTATAAAATGCCAGTGGTAGATCTGGGTATGGTGGCACATGCCTGTAATCCCAGCATTCAGGAGTCTGGGGCAGGAGGATCATGAGTTAAAGGCCAGTCTAGGCTACACAGAGAGACCCTGTATATATATTAAAAAAAAAAAAAAATCAATGGTAGAAGAGCTAAGAGGAGGGCAAATAGATGTTTACCATAAAACTCTATTACCTTTCAATTTTTTTATGATAAAATATTATAAAAAAGAATCTCAGTAGGTTTGTGTTTGTTATGAAGAACTTGTCAAACTAACTGTAAAATCATGGAAGATTAACAGGGCAAGAATAGCCAAGATGATTTGGAAGAAACAAAGTCCCATCCTAACAAGATAAGAATAATTATTAAGCAATAGTAATTAAAATTATGAAGTATTGGCACAGAAACTGATAGACCAGTGAAACTAACTACCTAAAACCTAACTCATGCATACAAGAAATAAAATAGAGCTGGTATTAAAAGTCAGTAAGGGGGCTGGGGATATAACTCAGTAGTAAAGTGCCTGCCTAGAATGTGCCAAGGCCCTGAGTTTAATCCCCAGCAACACCAAGGGAAAAAAAAAAATCAGTAGGAAAAAGTTGTGGACTATTCAATAAGTGGTAATTAACAGATTATATTACAAGATTGGAAAACATAAATATATCTCTAATAGCTCACAAGGTAAATAAATATTGAACAATAAACACAGGTTATAGAAGAACACAATATGCAGGCAGTTTCCCAAGTTAATAATGGTTCAATGTACAACCTTTTACCTTTATGATGGCACAAAAGCGTATGTGTAAAACCAATCACTTCTGGTATATAAATTACATGAGATATTCAATGCTTTATTATATACTAGAGTTTGTGTTACATGGTTCTGCCCAATTGTAGGCTAATGTGAATGTCTGAGCATGCTTAGGTTAGGCTAAGCTATGTTACAATGTTAAGCAGGGTAGGTATTTTATTGGGTTTTCAACGAAGATTTTTTCAACTCACAATAGGTTTATTGGGACATAAACCCATTGCAAGTCAAAGTACATCTGTAGTTTTCTCTCTAATTAACATACTGTACATATGTATAAATGAGTTTAAAACTTGAGAAACAATATTATATACTGCTTAAGAATATATTTATGTTAAGAAAAATACAGAAGCACCTGGCAATGGAATACCAAATTCAGGTTAGTAATTACCTCCAGGGACAAGGCAGAATCATCGAGAATACACAAGTTGGGTGGTACATCAGTACATAGGCATTTGCAACATTATTCTTTATACCTTTTACAAAATCTTAAATATTTCACAACAAATTTTAATTTTTTAATTAAAACAAGTTTGAAATGTGAGTACATGGCTTATAAATGGTACTAAAGTAGTTTAATAGTACAGAGCAAATACTATAAATGGGGAAAAGATAAAAAGAACAACTAAAGAAATAGACTAGATCCTGCAAAGCCTTGAGAAACATGATTTTTAAAAATAAACTTATTTCGCTTTTTCTTTTAGTTCACACAGCAATCACAGAAAAGTATTAAGCTAGACAGAGTTCTACAAGATTACTATGATAAGTGTAAGATAAATAGGGTAAGTTTCCTGATGGCAGAGGCTTGTTTTCCATTTAATCCCTAATCTTAGCACAGTACATAACACATTGATGCTCAACAAATATTTGCTGAATTAATGAACTGATGGAAAGAATGGGGTGGGGGCAGCAGAGAAGTAGGAAAAAAAATTAAAAAGCAATTAAAGTAATCAAAACAGAAAATGCTGGACTTACAACGATCACCTAAACTTACCTCCATTTCTCTATTTTACAAGACATATTCAGATTATAAAAAAACTTTAAATGAAGTAACAATCTATAACATTATAAACATGAATACCCTGGTTCAAATCAGGCAATGTAATAATCCATATGTACTCACCATTTTTCCGCTCACTAAGTGGAGGCAAATTGGGATTCCTGCCAGGGTGGAGTCCCAGGGTCAGCTCGGGCTGCAAAGAGAGCTCCTGCAGTTCATTGGCCACAGCTTCACTCTGGGGGCTGGGGGCTGCAGACAGGGACACAAGCACTGGTTCCTCATCATTTTCACCAGCCCCTCCTCCGTCCAGCCCATTCACAGCAATGACGGAAGGGGGCAGGCACACCACACTGGAGAAATCCACTTTGGCTTTCGTGATAGCAACCTGGAAATGGAGGAAGAACAAAAAAATTTAGATGCCACCATGAGGAAAGTAGACCACTGAGCACATCCTGAACACTAATGTTGTAAGTAATAAAACTAGCAAACTACCATTATTCTTAAAAACTTTCAGACAGTATCTTACTACATAGTTCAGGCTGGCCTCACACTCACCATTCTCTTGCGAGACTAGCCTCAAATTCATCATCCTGAATGCTAGGATTACAAGCATGTACCACTGTGCCCAGCTTAAAAGGTTTTTGTAAAGTAGGCTACCATAGTTATTAAATATGCTGCCTGAATACATGATACTGTCCTCAACTAGCTCACTCAGGAAGACATCATATAATTGAAAAAAGCAGCATAAAAGCATATAATGGATAAAAAGGAAATGCTGTTCAAGGAGAAATAGCTATAAGGTAAAATGTCATCTTCCAACTAGTAAAAGAGAGGATCTTTAGAAATAGTATTTACTGAGTAGCCACAGGTGTTACATTATCATACCATACCATCATATTCTGAGGGAGGATTTAAGAAGACAATTCCTAAGTCATAAGATACCATAAAGAAATACCAATATAGAGATATTTGTTTCATTGATATTAGCCCAAATTTTTTAACCTACATGAATATTAACAGTATCCAGAACTAGAATAATAAAAATAAAACATGTGGCAATATGAGAACAAGATCTTTAAAAATGGCAAAGGGTGTCCCTATAAGCAAGGTGGCATATGCCTATAGTCTCAGCACTCAGGAGGCTGAGGAAGAAGGATCACTTTAGCCCAGGAATTCCAAAACCAGACTCAGCAACATAGTAAGACTCCAACAAAAAAATTAAAATGACAGAGAATATATATATATATATATATATATATTCACACACATACATATATATATATATATATATATATATATACACACACATACACACATATACATATATATATACATATATACACACATATAACATGAAAGTCTTTTCAACAACATAAGAATTCATGGTTAAGTGAATTATATGTATTCTTAATATATTTATTAAGAATTTTTTTTTGGGGGGGGAAGAGAGGGGGTAGGGGAAGGGGGGAGAAATGACCCAAACATTATATGCAAATACGAATTAAAAAAATAGGTAAAAAAAATAGCAATAGCACAACAAAACTATGGGAAGAAAAAGAGTTTCTATATGGAATTTGATATTTTCATGCATCTTAACATGAAATTAAAGTTTAATTTTCTAAAATACAAAAAAAAGCAAAAATAAGAATATACTATATTACATCAGTATGATTTAGCAATTACCTAAATTATAACTTCTCAATTTCATTTTTATTAAAGCTGACTTATTTAGTTACTGTATTATTTGTTATAATAGGCAAATTCATATTCATTATTGATATAGGACAAGAAATAGATGTAAGTTTCACCCTCTTTATTAAAAATATATTAATTAATGGTGTCAATCCAAACTTTTTCTTCTTATAATTTTAAAAATTTCTTTTTCTTTTCTATAAAATGATCATTTTATAATGATTATACTGAGTTGAGTAAAATAAAATATTCCTGTGTAAAAAAAAAAAAGAATTTTTTTTTCAGTAGTGGGGTTTGAACTCAGGGCCCCAGTACTGCCAAAACAAACAAACAAACACATTACACACAGAAAACAATATTATAAGGAAGCATGCCAAACACAAAACAGGTATTGTTTGCTTGAACTATGAGAGTTTTTTCTTTTCTTCTGAATTTATTTATTGGTAGTACTGCAATTTTGTTTTGTTTTGTTTTTGCAGTACTGGGGCTTGAACTCAGGGCCTACACCTTGAGCCACCCCACCAGCCCTTTTTTTTAAGAAGGGTTTTTTTCAAGACAGGATCTCACAGAACTATTTGCCCGGGCTGGCTTTGAACCGCGACCCTCCTGATCTCTGCCTCCTGAATAGCTAGGATTACAGGCGTGAGCCATGCCCTAGGAGTTCCCTACAGATTATAGCAAGAAGTTTAGAAACCAACAAAATATTGTACAGCTATAAAATTAAGAAAATAAAAAGACCACCACATTCTACCTTCATGTAAGGCAACAGTGTGCCCAAACCTGACTGTAGTACTGGTTGATATACCCCATAAACATAAAACAGATTGGAAAAGGTACAGATGAGAACAATGAAAATGGGAGATGACTTTATGGAGAATAAAGATTTTAAGAACATTCTACTCCAAACCAAAACAAAAAAAAGAAAGAAAGAAAACTTGAGTGAGACAATTTCAAAAGAAAAAAAACTACTAGGAATCAGTGTTAAAAGAGGTAATATGGGCAAACACTGAGAAAAGGGTTTTTTAAGGGTTTGACCAATTTTAAAAATTGCAAAGCAAATGTCTACTAAGAAAATGCAGAATCTACCTTCAAAGACTTATTTTTAATCTTACTTATGATTTATCATCATTTAAACAGTGTCTCTGTGTGCATTGGGAAAAAACTGTTAAACAGGGTTTAATCTATCTAGCTTGGAATTCTTTGCTACTGACCCTGAAAAAATATCTTGCTTCCTTTAATAGCAGCTTGTGCAGACTAAAAAGACTTCAGTTTTATGACATTTATGGACCCCCCTGAAATCTAATCTCCTTAGGACAGTAGTCCTTAATACCCTTTCTTCCCCCTCTATCCCCAAACACGACTTTTGGGGGCAATAGTGGGGGTTAAACTCAGAGTCTCTCACTTGCTAGGCAGGCACTCTACCACTTGAGCTATGCCCCTGACTCCTTTTGCTTTAGGTATTTTTCCTATACGGTCTCATTTTCTGCCCTGGCCAGCCTGGCCTGTGATCCTCCTATTTATGCCTCCAGCATAGCTAGATGACAGGTGCACACCACAACCTCCAACTTCTATTAATTGAGATGAGGTCTCCCACACTTTTGTCTGGGCTAGCCTGGAACTGTGATCCATTCTCCATCTCCCATGTAGACAGGACTACAGGCTTGAGTACTAAGCACCCAGCATTTTGTTTTTAACCTAAATTTCTTAAGTGAGTCGTAAAGGAAAGTTGAAGGATGGTATCAAAACTTCAGTACTAGGACCTAGCAAAACTGGCTTCACATACAGTGCCAAGTTTTCAGTGAATACTTGTCAAATCGTTATGGCTTATAAAAGTTCATATTAGGAAATGGAGTACAGCCCAGTGGGAGTTTACATGCTCAGCATTCAGTTCAAACCCCTGCACCAAAAACAAACAAACAACAAAACAGATATGCTAAAAGCATTCATATCTCTCATTAGAAAACTGAAAAATTCAATCATGAAAGCAATAACTGTGTATGCAGTAGACAAGCCCTACAAATAATATTTACACATAATAGACAGTCAATATATATATTTGTTGACTGAACAAAGAGAAAAAGCAAATGAAAGATACTTCTGAAGATGATTTGAGAACCACAGGAGAAGGGAATCTGAATGACACAATGAAGACTGCACAAAGATGCAGTATTGACAATAACGTTAGGAAGTCAAGGCCAGGAACTGGCAAGCCTCATTTCTCATTCCACTGAAATTCTAAATCTGAAGTGTAAGGCTAGAATCACAGTTTCATATAAAAAGTTCATATAAAACCCCATTATTTCAGACCTACTATTTGGAATATCATAACTGGTGTGAGAATTAAGTAAAATTTTATGCTACTTGGACAGGGAGCGGGGGTCGGTAGAATAAAAGAATGCCAGCAGTTTTATAGTATTTACCAGATTAAAGTGAAAAACTAAAATACTACCTCACGATGTATGAATCTTTACATGATTACAAAAGATACTAACATGTTAGATGATAATGTCAATAAATATGTCATTTTCAAATGAGCTTTAATTTTTTCATTAAAAATGTCCTGAAAGCTGGGCACTGGGGACTCAAACCTGCAATCTTAGCAACTTGGAAGGGAGACTGAGATTGCAAAGATTTTGCGGTCCAAGGCCAGACTGGGCAGAAAGTTAACAAGACATCATCTGAGTCAAGCACTAGATATGATGATGTGCCTCTGTCATTCCAAGATATGCAGGAGGCTGAGATCAGGAGAATCGCAGTTCCAAGCCAGCCCAGGCAAAGTTATTAAGACCCCCATCTCAATTGGAAAAAAAGCTGTGTGTGGCAGTGCATGCCTACCAACCCAGCAACAGCAGGCCTGGGAAAAAAGCAAGACCCTACCTCCAAAGTAACCAGAGCAAAAAGGGCTAGGAGCATGGCTCAAGCAGTAGAGTGCCTACCTAGCAAACCTGAAACCCTAAATTCAAACCCCAGTATTTAGCATAGTAACAATAAAAAAAAAATTGAGTTGGGTGTGAAGGCCTTTAATCCCAGTCTCAGGTAGCTGAGGCAGGAGGATAGAGAATTCAAGGACAGCCTAGGCAATTTAGCAAGAAATCACCTCTTTAAAAAAAAATTCTTTCACTACTCAGTTCAGCTGCCTATAATCCCAGTTACTCAGGAAGCTGAAACAGGAGAATGACTTATGCCCAAGGGTTTGAGGCCAACATAGACAACACAGTCCCAAAACTTCCCAAAAAAAAAAAGTCAATGACACAATGATGAAATGGGCAAATGAACTAAATAGAGCTTTTTCAAAGGAAAAAGTCCAAATGGCCAAAAACCACATGAAGAAATGCTCAAGATGCCTGACCATAAAGGAAATGCTAATCAAAACCACATTAAGATTCCACCTCACTCCTGTTAGAATGGCTATCATCAAGAATACAAACAACAACAAATGTTGGCAAGGATGCAGGGAAAAAGGAACCCTTCTACATTGTTGATGGGAATGTAAGTTAGTACAACCACTATGGCAAACAGTATGGAAGCTCCTCAAAAAACTAAAAATTCAGCAACACCACTCCTACAGATATACCCAAAGGAATTTAAGTCAGGTTACAATAAAGACACCTGCACACTTGTCTTTATTTCATCATTATTCACAATAGCCAAGCTCTGGAAATAGCCAAGATGCCTGACAACTGATGAATGGATTAAGAAAATGTGGTATTTATATACAATGGAATTTTGTCATTTGCAAGTAAATGATGGAACTGGAGAACATCATCTTGCGTGAAGTTAGCCAGGTTCAGAAAGTCAAAGGCCACATGTTTTCTCTCATATGTGGTATACAGGCCCAATACAAATATGAGCAATATTATAGATAATTATAAGTACATACAAAACACGTACCCCAAAGTGGGACTGGTAGAGGAGACCAAGGAAGAAAAGAAGGAAAGAGAGATAATGAGTAATAATGAAATACATCACATCTGTGTAGCAACAAGACATGACAAAACATACTGAAAACTGTTAAAACAACATAGGATAGGGGAAAAGGGCAAGGAAGTGCAGTGGAGAGGGATACATTGAATATAAGTATAATATAAAGGCAAAAATCCCACTGACCACAAAAGATACCTAAACAACAAAGGACAAAAGTGAAAAGCAGATAACATTAAGGAGAAGGCACTAACGGGAAAAGGAAGGGTAAAGGAAGTAAAGAAGGTGAACATGTTTGATGTACCTTCTATATAAAAAAAGAATATAGAATATCTAAACCTGTTGAAACCACCATAAGAAGGTAAAAGGTAGAAAGGAGAAAAATGGAGGGATGAACCAATTCCAGACATAATACATATATACAGGAAATGTATAGGTCCATGCATAACTATCTTAAACAAAAACAACTTTTTTTTTTTCAAAAACAAAGGACAGGAAGGTAAAACAGGTCCTGTCTGGGGGTTGGTACCAGGGGGAGGAGGGAAGATATAAGGAAAGGGGGTAGGAGGGTGAATACGGTGGAAATATTATGTACTCATGTATGAAAATGGAAAAAATGAAACCTGTTGAAACTATTCTAAGAAGGGGGAAGGATAAAGGAGAATGATAGATGGGGTGAATTTAACTAAGATTAAAAGTAAGCACTCTTGTAAATGTCACAATGTGCTCCCAGTACAACAATATAATACGCCTATAATCCCAGCTACTCAGGAGGCTGAAACAGGAGGATGGCTTGTGCCCAGGAGTTTGAGGCCAACCTGGACAACACAGAGACACCCTTTCTCAAAAAAAAAAAAAATAATAATAAAAATTATGAACATTAACTCATTAAACTCATAATATTCATTGAGCCTGAAAGAATAAAACCGTACACTCTTTGAAATGCTTTTTCTCTTTTGTCCAATAATTACATTCCTCTTAATAGTTACAATTAGATAATTATCATTTGCTGGAATTTGGAGACTGGCATTCACTGTGTGTTATTATTCCCAAGAGACAACAACAATCCATCTTATGGTATCATAATTTTTCTAATGAAGCATGAAGTTAAATTCCATGAGTCTGCTATTCTGGTATGCAATTATACATATATACAACCTCACTAGAATGAGTTTATTTAAAAGAAACTTTGGACAAAAATGGCCACCAAAAGAAAATGAATGTAAGTCTAGTGTTAGGCATGAAGATCAGCTACTGCTGCCTTCCCTCTCCCCCTTTTTTTGAGAATGGGTCTCACTATGTTCCCCGGGCAGGCCTCAAACTCACAATCCTGCCTCAGCCTCCTAAGCAGCTGGAACTATAAATGTGTACCTCCATGCCTGACTAGCTCCTTCATATTTAATCTAAAAGTGATATTTTCATAGAACACTCACATTCTTTTTTTTTTTTTTTGGTGGGATTAGGGTTTGAATTCAGGGCTTCATGATGCTTGCAAAGCTGGTACTCTATCACTTGAAGCCACACCTCCAGTCCATTTTGCTCTGGTTATTTTGGAGATGTGGTCTCTTGAACTATTTGCCTGGGCTGGCATCCAGGAATCTCAATCCTCCTCACCTCAGCCTCCTAAGTAGCTAGGATTACAGGTGTGAGCCACCGGTGCCAGGCTTACACATTCTTAACTGATTAAAGAAAAGTATCAAACCCTGTTTGGACTTGGAAGAGCTGTTTTAACAAGTGCTCTATTC
Organism: Castor canadensis; assembly: GCF_047511655.1. Lineage (NCBI taxonomy): Eukaryota > Metazoa > Chordata > Mammalia > Rodentia > Castoridae > Castor > Castor canadensis. Next base: position 150,483,060 of record NC_133393.1, read on the forward strand.
AGAGTTCATTAGCTTAGTAACTGATGAGGTTCCATATTAACAGAATAATTAAAGGCTTTAAAAAGTCACTTTAAAATTTACTTTACCACATATTTTTATTGGGTAAATTGTATGCTATGGATAAGTTGTATGCAATGGTGGTATTTACTAAGGTTTCATGATATATTCTTTAAAATGCTTGTATTAAATTATATCACAATAAAACTCTTCCATAAAGGTAAGAGGTCAGCAGGGATGGGGGGAGGTAGATGGAACAAGAGTGCCAGAACACTTCAACACTGTTGAAGCTGGGTCTGAGTATATTGAAGCTGGGTCTGAGTATATGGATATTTATTATACTACTTTCACATACACATTCTCTCTTACATTTGTGTATTTTATAACATTATATTTTTTAAAAAAATTAGATTCATACACAGACCAAAGGGAAGTACAGAGCAATGTTGCCTTAACCTTGACATTAGGAAATAGACAAGTCAAGGATGAGCAGTAACAAAAGAGAGAATATTTTAGTATAAAATATGTACATTGATTTATTTCTCTAGCAAACACATTATTCTCTACTCATCTGAAATAGCAAATTCTAGTAAACTGTGATAATCTAGAAATAAGATAAAAAAATGCTGAGGGCAAGTAATCAGGAATTAAGTCTCTCTACCAGTTCCTGAATATTCCCAAAATTTTATTAACTGTAAAACTTGCATCATGTGTTAGTGTTTTAAGTTATAATTCTATGAAATCCAAAACCAAACTTCGTTTTTCATCAAAGTATCACTAACTCCAATTTCTAGGCTGCTGATTCCCATATGATCAATAGCAGCCAGAACAAAAACATGGGGGGCAAGGTCAACTCCCACAACCCATCTGTTCCCTCATTTGCTGGCCTGATTCCACCTCATCTTTCCTCCACCCCACCCCACCACCTTTCAAGCTGCATGCCTTCTGACCATGCAGAGCAACATATGCAACCAGAAGCACAAAATGTGTTAGAGAATAAAGCTCAGGGAACAGTTGATAATTCTAAAATGTAAGTTTGAGATTAGTGGGATGCTTTACTATGGCCCATGACAGAAATGGAAATGGAATGGTTCTTTTGACTATAAATTTTTCTGAATAAAAATTACTTTTGATCAATTAGTGAACTTTCTTCTAGCCAGATAAATTTTACTTTTGACCTATTTTCAACATAGCAGATAATATAGTAGATATATAAATGTCTAAGCAGACATTTATATATGCATAAACTTATACATATATAAAAATATGACATGAAGGAATGCAAATCAGCTGAAAAACAAGTATTTCCTGAGAGCTTATTACATATATGCATGGTAGCTCACATCTGTAAGGGACTGTCCTAGTTCCCTTAATAGAAGATGGAGAAAACAAATATTGACTAACTAAATGCTCTTATTTTGTTACTACTGCCCCCGTAACTACTTAAGAACTCCTCAGGACTTCTAGAGATGGCAAAGAAAAGGTCTTCCTGCTCCCTCTTCATCTATCATCTAAGAATGAAGAGTACAAGAAACAGAAAAATATATAGTCTACCTCAAGAGAATGAAAAGTAGTCAGGTGCACTGGCTCACAACTATAATTCCAGCTATGCAGGAAGCATAAATAGCAGAATCAGGTCCAGGCTTGCCTAAGCATAGACATAATACCTTATTTGAAAAATAACTAAAGCAAAAAGGTCATGGTTCAAGTGGCAGAGCACCTGTCTAGCAAGCATGAGGCCCTGAGTTCAAACCCCAGGGAGGAAAGGAGGAAGGGAGGGAGGGAGAGAGAGTTCAGGAAGGAAGGAAATGGAACAATAGTGTGGCAGATAAAAGATGTTACAAATTTTGACACCTTTCCATCTCATTGATAGGTGGAGTCTATATCACCTCTCCTTGAACCTGAGCTGGCCTCTGTTTTGACCAATGGAGTACAATGACAGTGATGCTATGCCTGGTCCTCCTTTAAGTTTTAAGAAGACTGCTAGTCGTGATGGTGCACTCAGTAGGTGGGAACAGGAAGATCATGCCAGCCTGAGCTACATAGCAAGACCTGTCTCAAAGAAAAGCCAGGCACTGATGGCTCATGCCTATAATTCCAGCTACTCAGGAGGCAGAGATCAGGAGGGTTATTGTTCAAAGCCAGCATGGGAAAATAGTTCTTGAGACCCTATCTTGACAATAACCAACACAAAAAATGGGGCTGGCAGAGTAGCTCAAATGGTAGAGTGCCTGCTTAGCAAGAAGCCCTGAGTTCAAACTTCAGAGCCACCAAAAAAAAAAAAAAGGAAGAAACCAAAGTAAGACCAGGCATGGAAGCTCACATCTGTAATCCTAGCTACTCAGTAGACAAAGACTGGTAGGACTATAATTCAAAGCCAGTTAAGGCAAAAAGGTATCAAAAGCCTCACCTTAACAAAACAAGGAGTGCTGGCACATGCCTATCATCCCAGCACATGGGAAACATGGTAGAAGGATCATAGTCCAAGTCCAGCCCTAGACAAAATGTGAAACCCTATCCAAAAAATAATTAAAGCAAAAAAAGGGCTGGAGGTGTGGCTCAAGTGCAAGGCCCAGAGTTCAAACCCCAGTACCTATCTATCTATCTATCTATCTATATACACTCATATTTAGAAACATAGAGGACAATACTGGAAAAGATTTAAGAGTTTTAAATAGCTGCCTCAAAGTAGCAAGACTGAGTGGAATAGAGGCAGATATACAGGTATCTACACAGTTCTTGACTAAATGGCCAACCATGGCTCAAATTATCTGGCCTTTGATCACTTTAGACTTTCAGTTCCTCCTGATCATTCTGTAAGAAATTAGTCATCAAAGTTTTTCCTTTTCCAACAAAATGGATAACAGTAACACTGACTTCAATTACAAAAGCATAAAGTCCTTTGTTACTGACTGCTTCATTTCTCATGACTCCCCTTTATGCATTCGTTACTCAAACCACATGTATGCACTCTATACTTGAGAATGCCTAGAATGGCCTGTTCTTCCCCACCCTACTCTCTTCTCCCTATTAGCCATCCCCTTCCAGTTGGCTATGCTTCTACAAGCCCCAGATTTGCTTACATTTACTACAATGGATTAATGCCACAGTAGCCAGTTAATTCACTTAGTAAAAGAACTCTGTTCTATTGTCTTTTTGTCTCAAGTACTACAGTTCTTGAAACAGAATAGGAACTCAATAAATACTGAATTTACTGACTATATTAATTATATAATATAATTATAATTAATTAATTATATTTTTTTATAATTATATTATATTTATTAATTATATAAATATAATTAATTAATTAATCCCACAGTAATCACATCTTATATCCAATCAAAGCTAGCTGAGATACAGAGGAAAAAAGAGGGAAAAAGGCTCTTGTCACAGGTGGGGTCAGAAAAGGATCCCTGGGAGAGGCAATAACATTTGACTATAGCTTATAGTCAAGCTTATAGCTTATAGCTTATAGCTTGTAGTCCCAGTTACTCAGGAGGATCATTTGAGCCCAGAAGCTTGAGCAACACATGGAGACCACATCTCCAAAATACAATAAAAAAAGGATAGAATTAGTAGGATTCATATACTTGTCATTCATTCTTTCAGTAAATATTTATTAAGTATCTACCATACATCAAATACTGTTTTAGATGTTGGGGTTTACAAGTGAAAAAAACACAAAATTTCTATCCTCAGGGAGCTTACACTCTTCCAGGAAGCAGAAATACATGAAAACATACAGACATGAGAAAGTACAGGGCAATCCAGTTTGGCAGAACACATGGTTCAAGTACAAAAGTTAGGTGAGATGTGCCTGCAATGAAAAGCTAAGTCTAGCTCTAGGAAGTAGGAGGTAACATAATCAAACAATGTTTTAGAGAATTAATATGGCAATAGAGCTTGGAATTGGAAAAGAGAAATTGGAGAGAGGGGAAAGCTCCTTCATTATGCAGAGTATATAACTGTATCAAGATCTTGAATTTGGGTAGTTATGTAGAAAGAAGGAAACTGCCAAACAATGTAAAGGGAACAGAATAGGAACTCACATCTTTGTTTAATTAATGTTGAATGAATGCTACAGAATTTTTATGACATAGGATATTTGTGTTAAGTTATGGGAGAAGAAGGAGTAGGAGTTGTCAAAGAAGACTCCAATATCCGAGTGTGGTGGTACACATCTGTAATCCCAGAAGGCTGAAACAGCAGGATCATGGGACATTCAGTGAGTCCAAGGCCAGTCTGGGTCACAAAAGAAGCACAGAAAAGAGGAGGAATTTTATCTTATGGGGATGATGAGTTTCATTTTGCTTGTTAGGTCCAGGAGCCAAGGCGAAATAATAGAAATGTCATTTGTGTTACCTTTAATTAAGTACAAGAGAAGGGAAAACAAGGAAATGAAAGAAGAATGAGAGAAATGATATGGAATGTAAGACTAGGAGGAGAATGACAGAAAAAAAAGTAGAGAATATGAAGATGAAGTAAAGGTAAAAGGGAATGACAAACTGCTATCAAGACTCAGTTTAAAACTTACAAATTCCTAGTCTCAGACTGCCTACATGGGATCTTAGGCCAATCCTCTAACTCCTAAAATTATATACAGCTGAGTATCAAATTACATATCAGCACTTTCTACTCATACTATTTTAGAAGCTCAAAAAGTTGTAACTCTATAATGCTGAGGAGCAACCAGCTGTCCTCAAACTAAAGACACAAATAAGCTCAAGAGCTTATATAAAGGGATGTGAATTCACCAGCTGGAAGCAGCAGAAATAAAAACAGAAGAGAAATAAAGTGTATATTTTATCCACATGCTCGACCTCTTTTCTATGGTCTACTTGTCTATATCATTCCCAAAAAGTCCCTGTCAGATATCCTAAAAGCAACATCTTTCCTTGACTAAGCAACACAAACTACCTTTCAGTCTTTCAGGGTGGACACAGCGGCTCATGCCTGCAATCTCAGCTACTCAGGAGGTGACACTAGGAGGATTACAGTTTGAGGCCAGCTCAGGTTAAAAGAAAAAAATAATTAGCAAGATCCTATGTCAAAAAAATAAGCTGGCTGGCAATGTGGCTCAGGTGGCAGAGTGCCTGCCTAGCAAGCACAAGGCCCTAAGATTAAACCCTAGTACTTAGGTAGGCAGGTAGGTAGATAAAACAAGCTGGGCATGGTGGCTCACACCTGTCCTCCCAGCTATGCTGAAAGCATGGATAGGATTATGATCCAGGCCAGCCCAGGGTAGATGAGGAACGCAAGACCCTTCCTGAAAAATAACTACAGCAAAAAAGAGCTGGAAGCATGATTCAAGTGGTAGAGTGCCTGCCTGGCAAGCATGAATTCAAACTCCAGTATAGTTTAAAAAGAAAAGACCTTCTGGGTTGACACCTCATTAGTTCACTTAACAAACAGATATTGATCAGGCACTGTTTTAGGCACTGGAAACTCAACAAACAGAAAATATCTCTGCTTTTATGGAGCTTGTAAGTCAGAGACATAAAAATAAAAGTAAGTAAATATACAATAAGACAATATCGTATAGCTGTGTTATGTGCTTCATGAGGGCTGAGTGGCTGATTTAGACATAAGCTGAGATGAGGCTAACAGTCAAAATTTTAAAAATACTTATAAGGGAGGCACTTTATGTATCTATATTCAATCTTCACAATATTAACAGATATTTATTTATTTATATTATCTAATTTTTTTACAATTGAGGAAACTTAGGCACTGAGAGGTTACATAATTTGAACCTGGACAGTCAACCTTCAGAACCAATGACCAAAATCACTGCCTGAATTTGAAAGAAGTCATGTAAAAGGAACTACATGTGTAAGTTCAAAGGCAATGGGGTGGGCTGAGCTTCGCATCTTAAAGGAACTGAAAGACCACCATGGCGAGAGAGAAGAAGAGAAAGAAACTAGATGCCATTGGGAAGTTTTAAGAAAGATATGATCTGTCGTTAAAAAAAAAAATCACTTTGGCAAGTAGGTAGAGAATGATTTGTTTACCTTAGCTTCCATCTGACTTTTGTCTAATTTGACTTGTATCTTAATACATCACATCACTAAGTTTGATGCTATAACTCTGAGTAAATCACTAAATAAAAACTGATATTATTATATGCCCTGCTATCATAAAGGTTCTTATGAGAAGATATTCTGAAAAGTATAGAAAGATTAACTGCAAGGTGATATTTTGTTGCAAACATTTAACATAAATTTTACAATTTGCTTTAAAAATATCCCTTTACCACACACACAAAAAAGGCTCCTTAAAATTTAAATTACTATTTGACAAGACAACTTTACTACATTCCTTGAACTTTATTCATGTTCACAAACATCATGGGTATGCTTTCCTTATGATTCCCAATCAATTACTTTTCTATTGTGTTCAAATGTGCTCCCATTTTTAAATGTGGAATTCCAACTGTCTTTTAGAGATATCTTCTCTAAGAAACACAGTGATGGAAGTTCACAGGCTATGTATAAAAGTCCTGACTATCCTTAAATATGATCTGAACACATTTGTGTATTTACTTACAAAATTATGTACTCCATTATGGAATAATTTTCAGGTTAGGAATTCTTCAGTCACTTCCACTCTTATACCAAATTCCTACACACCAATAAGCTAACATAATTTGAAATGAAGCCAGGCCACAGAAAATCTGCAAATTAGAACATCTGCCTTAGTGATCCTGATCAGGTATGAATAATATGAAAACTACAAGTTATTTTTTTTAACATATTAACTTTGGAATGAAAACCTGTTGAGACAAACCTAAAATGAAGACAGGCAGCAGCTGAGGGTAAGGAAGACATTTACAGTACTGTGCTTTGTTTCCATACTACAATGGAGTGTTTGAAGAGAAGCCCTATTTGCTAATGCTAGCAGCCTCATATCCTTAGGTTTCCCAATGAGATCTTTGCCAGTATGACAAGAACATGTTAGTACTTTACAAAAGGAATCATGAAAGATTTTCCTAAATTCTTAATCAAATACTTGCAAACACTGAGGAAAAAATATCCTGCCACAAAAAGAAAGAATATGCCACAGTTTTAGAGGAGCATCCAAATACACACAGAACTCAGTAACTACTTGAGCTTTTCAAAAAGTGCCTGTAGGTCACCAGAACTGATGAACCCCGCAGTTCCTGAGCACCTGCTAGTACCACAGAGGGATTCTCAGGACAATGAACACACTGAAGACAGGACTGCTAAAACACTAAGGCAATGACTAGCATGTACATGAATTATTCTTCTGAATATAATTTAATTGTAAAAACTAGCTTATTAATTAAACTAATCTACTCTGCTAAGATCAATTACCACATAAAGCAAGTTACCTTCATGGAATGTAGAACAGAGTTCATGTTTTAAAATGCATTTCATTTTCTAATGCTTATTAAGGCCTTCAATCAACATGAAACCTCTAGAAAAATAATAAAGCTTGACAATTTAAATAAAAAGAGCTCCTAGGTCATGGCTCTGTATTCTTCCCTTCTGACAGCCTCTTGCTTCAAAAAGTACTATTCTTACTCAACGAACAGTCTGCAAAAGGTGCTGAGAATTTCTGATGGAGTAAAATGTGACCGATATTTTAATACAATTTTAAACTCAGAACAATTACAGTTAAAGCTTTGAAACAAAGAAGGAAGAGCACAGAGACAAAGACATTTGTTTTCCAAATAAAGAAAATAGTCGAGTGCCATATAATATTTTGGTCAATGACAGACCACATATGACGATGGTTCCATAAGATGCCTAGTCCTAGTCATCTTTACTTTGTATAAGTACATGTGAACTTTGCATAAGATGTCTGCACAATGGTGAAATTGCTTACTGATACATTTCTCAGAAATGTATACCCATCACTAACCAGTGCATGTCTGTAATATAACAAAAGTGCTCTCCACAACACTGCAAGAGTTTCCACATTAGAATTACATCTAAGAGCAATTATTATTACTTTTATTTTTTTGGTGCTGTGGATTGAACCCAGGGCCTCATGCATGCTATACAAACTAGCAGAGCTACATCCTCCAGCCCTTAAGAGCAATCACTGTAAACATTCAAAAGTTCTAAGAAACCCAGTTAGCAATGAGTGTTATGTATTTTGAAGTCATTTGTGTAGGCAACAAGCATGGTGTAGAAAACAACAAAAAAGGTAAATGCATGCAAGCAGCATGAAATTTTGTTGATGGCTTGTCTTAAAATGGAAAGTTTCAAAATACATCAAGGAAAAAGGAAACAGTGGTGATGCATGTATAAAAGAGAACAATTATATGAATGTAATAACTCAGATGTCATAGATAGCATGAAAAAAATAATGAGAAGAGAATGAGCATTTTTCTTTTTTTCTTTCTTTTTTTTTGGTACTGGGGTTTGAACTCGGCCTCAAACTTAGTAGGCAGGCACTCTACCACTTTAGCCTCATTCCAGCCCTATTTTGCTTTAGTTATTTTAGGCTCTTGCATTTTTGCTTGGGGCCAACCTCAGATCAGGATCCTCCTATGTAAGGCCTCCTATGTAGCTAGGATTACAGAAATGAACCACCATGTCCAGCTTGTTTTTAAGATGGAACATCAACAACTTTTTGTGCCTGGACTGGCCTCAAACCACGATCCTCTCAATATTCACCTCCCAGAATTTTTCAATATTAAAAACTACTGATAAGAAGCAGAAAGTGGTTAACATGTACAAGGCCCTGGGTTCCGTGGGGGGTGGGGTGGGGAGGGAGAGACAGGAAGTGAAAGAACATCTAGATCTTTGCTGCAGGCACTGGATGTTGATTGCCCAATATCCTGAGCCTTAGATAAGTGCATGCCAGAATGAAGACTGTATTTCTCAGCCTTTCTGGCAGCTACATGTGGCCATGTGATTGAGTTCACTCCAAAGGATATGAATAAAAGTATTAGGTGTGATTTCCAGGAAATGTCCTTAATGGAAATGGGTACATTATTCTTTAGATATCCCATCTTCCTATGACTAGAATACAGATGAAGTAGCCATAGTAAAAAGTAGCAATCTTAGACTATGGAAGAAGTCATGTTAAGAAGCAAGGCATCAAAAATAGAAGAAAACTGGTTTTCTGACACTGTGGAGTACCATACCAGCCATGGGTTATCTATTTCTCTTCTTTTATGTAAGAGAAAAATAAACTTATGTTTAAAGTCACTGCATGTTACTTTTTGGTCACAAATTGTTGAAAATAATCATAATATAGAATTTGGCACCAGGAGCAGGATTCTTAATAAGAAAGAACCTAACATGGCATTGGCTTAACAGTAAAGTGGAGAGTTAACACTCAAGATACTGAAACTGAAAAGGTAGTAGTCATTGTTACACAGTAGTAAGACATCTGGTTAACCACTGTCTGATTTTCTTGGAATGTTGTAGTTATAAGAGAAATAGCAGAAAAGATTCAGAAGGCTGTATGTGATGGCTACATTCTTGCAACTTTCAACAAAATTATCTTTTCTCCTCCCCACCCTCCAATACTGGAGCTAGAACCCAGGACCTTGTACATGGTAGGCAAGTGCTCTACCCTAGGCCATCTTTCAATAAAATTAAACCAGAGAGGTATAACTTAGACAAGAGCTAGCACAGTTATAACAAATAAATATTTGCTATGGTAGACATATTTTTTCCTGCAACTTAAGTTGACTAAAAGCTCTCACCTCAGAGCTTTATAAAGTAGAAAGCAAACCACTTCTGCACTCTAAAGAGGTATAATTAAAAACAGTTGTTCCCAAGTAGAACCCTTAGAAGAAGACAAGACTGGAAACCCAATGCTGTACCAAAGGGGATGGTGGTGTGGTGGGTAGGATTGCCTTTTCACACAAGCCCTTTGTTTCAGATAGTCTCATAGTAACTACCATAAGTAGGATGAACATGAGCAAGGTAGAGGTGAGTAAGTAAAAGACCAGAGTCCTCAGGTTTAAAAACAATGTTTAATCCAAGTGCTTATTAGTTTATATGGGCAATAAATCTTCAAATTTTCTACATAGTGACATTTAGTAATTGCTATAGGCCAGTGACTTCTCTGTGTTACTAATCTCTCCTTTTCTGAGTGATCTTTTTTATTGTTAATTATCCTATTTCTGTTACTCCTAGTATATTAAATGTTTTGCGAGCAGTTGATTTGTCTTCCAGTTCACAGGCTTTGAACTGTACCTGACAGAGAAAAGTGCACATTACTCAAATATCCTGGACTTTGAGCTAAATGTAGTAACTAAATGAAACATTGGTATGTGTTTCATTTGGAGGTATGTGTTTGCACATTAAGAGAGGTAGGCAGCCAGGCACCAATGGCTCACACCTGTAATACAAGCTACTCAGGAAGCAGAAGTCAGGAGGATCAAGGCTCGAAGCCAGCATACGCAAATAGTTTGGGAGACCCTATCTCAAAAATACCCAACACATGAAAAAAAACCAGGGCTGGTGCAGTGGCTAAGTAGTAGAGCACCTGCCTCGCAAGCATAAGGCCTGATCTCAAACTCCAGTGCCACAAAAAAAAAGGGGGGGGAAGGGGAGTAGGCAGCGCTGGGAACAGTGGATCACATGTATAATCCCAGCTACTTCAGAGGCAGAGATTGACAGGATTATGGTTTCAAGCCAGCCTGAGTAAAATTTAGTGAAGCCACCATCTCAACAAAAAGCCAGGTGTGGTGGTGCATGTCCAGAATCCCAGCTATGCAGGAGACAGAGGTTGAATGATGGTCATCTGAAGCCAGCCCTGAGCAAAAATGCAAAACTCTATCTGAAAAATAAAGCAAAAAAAGTGGTGGGACATGGCCCAAGTGGTACAGCACTGCCTAGCAAGCACAAGATCCTAAGTTCAAACCCCAGAGTGCCAAAAAAAAAAAATAAAGAAGGATAAGCAAGGATATTCAAACAACTAAAACGGTAAGAATAAAAAACCCAAAGTTCTAATTATATCTCAACCTCCTTAGTAATAAAAGATCCAGGCAAATGGCAACCGGGCTTACTTAATAACTGCATATTACATCTTTTTTAATTTCTTTTGTTCCTTTGACAGTACTGCTCCTTTGACTGTTTTAACTCAGGACCTTGTGCTTGCTAGGCAGGTGCTCTACCACTTGAGCCACAGTTGCCCTTAAAACAAGGTGTAATAATTAATAACATTCTGGTCAATGGGTTCTAAGCTGAAGAGGTATATATGAAAGTTCTAGAAAACATGGTTAAGGAGAATAGCACATCCTTTTTCAGTCCTTCTGTCTGCTGGCTAGCAAATAGATTGCATGACTAGGACTTGAGCCGCCATTTCAATTTAAAAGGTGGAAAATACATGCTCTTGACAATAACCAAGAAAACAGTAACAAAAAAAACTGTCCCTGAGGAAACGTAGACTTTTGATTTACTAAACAGATTTTTAAAAATTTTTTATTTTATTCATATGTGCATACAATGTTTGGGTCATTTCTCCCCCCTTCCCCCATCCCTGCCCTCCCCCCCTCCCCCCTACCCCCTCACTACCTGGCAGAAACTATTTTGCCCTTATCTCTAATTTTGTTGAAGAGAGAGTATAAACAATAATAGGAAGGACCAAGGGTTTTTGCCAGTTGAGATAAGGATAGCTATACAGGGAGTTGACTCGCATTGATTTCCTGTGCATGTGTGTTACCTTCTGAGTTAATTCTTCTTGAACTAACCTTTTCTCTAGTTCCTGGTCCCCCTCTCTTATTGGCCTCAGTTGCCCCAAAGTATCTACTTAAGCAGATTTTTAATCAGCCATTTCAAGTATGTTCACAGTACTCAGGAAAATCAGGTTGGAAAAAAACAAAGGAAAGAATGAGAATGATGGATCACCAAATAAAGAACACCAATAAGAATACATAAATTATTGAGAAAACCCAAACAGACATTCTGAAGTTGAAAATACAATACCGAAATGAACTATTCACTATAGGGGTTCAAGCAGATTTAGGCCAGCATGAAAAAAAATTAGTGAATTTGAAGATAGAGCAACTGAGATTATCAGTCTGAGAAAAAAATAAAGAAAAATGATGGTGTCCCTCAGGGACCTATAGAACACCATCAGTTCTGATGGTGGCAACACATGCATAATGAAATTGCAGAAGGAGATGAGAGGAAGAAAAGGCAGAAAGAATATTTGAAGAAATAATGGCTGAAAGCATCTTGATTTTGATAAAAAAAATTAATTCACACATTAAAGAGGTTCAGTGAACTACAAGTAGGATAAACTAGAAGAGAGTCACATCTAGATATAATCGAACTATAGAAAGACAGAAAAAATCTGGAAAGTAACAAGGGAAAAAAACCTTACCATTCATAAGGGATCCTCAATTAATAGATGACTACACATCAGAAACCCTGAAGATTAGGGGCCCTATGGCTCAAACCTGTAATCCTAGATTCTTGGGAGGTAGAGATCAGGAACAAAAAGATTTTGAGACTCCCATCTCAACCAATGGCTGGATAACATGGTGCATGTCTGTCATCCCAGCTATGCAGGGAAGCACAAATAAGGGACCACAATCCAGTCCAGCCTGGACATAAAGTGAGACCCTGCCTCAAAAATAACCAAGTGGAAGAGTACCTGCCTAGCAAGCATCAGGCCCTAAGCTCAACCCCCAATACTGCCAAAAAAACAAAAAAGAAAAGAAAGAAACCAGGGAAGCCAGAAGATAATGGGATGATATACTCAGAGTCCTGTAATGCAAGGGGGCAGGGATGGACAGGACATAGCCTATCAATGAAGGACTCTACCAAAATTACCTTTCAACACTGATGGAAAAATTAAAATAATCCTAGAAAAACAAAATTGAGAGAAATTTTGCTAGTAGAAATATTAGAAGCTGGACATGGTGGTACATGCCTGTAATCCCATCACCCAGGGACAAGAGGCAGAAAGAGCTCAAGTTTGAGGTCAGCCTAGGTTACATAGTGAGTTCAAGGCCCAGACTGGGCTACAAACGAAGACTCTAAAAAAAAAAAGGGGGGGGTGGGGAGAAAATACTTTAAGTCCTTAATGTTGAAATGAAAACAAACCACAGACAAACTCAAATACACATTTAAAAAAATAAATTGCACTAATAAGGGTAATTACATAGGTAAATATGAAAGGCAGTATAAATACATTTTGTCTCTTTTTTTCTCCTGTCTTATCTAAAAGACAACTGTGAAAAGCAAGAATTATACATCTATGATGATAGGCATACAATGTAATATAAAAATGTTACTTGTGACAATAAGCACAAGGGCAAGGGAAACATCTATATGGAAGCAAAGCTGCATTCTATGGAAATTAAGTTGATATTAAACCTGGTTGTGATGGCATGTGTGATCTCAGCACTCAGAAGACTGAGGCAAGAGCATCCTGAGTTTGAGGCCAGCCTAGGCTACATAGCCAGACCTGTCTCAAAAGAACAAATCAAAACCAAAAAGAAATTGGTATTAATTTCAGTCACAGTGTTATGTTAATTACGTAGTTACAATTCCAAGATCTCATGGTGATGAAAACTGTTTAAGAAAAACAAGTATTTAAAAATCTCTACAAATAGTCCTATGGACATACAGCAAATAAAGAAATATTTATTCAAGAGAATCTACTAAAATTCAGTAACAATGGGAGTCTGAACCATCTGAGCCATGATCTGCTGCTTCCCCTGGCTCATTCCACTTCCACTTGAAGGAAGCTTCCTCCAGGTGAGTATAGCCAAAGGAGGACCCTCCTGGTCTCCTTAGTTCCCAATCAAACACCAGAAAGTGCAACCACCAGCATTTATCATCTGCTATCTCAAGTTGAAGAGGCTAAACTTCTGGTGAGTGAGACCAGAAAATCAGGAGCCACTACAGGACACAAGCCCTATCTAAGGAGCAAGAGAGCCCAAGAACATTAAGGCCCAGTTGTGCTCTTCCAGCATTCTCATCAGGCAAAGTTCTACACTGTAACAGGCAAACCAAGAAGACCAAAACCTATCCTCCTAGTCAATGTCCAGAGTAATGACTCAGACAGATTTTTTTTTCCAGGGGCAGAGATTTTCTGTAAGAAAAGAAAACTCCAACATTCCCCTGAAATGAACTGACTTTACTTAAAACACAGTGTAGAGAAGTTCAGATCTAAAGGCATCTTAAAAAACAGCTCCTCTTGAAAAACAGGCCTTTTCTAGGGGTGGGTACGAGTGGGAGGTGGGTGGGCACAAGGAAAGAGGAAATGAGGATGAATACGGTAGATGTATTCTGTATTCGTATATGAAAACAGAAAGATGAAACCTGCTGAAATTTTCTAAGAAAGCAGGAGGAAGGAAGAGGGAGGAAGAGGGAGAACAATGCAGGGGGTAAATCTGACTAAGATATACTATAAGCACAAATGTAACTACCACAATGTACCCCATGTACAACTATTGTATGCTAATAAAATTTTTAAATAAGAATCACTCAAACTAAATAAAAATTTAAAAATTTTTTTAAAATAGCACCTCTCAGTTAGGAGCAGCAATCTAAACCACGGGGCAGTGGTTTAGCTCACAAGTGAGAAAAGAGGGAGAGGCTGCTAAGAGCCCTCCTGGGGATAGAACAAACCTCAAAGATTGAACTGAAAATTTCCCCAGCCCAAATTTAATTCATCACACTAATGAACAACTTAGGCCAAGACAATTCAGTGGGCTAGGAAGAATAGTCTTCTCAACAAAAGAATGTTTCACAAAAGACAATGAGACAATTTAACATCTACTTTTCAACAAAAGGTGCTAGGAAAACTGAATATCCACATGAATAGAATGAAGTTGGACATACTACTGCATACCATATACAAATATCAACTCAAAATGGATCAAAGGTCCATTATTTTAAAAGACAATGTAGAGATTCCAAGATGGCAGCTAGAGAGAGGAAGCAGAAAGCGTGCCTCCTAAAGTAAAACCTTGGAGAGATGCTGGAGATACACCTTACAGGAAAAACCACCGAGAAGAGGCAAAACTGTGACTCCTCCACACCTCCAGCCTGTGGATAGCATCTCCACTTCACATTAAACGGAGAAACCAGGAAGGATCCCACGCGCCGCCAGACGGCAGCACCCAGATGGCATGGGAAGACGCAGACCACAAGGTGAGCTAAGTGGCACATGGTACTCCCACAGACAACCCTGGGCCAGATCAGCATAGCCCCCTGGACAGACTGACCCCCACCCAGGGAAAAAAGAAAAAAAACCTGAATAATAAGCAATAACAACAAAAAAGACACTTAGCAAAGAGGGCGAGGTGCCGAAGAGAAGGGGAGGGGAAATCCTTCACAACAAGCTGGCTGGAGAAGGCAGAAGCAGAAGCACACGCCCAGCAACCAGGAGTGGGAAGCTTGTAAAAGTGGTAGTGGGGGGAAAACTCCACAGGAGAGGGGGGGAAGACCCACTTCCCATGTGAACTATAAATAAACATGCAGGCCTGAGAAAGCTGGTGAAGTGTCACCTCCCCCAGTGTGCTTGGAAAGGGGAAAGCTTGTAGCAGTGGCAGTCCTGCCCAAGAGAACTCTAAGTAAACAAAACCTGAGGGGCTACGTGAGTGCTAAGCTCACTCCTGAGATCTGCATAAATAAAGCCTCCAGCAACAGCAGACTGACAGCAGCAGGCAGGCAAGCCACAGCCTTAGACAGACATTCACAGAATTCTCTCCAGACTCTTTTTTTTTCTCTCTCTATTCCTTTGATGAGACAACAACCCAACTACACCTGCAAGCTGAAAAACTTACTGAAACTGTATTGCATTAGAACTTGGGACACTTTGTGGTGTTTTTTTTGTTTGTTTCATATTGTTTGGTTTGGTTTGGTTTTTTTCCCCTTTGATGAGAAAATGACAGAACTACTTCTCAGACACCATCTCCAGGACTGGAGGCTGAAGAACTAACACCAAAATTATTAAGACTGAAACTTTATTGCATTTGAACTTGGAGATTTTTTTGTCATTTATTTTTATTTATTTATTTATTTTCAATTCTCTCTGTCTCTCTAATGCCTGTTCAGCTTACTGTTGATTAGTACACTATCTCCCCGTTTATATCTTTGAAACTTTGTTTCTTTGTTTTGTTTTTTTCTACTTGTTTATTTTTCCCTTAATCTTTAAATTCTTTGCTTTCCATCTCCTCTCACCCTTCCATTCTAAACACCACCATTGTTATTACTACAAGCTAGAAAATACTTAATTGCACACAGTACAGGGACAATAACAACACCAAGGACAATGACAGGAAGACAGAAAAAACAGGGAAACCAGTTTCCCCACAGCAAAAAATTAGTACAGGAACCAGAGGGAAATGAAGAAAACAGATACTCAGATCCAGACTCCAACAAAATGAACATAAACTATAACAAAGAACCCAATGAAGCCCACAAGAACAATATAAAAGAAGAAATACTACAGGTACTCAATGAGAATTTTATAGAGATGATACTGGATATGGTCAACCAAAATGTACAGGAGACACTCAAGAAATTCCAAGACAACAAAAATAGAGAATTTGAAAAAGCAAAAGAAGAAATAAAGGAAACCATAGAAGCACTGTATGAACACGAAAGTGAAACAAAGAACACGATTAATAAAGAGATAAATGAACTCAGGACAAAAATAGACAACATTAAAGAGGAAACGACTCAGGATATGGAAAACCTCAGAAAAAAGAACGAAACAGAATTGTAAAACAAAATGGAAGGCCAATCCAGCAGAATAGAACAAACAGAAGACAGAATCTCAGAACTCAAACATGAAATGGTAATTAAAGGAAAAACCGAAGAACTATTAGTTAAACAACTCAAGCCTATGAAAAGAAAATGCAAGAACTCACCAACTCCATCAAAAGACCAAACTTGAGAATCATGGACGTTGAAGGAGAAGAGGTGCAAGCAAAGGGAATGAGTAATATATTCAACAAAACAATAACAGAAAATTTCGCAAATCTAGAGAAATCTATTCCCATACAGATGCAAGAGGCCTCCAGAACACCAAACAAACCAGACCAAAACAGATCTACCCCACGGCATATTATCATTAAAACAACAAATACAGACACCCGAGAAAGAATACTAAAGGCTGTAAGAGAGAAAAAACAAATAACATACAAAGGTAAACCCATCAAAATCACAACAGACTTCTCAGCAGAAACATTAAAAGCAAGAAGAGCTTGGAGTGAGATCTCCTGGGCACTGAATGAAAATAACTTCAACCCCAGGATACTCTACCCAGCAAAACTATCATTCAAAATAGATGGAGCAATAAAAGTCTTCCATGATAAGGAGAAACTAAAACAGTATGTGACCACAAAGCCACCACTACAAAAGATTCTTCACGGGATTCTGCACACAGAAAGTGAAACCCAACATAACCATGAAAGGGCAGGCAGAACCAAAGTACAGGAAAAGAAAAAGCAAGAAAGTAGTGAGTAACCTCAACTTAGGTACACACAATCAAACCTTCAAACAACTAAGACAACTAAATGACAGGAATCACCACATACCTATCAACCCTAATACTTAACGTTAATGGACTTAATTCCCCCATCAAAAGGCACCGTTTGAAGAAATGGATTAAAAAGGAAGATCCAACAATTTGTTGCTTACAGGAGACCCATCTCACCAACAGAAATAAGCATAGGCTTAGGATGAAAGGCTGGAAGATTTACGAAGCCAATGGCCCCCAAAATCAGGCAGGAGAAGCAATACATATCTCTGACAAAGTAGACTTCAAACCTACATTGATCAAACGAGATAAAGAAGGACATTCCATACTAATAAAAGGGGAAATAGACCAAAAGGAAATAACAATTTTCAACCTATATCCACCCAATGTCAACGCACCCAATTTCATCAAACATACCCTAAAGGACCTAAAAGCATATATTAACTCCAACACAGTGGTTGTGGGAGACTTTAACACCCCATTATCATCAATAGACAGGTCATCCAAACAAAAAATCAATAAAGAAACTCAAGATCTAAAATATACAATAGATCAAATGGACCTACTTGATGTCTACAGAACATTTCATCCAACTTCTACACAATATTCATTCTTCTCAGCAGCCCATGGAACCTTCTCCAAAATAGATCATATCTTAGGGCACAAAGCAAGCTTCAGCAAATATAAGAAAATAGAAATTATACCATGCATTCTATCTGATCACAATGCAACAAAACTAGAACTCAACAATAAAAGTAAAGACAAAAAACATGCAAACAGCTGGAAACTGAGTAACTCACTGCTTAATGAACAATGGGTCATTGATGAAATAAAAGAGGAAATTAAAAAGTTCCTGGAAGTCAATGAAAATGAAAACACAATCAACCAGAACCTATGGGACACAGCAAAGGCAGTCCTGAGAGGAAAGTTTACAGGCATGAGTGCATATTTTAAAAAAGACTGAAAGATTCCAAATCAATGACTTAATGATACATCTCAAACTCCTAGAAACACAAGAACAAGCAAATCCCAAAACAAACAGGAGAGAAATAATAAAAATAAGAGCTGAAATCAATGAAATAGAAACCAAAAAAACCATACAAAGAATTAATGAAACAAAAAGCTGGTTCTTTGAAAAAATAAACAAGATCAACAGACCCCGGCAAACCTGACTAAAATGAGGAGAGAAAAAACCCAAATTAGTAGAATCAGGAATCCAAAACATGAGATAAAAACAAACTCATTTGAAGTCCAGGAAACCATCAGAGACTACTTCGAGAACCTATATTCAAATAAATTCGAAAATCTTAAAGAAATGGACAGATTTCTAGATACATATGATCATCCAAAACTAAACCAAGAGGATATTAATAAACTGAATAGAAGACCAGTGGAACAGAATAGAGGACCCAGATATGAAGCCACACAACTATAACCAACTTGTCTTTGACAAAGGAGCTAAAAATATACGATGGAGAAAAGACAGCCTCTTCAACAAAAACTGCTGGGAAAACTGGTTAGCAGTCTGCAAAAAACTGAAACTAGATTCATGTATATCACCCTATACCAATATTAACTCAAAATGGATCAAGGATCTTAGTATCAGGCCACAAACTCTAAAG
The DNA here is from genome assembly GCF_047511655.1 of Castor canadensis. Classification (NCBI taxonomy): domain Eukaryota; kingdom Metazoa; phylum Chordata; class Mammalia; order Rodentia; family Castoridae; genus Castor; species Castor canadensis. The sequence continues at coordinate 150,502,115 of NC_133393.1, forward strand.
CTGGTACAGGAAAGAGTAGGAAATAATCTGGAATTAGTAGGTACAGGTAAGAACTTTCTCAGTGGAACCCAGCAGCACAGCAACTAAGAGACAGCACAGACAAATGGGACTTCATAAAACTAAAAAGCTTCTGCTCAACAAAAGAAATGGTCTCTAAACTGAAAAGACCACCCATAGAGTGGGAGAAAATATTTGCCAGCTGCACATCAGACAAAGGACTGATAACCAGAATATATAGGGAACTTTAAAAACTAAATCCTCCCAAAACTAATGAACCAATAAAGAAATGGGCAAGTGAACTGAACAGAACTTTCTCAAAAGAAGAAATTCGAATGGCCAAAAAACACATGAAAAAATGCTCACCATCTCTAGCAATAAAGGAAATGCAAATTAAAACCACGCTAAGATTCCACCTCACCCCTGTTAGAATAGCCACTATTAGCAACACCACTAACAACAGGTGTTGGCAAGGATGCAGGGGAAAAAGGAACCCTCTTACACTGCTGGTGGGAATGTAAACTAGTACATCCACTCTGGAAAAAAATTTGGAGGCTACTTAAAAAGCTAAACATTGATCTATCATTTGATCCAGCAATACCACTCTTGGGGATATACCCAAAAGACTGTGACACAGGTAACTCCAGAGGCACCTGCACACCCATGTTTATTGCAGCACTATTCACAATAGCCAAGTTATGGAAACAGCCAAGATGCCCCACCACTGACGAATGGATTAAGAAAATGTGGTATTTATACACAATGGAATTTTATGCAGCCATGAAGAACGAAATGTTATCATTCACTGGTAAATGGATGGAATTGGAGAACATCATTCTGAGTGAGGTTAGCCTGGCCCAAAAGACCAAAAATTGTATGTTCTCCCTCATATGTGGACATTAGATCAAGGGTAAACACAACAAGGGGATTGGACTATGAGCACATGATAAAAGCGAGAGCACACAAGGGAGGGGTGAGGATAGGTAAGACACCTAAAAAATTAGCTAGCATTTGTTGCCCTCAACACAGAGAAACTAAAGCAGATACCTTAAAAGCAACTGAGGCCAATAGGAAAAGGGGAACAGGTACTAGAGAAAAGGTTAGTTCAAGAAGAATTAACCTAGAAGGTAACACACAGGCACAGGAAATCAATGTGAGTCAACTCCCTGTATGGCTATCCTTATCTCAACTAGCAAAAACCCTTGTTCCTTCCTATTATTGCTTATACTCTCTCTTCAACAAAATTAGCAAGGGGGTGGAGGGGAGAGGGAGGGGGAGGGGAGGTAAGGGAGGGGGTGGGGAAGGGGGGAGAAATGACCCAAACATTGTATGCAAATATGAATTAAAAAAAAAAGATAATGTAATCTTCACAACCTTTCATTACACAATTTCCTAGATATAACACTTAAAGCACAGGTTAAAAAAAAAAAAAGCACAGGTAAAGAAAAAAGGAGATCAACTGGACTTCATTAAAGGATAAAAGTGTTGTATATCAAAGGATACTATTGAGTGGTGAAAAAAAAATCTTCAGGGGACAAAAAATTTCCAAATCATCTATCTGATAAGGGATTAATATCCTGAACACATAAAGAACTCATAATTTAACAATAAAGACAGCCCAGTTTTTTTTTTCACATCTTGAAATTATTTATTTTTTTTAACAGCGGCCATCATTTATTAACAATGTGTGATGTGCCAAACCTGAAATGTTAAGAGTTAGTTTTTAAAGGGCATGAATTTACATTGAACTATGAATACAATTAAAGAAAGAAAAGTATCCTTTTAAATCTGTTCTTTTATACTCCTTCCAAATATCAGTTCCTTCAGGATCATATACTTTTTCTTTTTTTTTTTCCTTTTTCTTTTATTATTCATATGTGCATACAAGGCTTGGGTCATTTCTCCCCCCTGCCCCCACCCCCTCCCTTACCACCCACTCCGCCCGCCCCCTCCCTCCCTCTCCCCCCCAAGTCAATACCCAGCAGAAACTATTTTGCCCTTATTTCTAATTTTGTTGTAGAGAGAGTATAAGCAATAATAGGAAGGAACAAGGGTTTTTGCTGGTTGAGATAAGGATAGCTATACAGGGCATTGACTCACATTGATTTCCTGTGCGTGGGTGTTACCTTCTAGGATAATTCTTCTTGAACTAACCTTTTCTCTAGTACCTGTTCCCCTTTTCCTATTGGCCTCAGTTGCTTTTAAGGTATCTGCTTTAGTTTCTCTGTGTTGAGGGCAACAAATGCTAGCTAATTTTTTAGGTGTCTTACCTATCCTCACCCCTCCCTTGTGTGCTCTCGCTTTTATCATGTGCTCATAGTCCAATCCCCTTGTTGTGTTTACCCTTGATCTAATGTCCACATATGAGGGAGAACATACGATTTTTGGTCTTTTGGGCCAGGCTAACCTCACTCAGAATGATGTTCTCCAATTCCATCCATTTACCAGCAAATGATAACATTTCGTTCTTCTTCATGGCTGCATAAAATTCCATTGTGTATAGATACCACATTTTCTTAATCCATTCATCAGTGGTGGGGCATCTTGGCTGTTTCCATAACTTGGCTATTGTGAATAGTGCCGCAATAAACATGGGTGTGCAGGTGCCTCTGGAGTAACAGTCTTTTGGGTATATCCCCAAGAGTGGTATTACTGGATCAAATGGTAGATCGATGTCTAGCTTTTTAAGTAGCCTCCAAATTTTTTTCCAGAGTGGTTGTACTAGTTTACATTCCCACCAACAGTGTAAGAGGGTTCCTTTTTCCCCCGCATCCTCGCCAACACCTGTTGTTGGTGGTGTTGCTGATGATGGCTATTCTAACAGGGGTGAGGTGGAATCTTAGCGTGGTTTTAATTTGCATTTCCTTTATTGCTAGAGATGGTGAGCATTTTTTCATGTGTTTTTTGGCCATTCGAATTTCTTCTTTTGAGAAAGTTCTGTTCAGTTCACTTGCCCATTTCTTTATTCGCTCATTAGTTTTAGGAGAATTTAGTTTTTTAAGTTCCCTATATATTCTGGTTATCAGTCCTTTGTCTGATGTATAGCTGGCAAATATTTTTTCCCACTCTATGGGTGTTCTCTTCAGTTTAGAGACCATTTCTTTTGATGAACAGAAGCTTTTTAGCTTTATGAGGTCCCATTTATCTATGCTATCTCTTAGTTGCTGTGCTGCTGGGGTTTCATTGAGAAAGTTCTTACCTATACCTACTAACTCCAGAGTATTTCCTACTCTTTCCTGTATCAACTTAAGAGTTTGTGGTCTGATATTAAGATCCTTGATCCATTTTGAGTTAATGTTGGTATAGGGTGATATACATGGATCTAGTTTCAGTTTTTTGCAGACTGCTAACCAGTTTTCCCAGCAGTTTTTGTTGAAGAGGCTGCTATTTCTCCATCGTATATTTTTAGCTCCTTTGTCAAAGATAAGTTGGTTATAGTTGTGTGACAGCCCAGTTTTTAAATGAGCAAATAATTTGAATACAGACTTTAAAGAAAGTATACAAAAGATGCTCAACATCATTAGTCATTAGGGAATATGTACCAAACCACAAGGAGGTACCACTTCACATCTATCTATGATCACTAAAACCAAACAAATTATAACAAGAGGGGAAGGATGTAGAGAAATTGGAGTCCACGTATATGGTCCATTATATGAAAGTTCAGAATGAGGAAATCTATGGAGACAGAAAGTAGATTAGTTGCCTTTTATTTGGAGGGGCAGGGTGACTGAGAGATGAGAAGATGAAAGTTAAATAGGATTGTTTCCTTTTTTTTCCTTTTAACTTTTTTTTTTTTTTTTTTTTGGCAGAAGTGGGGTTTGAACTCAGGGTTCAGGCTTGCTAGCAGGCACTCTTACCACTGAAGCCACTCCACCATCCCTTTTTTATGAAGGTTTTTTGTTTGTTTGTTTCATTGAGATAGTTTCACAAACTATTTGCCAGGGGCTGGTTTCAAACTGCAATCCTCTTGATCTCTGCCTCCTGAGTAGTTAGGATTATAGGCGTGAGCCACCAGCCTATAGTTTCTTTTTGAAATGATTAAAATGTTCTAAATGTTCTAAAATCAACTGTGGTTATACATATTTGTAAATGTATTAAAAACCATCAAACTGGGCTGGCGGAGTGGCTCAAGTGATAGAGTGCCCACCTAGCAAGCATAAAACCCTGAGTTCAAACCCCAGTCCCACCAAAAAAACCCAAAACTTTAAATTACACATTTTACATAGATGTATGGTTATGTGGGTAAATTTTATCTCAATACATAAAGTTATTATTTTTAAAAAAAGGAATGAAGCAGTTATATTTGGTACAAGATGGATGAACCTTGAAAACATTATGCACAAGACCACATACTCTATGAGTACATTTATGTGAAATGTCCAGAATCAGTAAATCCACAGACAGAAAGTATATTAGTGGCTTCCTGGTGCTGCGGAGTCACTCCAAATGAGTACGAGAAGTTATTCTTTGTTTTGTTTTGTCAGTTCTGGGGCTTGAATTCAGGGCACTGTGCTTGCTAGGCAAGTACTATAGAGCACTTGAGCCATGCCTAGCCCTTTTTGCTGTTAGTGTTTTTAAGATAGAGTCTCATGCACAAATCTTGATCCTTCCTTCACTTCCCCAGTATCTGGGATTACAAGCATGCATCACCACACCCAGCTTGTTTTCCAGACAGTTCTCGCTGACTTTTTGCAGAGGCTGACCTCAAACGGTGATCCTCCTTGTCTCTACCTCCTAGGTAGCTGGAATTACATGGGTAAGGAGATTCTTTTTAAGAGGATGAAAATGTTCTGGACAGTGGTAATAGTTGAATCTTATGAATATACAAAAAAAGTGAATTGTGTACTTTTGAAAAATAAAATTTTATAATATGTAATTCTTATTTTCTTAACAAAAAAAGATGTTCATTAAAAGGTCCAGCTTTAATAAAAATAAACATTTTTGCTACTGAATCAGAACATTTATAGTAAACTATTTTCCTTTTCTTGTGAGTGCATGGTGGCAAAAATTACCATGACTATGGAGTACACAGTCCGATGCCACTCCCTCAATTTATACTAAGGTGTCATCAGTCCTACCCATCATGGCTTTTGCATCATCAGTGAAATAACATCTTAGTATTATTATTTAAAAAATAGTTTTGAATTTGTGATTTCCTCCAAATGAATCAGGGACCCTCAGCAGTACATCTATAGACAATACTTTGTGCATCTTAGAGTAGACTATTAAGCTCCTATAAACAAAGAATGCATCTTATGTTTACACAGGAGACAGAACAACGTGTTTCAACAGGACCATAGGCTTTTTGTCAGGCAGACTTAGGTTCAAATTTCAGAGCTGCCATTTAAGTTACAAGAGCTTTATTTTTCTATGTCTCAGTTTCCCGTACTATAAAATGAGATAACTGCCTAAAAATACGGTTACTATATGGATTAAGCAGATGAAGACCTAAAGTAAACTAAGATTATCTGAAATTTCACAGGTGTTCAATAATTGTTAGCTCCCTTCCCCATTTTGTTTCTAACTAGCTAGCTTAGTAGTGCCTTGTACACAGAAGATGCTCAATTGCTCAATAAACGTTGGTGGAATTTCATTAGCTACCTCATATGGACCTATATATAGGTCAAAGTTCTAAAATGGAATTTAAAAGCCAGATTTAAGCACAAAATTTTGAAATATTTTCAGGTATATTTCATTAAAATATACCAACAGTATAGTTCTTTAGGGTTTTTTGTTGTTGTTTTATTGGCTGGTTGTTTTTGCAGTGCTGGGGATCACACCCAGAGCTTTATGCATGCTAGGCAAGCACTTTACTACCAGCTACAACCCTAGCCCTTAAGGTGGATTTCAAGTTGAAAAAAATCCTCACTAAAATTATTCCAGTTTTCTTTTAAACTAGTCCAAATTTTTTTTTCAGTACTAGGGAATGAACCCAAAGTCTCAGCATACTAGTCAAGCAAGCGCCTCTCTAGTTGACCTAATATCCCCAGCCCTTTTTTGCTTTGAGACAAGGGTCTCACTAAGTTGCTTCTGCCTCAGCCTCTCAAATAGCTGAGAAGAGTCATGTGCCACCAACACCCAGATACACTAGTCTATTTTTTTTAAATGTCTGCTTTCTATCTGAGCAGCAGTAAAAAGTGAAAAGCATGTAAAATGCTAAACAATGTCCCATATCTCTGATTCAAATAGCTCAAGTATTTGAAACTTAGGTAATATAAATAATTTGTGACTATTTTCAACCAATATGGTAATGATAAAGATTTTAGTTATGCATGTGACTTTGTAGCCAACATTACCGCTTTCCATACTGTGTAGGCTAAATATGTATGGTCATAGGCATAACAATACTCAATTAACTATGAGGACCAAACAATGTAATACATGAAAAGCACTTACAACTTAACACAGTAAAAGCGCAACACATATTATTTTTAAGCATTTTTCTAATTTTAAATACATTACAGAAAAGCAATATTCCTTTGTGACCTTTTTTTTTTGTGGGGGATGGGACAGGGAATTGAACTCAGGGCTTTGCAGTTGTAAAGCAGGTGCTCTACCGCTTGAGCCACACCTGCAGTCCATTTTGCTCTGGTTATTTAGGAGATAGGGTCTTGAGGCCCCAGATGGCCTCGAGGCCCCAACTGGCCTTGAACCACCATCCTTCTGATCTCAGCCTCCCAAGTAGCAAGGATTACAGGCATGAACCACCAGCGCCCAGCTTGTGACATTCTTACATAGTGACTTGGCAACATATAGATGTAATTGTTTTAAAAAAACAAGGCTTTCTTTGATAAGGTCTTGATCTCAGTAAACTTTTTGGTGAATGCTTACCTCTCTTTAAATTTTTTCATTTATACATAAACTTACTGTTCTCACCTTTTAACAGAATGAAAGGGATTTTAAATTATGGTATAAATCAGAAATTCCAGAATATCTCTTTAAAAAGAGAAACCATATTCCCAAATTCCCAAATTCAGAGTTTGGTTTCAACTTCAAATTGTTCCCAAAATGGGGTCTGGGAAAATTAAACAAATTTCTTTGCCTTTGCACACAAACAAATCCCTACCTTCAATATGTTGTATGTATCTTTAGAAATACAAAAAAGGTTTACTGGGAAAAGCCTAAAATACAATGTATAACTATGTTTTCTGGCACCAGTAAAACAGCTAATGAAGAGGTGGATGTTGTGGCTCATGCCTGTAATTCTAGCTACTTTAGAGGTATTGTGGTTTAAAGACAGCAAAGGCAAAAGTTAGCACAAGATCCCATCTCAAAATTAAGCCAGCTTTGGTGGTTCAGGTCTGTAATCCCAGCTACTCAGAAGGCAGAGGTAGGAGGACAGCAGTGAGGCCAAATGAGGCAAAAGGGGAGACCCTAACTGAAAAACAAACAAAAAGAGCTAGAGGCATGGTGCAAGTGGTAGCTGGAGCACACTTGTCTAGCAAGCATAAGGCCCTGAGTTCAAACCCCAATACTACCAAAAAAAAAAAAAAAGGGCTCATGTGAAACATACTCCTTTCATGAGTATGGGGAGCGAACATCTTTAAAGAACACTGTGTACACAGTAATTATTAACCACCTTAGATTAACTAATGCAGCAAAATAAATATACAAAAGAAAAGCACTACCTTGGCCCCAAACAGGGCATGTTCATGTGAATATTTCTAAATAGGTAGGTCAGGTCTAACTATCTCTGACTTGCCTCTAAAAGCTAGGCAGAGGGCAAATGGGGTGTGAAAGAGGTCCTGAGTTTCATCCTCAGCACCAGGAACAGAGTAGAAGGAGCACAAGACAGCAAAGGAGAGAAGAGAGACAGATTCCATACCCATTCAATATAAACCTGTTCTTGTCAAACCCCCACCCCATATAACTCCTTACAGATCATCATCTTTTCAACAGCACTACTTACCCCACACAAACACCCCAGCTCAAAAATGAAACAAAACAAAAAAAAACCACTGCTCCAGGGGAAAGTCTAACTTGAAAACTCAATAATTTCTTATGGGGGAAAAAATGAAATTAGGAAGGAAACATTCTCTGTATTACTGAACAAAAGAAATCTTAGTAACAACCCTCCCTCCTTCCCTTTGAGGATGACAGAAAGGAAAATGGTATTAGAGGGAGATTATCCAGAGCCAAACCCGCTCCTTAAAAGATGAATACTAAGGCATTTCCAAGTCTTGAGAAGCCATGCATATCTTGGGCTATTTCTCTAAGAGTTCAGGTGAACAGCTAAAATAATGATCAGAATTTACCCTTCACTCCATTCTTCAGTTCTCAAAAGCTCATCCCCATGAAGTTCTTCAAAAGCATACTTTCATCTGGTCATCTACAATTTATTATAAACAGTAAATGTCTACTAAAAATAATATTCACAATGATAAACTTTTAAAGTCACCAAACAATGTAGTAAGTGTCTGCCAGTATTATACTAGTTTACAGCCTTCCTTAGAGTCAAAGTGTGTGAAAACATCTGAAGAGAGCACTATGGCTCTTATTGGGCAATAGTCTCATTTATAAAACAACCAGCTAAGTTCTAACTATAAAGCATAAAACCATATGCACTTTAAAAAGAACTCAGTTATCCATTCACTAATGAATGCTTGTATAACATTACTATGTTAAAAAAAATCAAACATTTTTCAATGGATAAAAAAATAAACTATGGATGAGGATTTTAAAATAAAAACATAAAACACAAACCACATTTACACATCACACTTCAAAAACTAACATTCGTAACTATCATGATTAGTCATTTCTACAATAGCTAAATACAAAAATTTCTAAGAAGAAATGTGTAAACCATTATTTTTTAAATGTATTTTAGTTATGAAATTTAAAAACCAGAAAAGTAAAATGATACTACAATAAACCCAAATACAACAATTATAACACTATCATGTTTGCTTCTATTTATTTATTTATTTTTGTGGTACTGGAGTTTGAACTGAGGGTCTACACCTTGAGCCACCCCACCAGCCCTTTATTTATGATGGATTTTTTCAAGATAGGGTCTCACAACCTATTTGCCTGGGCTGGCTTTGAACAGTGATCCTCCTTATCTCTGCCTCCTGAGTAGGTAGGATTATAGGCATGAGCCACCACCAGCACCTGGCTTCAAATTTTTTTAAGACATAAAATATTGTAGGTAAGTTGAAGTTTCTCTGTTAATCCTACTAAAGTTGACGTATCTCCTTCCAATTCTTGCTTTTCCATAATTTCATAGCATATATGCTTTGCACAGACAAGAAAGTAATGTTTTATTTTGTTTTAAGTTATTAAAGTGGTATCACATTTAACTTTTTTTTTTTTCCTTGTTGGTAGGACTAGGGTTTAAATTCAGGTCAGGCCTTCACACTTACAAAGCAGGTGCTCTACTGCTTGAGTCAAACCTCCAGTCCATTTTGTTCTGGTTATTTTGGAGATAGGATCTCCCAAAGTATTTGCCCAGGCTGTCCTCACCCTCTGAATCTCAGCCTCCCAAGTAGCTATGATAACAGGTGTGAGTTACCAGGACCCAATGACATTTAACTTTTTATAACTTGCTTTTGTCTTTCTCCACATAATGCTTCCAAGATTTGTTTATGCTGACACACAAGACCTGAGTTACCTATTTTAACTGTATTATGGTAATAAATTGCATTAAAATGCCATTGCTTACATAACTATATCTCTATAGCTTTTTTTCCCAAATTTTTCTTGTTATAAATATATACTGAACCCTCTGTACCCACAGGTTCAGAACCACCTAACCATGGATCAAAAATATTTGGGGGTAGCTGGGCGCCAGTGGCTTACACCTGTAATCCTAGCTACTCAGGAGGCAGAGATCAGGAGGATCAAGGTTCGCAGCCAGCAGGGGCAAACAGTTCAAGAGACTCTATCTGAAAAAAACCCATCAAAAAAACGACTGGTGGAGTGGCTCAAGGTGAAGCCCCTGAGCTCAAATCCCAGTACTGCCAAATATATATATACATATATATATATACACATATACACATTTTCAGGGTGAGCCAGGTGTTGATGGCTCACACTTGTAACCCTAGCTACTTGGAGGCTGAGAGCAGAAGGACTGCAGTTTGCGCCAGCCCAGGCAAACAGTTCAAGAGACTCCATCTGAAAAATAACCAGAGCAAAATGGACTGGAGGTTTGGCTCAAGCAGTAGAGTGCCTGCTTTGCAACTTTGAATCCCTGAGTTCTAATCCCAGTCTCACCAAAAAAAAAAAATTTTTAAACTGGGGAGAGAAATAATAAAAAAATAGCAATGCAACAATAGAAAACAGCAATGCAATGATAAAAAATAATGCAAATAGTTGGGAGGTATAGCTCAGTGGTACAGCACAAGTTTAGTATGCATGACACACTTCGGTCAATCCCAAAAACAAAATAGTAATATAAAATAATATATAATAGTAATATAAATAAATAACACAGGATGGCAACTATTTATAAGGATTTTCATTGTATTAAGTAATCCATGATGATTACTTCTAAGAAGGATCACACTCCAACAAAATAAAGGCTATATACAACAAACTGATAGCTATATTATACTGAATAGGGAAAAATGAAAGCACTTCCTCCAAAACCAGAATGAGACAATGATACAAGGATGTTCACCTGACCACTCTTATTCATATAGTGAATAATGGCACTTAAAATCTTAACCACAGCAGTAAGGCAAGAGAAAGAAATATAAAGGATATGAATAGGAAAGAAAGAAAGTAAAATTCCTGTTTGCAAAATATATGATCCTACACTTAAAAGACCTTATAGACTCCACCAGAAGACTCATAACTCCGATAAAGACTTTTAGCAAAGTAGCAGTACATAAAATTAACATACAAAAATCAGTAACTTTTTTATACACCAAGAATAAACTTGATGAAAAAGAAGTTAGGGACACAATCCTATTCACAATAGCCTCAAAAACAAAACAAAAAACACCTAAGCATAAACTTAATCCAAGATGCTAAACACCTCTACAATGGAAAACTATATAGCACTGAAGGAAGAAACTGAAGAAGACACCAGAATATGTAAAGACCTTCCATGTTTATGGATTAGCAAAATTAATATTATTAAAATGGCCATAATAAGGCCAAACATGGTGGTACATGCCTATACTCCCAGCTACTCAGAAGGCAGCAACTAGGAGGATCATCATTCAAGGCCAGCCCAGGCAAAAAGTTAACAAGATCCCCCATCTCAACAAACAAGCCAGATGTGGTGGTTCATGCCCATAATCCCAGCAGTCTCCTTGGAACCACATACTGGCAGATACCAAGATACTGTACTGGCACAAAAACAGACATGTAGACCAACAGAATAGAAGATCCAGGAATAACTGGGTGTGGTGCTTTTAGTCCCAGCTTTGGGAGGTGGAGATGGGGAGGATCTCTACCCAGCAAAAAAGCAGGAGACCCTATCTGAAAAATAACTAAAGTGAAAAAGGCTGGGGGCATGCTCAAGTGGTAGAGTGCTCACCTAGCAAGTACAAGATCCTAGGTTCAAACCCCAGTCTAATACACTCCCCTCCTCCAAAAAAAAAGACCCAGAGTAAGCCCACACAGCTATAACCATATGATTCTCAACAAAAGTGCCAAAAATATACATTGGGGAAAAAAAATAAATAGCCTCGAGTCATCCTTACTCTCTCTAGAGATGACCTGCTTTCATTTATTTAAAGTGTATTCCTTTCCTAAAAAACTTTATTATCACTTTCACTTCAAAAAAAAAAAAAAGCCTCTTTAACAAGTGGTGTTAGGAAAACTGAATATCCAAAGGTAGAAGACTGAAATTAGATACCTGTCACCCTGTACAGAAATCAATTCAAAATGGATCAAAGACCTTAACATAGTAAGACTCAAAACTTTGAAACTACTAGAGAAAGAAAGATACAGGGGAAACACTTCAAGATCTGGGCATAGAATGACTTTCTGAAAAGGACTCCAGAAGATCAGAAAATAAGAGTAAGAACTGACAAATTCTAATTAAAAAGCTTCTATATCGCAAAATAATAAAGTGAAAAGAGAACCTACAGAGTAAAAGAAAATCTTTGTCAGCTATTCATCCAACAGAGTATTAATATCCAGAATATATAAAGAATTCAAAACTTTAAACAGCAAAACCCAATTAATAAATGGGTGAATGAACTGAAACTTTTCAAATGAAAAACTTAATGGCCAATAAATGATGAAAAAATGTTCAACATATTTGATCACCAGGGAAATGCAAATCAAAACCACATTGAAATTCCATCTCACAAAATCAAAATAGCTATCATCAAGAAAACAAAGGAGCCTTGTATGCACATATGAATAATAAAAGAAAAAAAAAGAAAAAAAATAATAATAAAGGTTAACACAGAAAAAAAAAAGAAAATAAAGGGCTAGAGGTATGGTTCAAGTGGTAGAGCATATGCCTAGCAAGCATGAGGCCCTGAGTTCAAACCCCAATACTGCCAAAAAAGAAAAAAAAAAAAAAAAAAAAGAGGTAGGAATGTAAATTAGTTCAGCCACTATGGAAATAGTAGAGGGTCCTCAAAAAAATCAAAAATAGAACTACCATATGGTCCAGCTATCTCACTTCTGATTATATACCCCAAAAGAATCAAAGTCAGTTTACAATAGAGAAACTCATGTTTATCATGGCACTGCTCACAATACCCAAATTATGGAATCAGCTTAGGTATCAATCAACAGATGAACAGATAAAGAAAATGTGGCCTATATACACAATGGAGTTTTATTCAGCCATAATGAAGAATGAAATTGTATCATCTGTAGGAAAATGGATGGAAATGGAGAGCACTATGTTAAGTGAAATAGGTCAGACTCAAAAAGACAAGTATAGCATGTTTTTCCTCATGTAAAATTCAAAAAGAAAAAAGGGACATAAAAGTAAAAGGGGAACTATTAATGATGTGGAAGGAAAGGAAGAGTGAGTGACAGTAATAGGAGTGAACATCATCAAACATTATATGCATGTATGAAAATGTCTTAATGAAGCCAATTATTTGTACAATTAATATATGCTAATAAAAATGGAATCATACAGTATGTAGTCTTTTTTGTTGTTGTTGTTATCCAAACTGAATAATTTATTGCTGGTCTGAGGCTTGCCTTGTTTTACACTGAAGTAAAAGTTACTTCAGTGACCTATTCAATAAGGAAATCATCTTGGTAGCAACCTTTTATTTAAATCTTACATAACTCAAGCTTTATAAAAAGCCAACATAATTGAAAATTGGGTTCTCCCTCTAAAGCCTGAAAGAATCCAAAGCTCAAAACAGTTAATTTACAAATAAGCAAACAAATAAAACACCAAAACCCACTGCAGCAGATCCTGCTGAATATGTAGTCTTTTTGACAGGGCTTCTTTCATTTACCATAATGTTTTTGAGACTCATCCATGTTGAATCATATATAAATACATCATTTCTTTTCACTGACAAATAATATTCAATTGTATAGATATACCATATTTAATTTATCCATTAATCACTTGACTGACATGGGGATTCTTTTCCTGCTTTGCCTATTACAGAGAATGCTGCTATGAATGTTCACGTACAAGTTTTTGTGTCAAAATGGGTCTTCAATTCTCTTGGGTATATAACTAGAAATGGAATTGTGAGGTTACGTGGCAACTATGTTATGCCATATGGCTTTAAGCAAATAACATATATCAGAATTTTGAACCTACCTAACAACCTAAGAATTCATTAGCTTCTTTGAGATTACAGTTATACTTGAACAGAAGTCAGTTTATTCTGTTTTAGAGACACAGAGTATGTATGTTACTGTTCTGTTTAAAAAAAGAAGCTGATAGCAATCTGACCCTGAAGACATAGTTGTGAGCTGAACACAGGGCCCTTAGGCTCTGCAATGTTAAGAACCTCACTAGATCAGAGCATATGTACTATTTCTTTTTTACATTTTTTTAAGTCTATTGTAACAAATGGGGCCATGAAAGAGCCTGTAGAACCTGAGTGCAAAAGAGTTCTATTACTAATAGCTTTTTCTGATTAAAAAAACACAAAGCCTAATTTTGCCTATTTTCATAGGACTTTAACAGATGTCCATCAATCCTCCCAACAACTAAAAGGCAAATATAGTAACAGGACAGCTCTCTGAGAGAAAAAACTACAGTGTTTAATGAAAACAAAATATGTGACCATGAAACCATAGCTCACTATACCACACAAATAAAGCAGTCACAACATTGGGAACCTTATCTTTTCTGATGCTAAATTTTCTTATAACACCTCCTTCCAGATGAAAGAGGATTTCTAACCCTCAAAGCAATATATTCCCCAGCTTTACCTCTGGTGAATTAAACATATTGAAGGTACAAAACATAATACAAAGAGAATGCTGCAAGGAATTAGCCTTGCAACTCAAGGAAATAATAGTAATCTTATTACTATTGCATAGTACATAGCATTACTATTACTAGTACATAGTAATGTGGAGCCCAAAAGACTCTAGACAGAACATATGATCGGGACCCCAAAGCAGGTCACAAAAAATGCATAGGAAAAGACTGTTCATCTACATTTTTTTGCTGCCACGGAAGTATATAATATTTACCATCTGCATAACACTTTATATGTCCAGACACATACATATATTTTATAGTCACAATTCTGGAATTACCCCATCACAATAATCAGTGTGACAGAGAACAATTTATTCTCCTTAAAAGGAAAGCTCGTACCTTGTTGGTAGAAATGTAAACTAGTACAACCGCCATCAAAATCAGTATGGAGAATCATCAATAAACTAAAAATAGACCTACATTATGACCCTGACATACAAACCTTGGGCATGTATCTGAAGGACAGCAAATCAAAATAAAGGAGATACTTACACACCCTTGTTTATTGCAGCTCTGTTCACAACAGCCATGCTGAAGAATCAGCCTAGGTGCCCAACACCAATAGATGGATAAAGAAAATATGGTGAAATATATATATATATATATATATGTATATACTTATATACATATATATATATACACACACATATATATATTTACACACACACACACCATAGAATACTATCCAGCAATAAAAAAATGAAATTATGTCATTTTGAGGAAAATGGATGGAACTAGAGATCATCATGTTGACTAAGATAAGCCACGCTCAAAAAACGAAATTATCCATAGTTTCACTCATATGTGGAATCTAAACCTAAAATGATGATGATGGGACATGAGTGTAAAAGGGGAACTATCTGGGGAGGAATCAGTGGGAACAGAGAGGGCGGAAAAGAGAGAGTAAAGTATACACACACATACATATGAAGATAGCAAAATGAAACCCACCAAACACTGTTTGAAAAAGGCAGTAAAAGAATATAATACAAAAATATAATTCAAAGTACACTATATGCATCTATGAAATTATCACAATGAAATCCCCTCATACTCATTTTAAAAAGAGGGAAGGGAACTGGCAGAGTGGCTAAGGGATAGAAACAAGAACTAAAAAACTTAAACAGCAAAAGAACAAATAATCCAATCAATAAATGGGTGAATGAAACTGAAACTTTCAAATGAAGAACTTAATAGCCAATAAATAATGTAAAATGTTCAACATCTTTGATCATAAGGGAAATGCAAATCAAAACCACAATGAAATTCCATTTCACAAAATCAAAATATCTATCATTAGGAAAACAAAAGGCATGGCTCAAGTGGTAGAAGCCTTGACTTCAAACCCCAGTACTATCAAAAGAATAGAAAACAAAGGGCTAGAGGTATGGTTCAAGTGGTAGAGCATCTGCCTAACAAACATGAGGCCCTGAGTTCAAAAGTCCCCACTACTGCAAAAAAAAAAAAAAAGTTAAACTCTAAAGCTGAGCATGTGACTCAAGTGGTAGAGCACCTCAGAGCAAACACAAGGACCTGAGTTCAAACTCCAGTCCTGCCAAAAAAAAAAATAGCAAAATCTAAACTAAAAAAGAAAATTATTTTCCTTCTTCTAAGCAGACAGATTGCAGGAGACACGAGAAAGACTGGCAGACTAGACAAACAGGCTCTTTCATTACCTCAAAATCTTGTCACAAGATGACAGAATTTTAGTCTGAAGAAACATAAAGTATCCAATGACTGCAGATGATGAAGAAGCTAACGTTCAAAAAGGTTATAAGCAATTTGCCCAAAATCACCAAAAGAATTAGCAAAGCCAAGAGAAGAACCTAGGCCTTCTGACTCCCAACTCTGCCTTTCCATACTAGTATACTGTCTTTTCTATAAATAAATGACACAATAGGTGGGGTAGATTCTAGGCTGTTTGGTTTAGCACATAATCTTGCCTTTTAAAATGTCCAACATTGCCAGGTGCAGTGGTCCACATCTGTAATCCCAGCTACTCAGGAAGCTGAAGCAGGAGAATCATTTTGAACCAAGGAGTTAAGACCTGCTTGAACAACACAGGAAGAATCTAACTCAAAAAATTAAAAATAAAATAACATAATAAATAATAAAGTACATGATCTCCATACATCCCTTCATTAAAATAAATTGTAACAAAAAAATCCAGAGTAACTTTCTGACAGACAACATAAAGGGAAAAGTGTATCAATAAAATGAGCCAGGGCTGGGCAATGATGGCTCATGTCTGTAATCCTAGCTACTCAGGCGGCAGAGATGAGGAGGATCACGGTTTGAAGCCAGCCCAGGAAAACAGTTTGCAAGACCCTATCTCAAAAATACCCATCACAAAACGGGCTGGCGGAGTGGCTCAAGGTGAAGGCGCTGAATGCAAGCCCCAGTACTGCAAAAAAAAAAAAAAAAAGTCAGGGAATGCACTGGAATGAAAAATAACTATAGCAAGATTATGGGATAGCAAAAGAGGAAACAGGCATGAGAAGATTCTGCTTAGGTCTAAATGCTGCTGGGCAAGAAGGCTCCATTGTGTAACACGTTCGAGATAACTTAGGTCAATGATTACTATTTTAAATTTCGAATTTTTATTAAAACATTATAGGGCTAGAGATGTAGCTCAGTGGTAGAGCACTTGCCTAGTGTGGATGAGGGTCCCAGGTTGGAACCCCAGCACTTTATTTTATTTTTTTTTTATTTCTTTTTTTTATTATTCATATGTGCATACAATGCTTGGGTCATTTCTCCCCCCTGCCCCCACCCCCTCCCTTACCACCCATTCCGCCCCCCCACCCCCTCGCTACCCGGCAGAAACTATTTTGCCCTTACCTCTAATTTTGTTGGAAGAGAGAGTATAAGCAATAATAGGAAGGAACAAGGATTTTTGCTAGTTGAGATAAGGATAGCTATACAGGGAGTTGACTCACATTCATTTCCTGTGCATGTGTGTTACCTTCTAGGTTAATTCTTTTTGATCTAACCTTTTCTCTAGTTCCTGGTCCACTTCTCCTATTGGCCTCAGTTGCTTTTAAGGTACCTGCTTTAGTTTCTCTGCGTTGAGGGCAACAAATGCTAGCTAATTTTTTAGGTGTCTTATCTATCCTCCTATCTCCCTTGTGTACTCTCGCTTTTATCATGTGATCAAAGTCCATTCCCCTTGTTGTGTTTGCCCTTGATCTAATGTCCACATATGAGGGAGAACATACGAATTTTGGTCTTTTGGGCTAGGCTAACCTCACTCAGAATGATTTCTCCAATTCCATCCATTTACCAACAAATGATAACATTTCATTCTTCTTCATGGCTGCATAAGATTCCATTGTGTATACATACATTTTCTTGATCCATTCGTCAGTAGTGGGGCAACTTGGCTGTTTCCATAACTTGGCTATTGTGAATAGCGCTGCAATAAACATGGGTGTGTAGATGCCTCTGGAGTAACCTGTGTCACAGAACCCCAGCACTTTAAAAAAAAAGAATTAAATAAGCTTTTTTTAAAAATCACATAGAGCTAGGCACAGTAGCTCATGCTTATAATCCTAGCTATTAGGGAGGGAGGTATTGGGAGGATCTCAGTTTGAGACCAGCATGGGCATATTGTTTGCAAGACCCCATCTCAACCAATAAAAAGCTGGGTGTGACGATATATTCCTGTTATACTTGCTACTATGGGAAGTATAAATAGGAGAATCACATCCAGGCTGGCCAGAGCACAAATGTAAGACCTCATCTCAAAAATATCTAAAGCAAGCCAGGCATCTGTGGCTCACACCTATAATCCTAGCTACTCAGGAGGTGGAGATCAGGAGGATCACGCTTTGAAGCCAGCCCTGGCAAATAGTTTTCAAGACCCTTCACAAAAAAAAAAAGGGCTGGTGGAGTGGCTCAAGGTGTTGGCCCTGAGTTCAAGCCCCAGTATCGCAAATAAATAAATAAATATATATATATATAATATAAAGCAAAGGGCTTGGAGGTATAGCTCGAGTGCTAGAGTGCCTGCCTAGCAAGCTCAAGGATCTGAGTTCAAACCCCAGTACAGCCAAAAAAAAAAAAAATCACATGGGTTAGATTTATTACAAAAAGTGATAAATACTGTATGATTCCAGGAGGTAGAGTACTCAAAATCATAAGAGGAGAAGAGCAGAATGGTAGTTTCCAGGGCCATGGGAGGAGGAAATAAGAAGTTATTATTTAATGGACATAATTTAGTTTTATAAGATGAAGAACATTATGAATGTATCTAATACCATTGGACTGTACACTTAAAAATGATTTGAGTTGGAGGGTTGGGGATATAGCTCAGTGGTAGAGCGCTTGTCTAGTATGCACAAAATGCTTAGATTGATCCCCAACCAAAAAAAAAAGACTGAGCTGGTAACCCTTATGCATATTTTATCAGAAGGAAAAAAGGGAAAATGAAAAGGAATAGCCAGGCAGGGGGCAGGGGGAGAAATGGCCCAAACAAACATATGAATAAATGAATAAAGAAAAAAAAAAGTTTTGAAAAGTTAAAAAAGAAAAGAAATAGACACCAGGTGCCAGTGGCTCATTCCTGTAATCCTAGCTACTTGGGAGGCTGAAATCGGGAGGATCACAGTTCAAAGGCAGCCCAGGCAAACAGTTTTCAAGACCCAATCTCCAAAATAACCAGGGCAAAATGGACTGGAGGTGTGGCTTAAGCAGTGGAGCTCCTGCTTTGCAAGCTCAAAGCCCTGAGTTCAAACCCCAGTCCCACTACCACTACCACCCCCAACAAAACAGTAACAGTCAGTGGTGATGATACAACCAGAGTACATTTTAAAAGCACTAGGAGAAAAGAGCTCAGTGAGAACAAAGTGCAAGAGGAAATAGGGAAGGCAGAACAGGACCTGCCTGGAACTGAGGAGGGAAGGATGGAGAGGGTGGTAGGGGGGCAGGGGGGAGAAATGACCCAAACAATGTATGCACATGTGAATAAATGAATAAAAAAAAAAAAAAAAGACATGAAAGAAGAAGGGAGCCTATTTGGTAACCAAGAAGGGGACAAGTGGGAGGGGTTAGTGGGGACAAGAAAGGGCAGTGGGGGGAGTGAATATAATCAAAGTACACTATATACATTTATGAAAATGAAGCCCATTATTTTTACAACTAATATACACTAATAAAAATATTTGGAAAAATCAAAAAAAAATAAAAGAGAAAATAGGGAATATAATTAAGAAGCTACTAGAGAAGTCCAAAGAGATGAAATGCCTTAGCGAAGGGCGGCAGTGAAGCAGAAAGTCAGAAATCTCAGACACTGAATATATTTTATCTTAGGTTAGAATCTTAGGAACATATGTAAATAAATAGAAGTAAGGGCTGGGGATGTAGCTGAGCGGCAGAGCACTTGCCCAGCATATGCAAAACCTTGGGGCCAATACTTAGCATCATAAATAAATAAATAAAGTGGGTGGGGTTGATTTGTTTGTTTTTGGTGGTACTGAGGATTTGAATTCAGGTCTTCATGCTTGCTAAGCAGGTGCTCTTAAGCCATGCCTCTAGCCCTATTTTTAAAATATATACATAATACACTGGTTACATTATCAATTTAATAGGCTATGGTCAATATTTTGCAATTAAATAAAATTAATAAAGTAGAAACCATCAGACTGCTTTTGTTTCCAGTATCTCTATACTTATGGTGCACTGCGTCCTAATGCAAACATATTTTGAATTATGAGTCACAGCCAAAAATGAGAAATGTTACATTAGATATTGATAAAATGGTAGACAAACTTTGAGACTATCTTCCCTTAAAATCTGGATCAAAGCCCTATATTAGGCTCACGTGAAACAAGCCACAAGTTAAATTGTATATCTAGTAAAATTGTATTTATGTCAAACAAATACATAATTTCCCCTTGAGACAGACAGAGAGAGAGAGAAAAAGAATAATACAAGCAATATTCAGGCATGACTAGAATGTCAGGCACAAATTATGTTACTTCCATCAACCAGATTATTACAGGAATGTCATGGCAATTTTCTTAAATCAATAAACTATTCTAACCAACTATTACCAATTTTAGGGATTAAATACCACCAAAACGGCCTGGGAGTGTGGCTCAATTAGTAGAGTGCCTGCCTTGCAAGTGCAAGGACCTTAGTTCAAACCCCAGTACTGTTGTCCCCCACCCCCTACCGCCCCAAATCACCAAAACACATTAGTAATAGCAAATGCCTTCAGAATCTTAATGAAAATTGTCAAATGAGAAAATATGGCCTAATTCTCTTTGAAGAAGTCAGAGACTACATTCTATAGCTCTGAAAAAGTCTTTCAAAACACCTGCTCTAAGCAATAACTTTTTCTTTTTGAAGTTTTAGCAAGGATTTTATTTTAGTTTAACAGGATAAAGTATAGATTTGGGGGGAGGGATAAGGGAAAGAGAGAGAAACACTATAGGAGCAAAGACTCCAGCAATAACTGTTTCTTAACAACTAAGATAAAATAAACTGTTAGCTATCATGATGCATACCTGTAATCCTAGCACTCAGGAGCCTGAGGGAGGAGGATCATGAGTTCAAGGCCAGTGAATTATATCTATATAATGAGTTTGAAACAACTCTGAGCTACATCAAGAGACATTGTCTTAAAAAAAAGAATAATAATCTAACAGTACACCAAGTCTTTAGCTCAGTTTCCCAACAGTGATATTATTGTCATTTTAGGTGGGCAATTCTATGTTTTGGGTTTGTTTGTGTTTTTCATTTGTAGCACTGGGGTTTGAACCCAGGGCTTCATGCTTGTAAGGCAGGCTCTCTACCACTTGAACCACATTTCCAGCCCAATTCTATGTTTTGTATTGTTATCTCTTTTCCCTGGTCACCAAATACCCACAATCACTTAACAATCAAATCCCACCCACAATCACTTAACAATCAAAGATACTCTCAATACTTTTCCAAATACCTAGAGATACGGTAACTTTTATACCCTGGAGACAGGTAACTTTCCCACTGAAAAGTTAACTGATAACTCCTTAGATCAACTGACAGCCACGTAAAGAACTGTAGCCTGGCTAGTGAAATAGCTCAGGCATTAGAGCACCTGCCTAGAAAGCATGAGGTCCTTAGTTTAAGCCCCAGTACCATCCAAAAAAAAAAAGCTAAGAACTGCAGCCTGATTCAGGGGCAGATATGTAAGGCAGCTATCAGTATCAAGGATACAGTAAGATCATACAGTCTGAAGTAGAAAGAATATTTACCATCTTTTACACAGCACCAGGCAATCCCTAGATGTTATTTTCAAAGTGGTACGATTATCAGCAAGGAAAACTAGATTTGCATCCCAAGGCTCTTAAGCAACTGTATTTAAACTATGTGCGTAAAAGTGCACATTACAAAGAAGCTCAAATAAATGAACTCTAAACTCCATTTTTTAACATACTGCCTTCCACATAATTCTCAATTCTTTTTTTTTTTTTTGGTAGTGCAAGTTGAACTCAGGGCTCTGTATTTTCCAGATAGGCACACTAATGCTTGAGCCAAACCTCCAGCCCCACAATACTCCATCCTTCCATCCATCCTTCCTTCCTTCCTTCCTTCCTTCCTCCCTCCCTCCCTCCCTTCTTTTGTGGTACTAGGGTTTGAACTTTGGACCTACACCTTCAGCCACTCTACCAGTCCTTTTCTGTGTAGGGCTTTCTTCAACAAGGTCTCATGAACTATTTGCCTAGACTGGCTTCGAACCGCAATCCTCCTGATCTCTGCCTCCTGAGTAGCTAGAATTACACCACCAGCTCACAATACTCAATTCTTAAACACTGCTAGCTAGCCAGTTTAATTTGTTGGTCTAAGAAGAGGTACTTCAATTCTGACAACTACATGGTACTTCTATATAAGGTATAAAAAGGTATCTATCACCATCACCCTGTACATTGTATATTAAAATGGAGAAAGGCACCTTTACAATGGATAAATCTGGCAGACAGGAACATAACTGAATGATGAGATTTAACATCGTCATTAAAGGGACAAACTAAAATCATGTGCCTTAAAAAAAATCTCAGATATAATAGAATACTCATTTACTTTATTTACTGAGCATCTAAATACTTATGTATAGAACACAATTCTCCAAGTTTGTAAATATGTAATCTGTATGCACACACAAAAAAAAAAAAAAAAAACAGAAAAATTGCTTCCTTTAAAAATAAACAAGCCAGGAGTTTATAGCTTAAGTGGTAGAGTACTTGCCTACCATATGTGAGAACTTGGGTTCCATCCCCAGCACTGCAAAAATAAACAAATAAGTAACAAATGAAGTGAACACAAAAACCTGGAATAACATGAACTCTTTAAGTGGCCTGAGGTATACAGAATGTCTTTCAAGGAAAAAAATAACTAAATAAAAGCTAAAACCCTTCTTTTCAAGAAAGGTTCTACACTGTAGAAATCAGTGAGAAAATGGACTAAAACTTGGAAGAGTAATACATCTAAACATCAATAAAAACTAATATACAAATGAGAGATGAAAAAAAGGTACAAAATTCAGTAGTAGAAAACTTTGCAACTGCTAAGCCCTAAATTCAATCTCCAGTGCTGCCTAAATAAATAAATAAATAAATAATTGGGGGAATGACAAGCAGGAATGGTGGCACTTGTTTGTAGGCGAAAGCAGGAGTATCACAAGTTTGAAGTCAGCATTAGCAAACTCAGAAAGACTCTATCTCAAAAACAAAATAAAAGGGATGGGGCTCAAGTGATACAAGCACTTACCTAGCAAGTATGAGGCCCTGGATTCAATCCCCAGTATCAAAAACAAAGAAAATGTGGGGAATGACTTTAAAGGAAGTTTAAAAAGTGTTTATAAGGGATCTTTTTGGTGTGCTGGAAATGTAATACTGAGTAATAGTTGCACAACTCAATAAATTTACTAAAAATTATTGAACTGTACACTTCAAAACAGGAGAATTTTGTAGTATGTAAGTTGTATCTTTCAAAAGAATAGCTTTGTTCACCAAAGAAAATTTTGTTTTAGGGTTTCTCTGACTAAACCATAAGAGGAACTAGCCAAGAGGAAAAGTACAGTAATTCAGTTGATAGACAGGAAAATAATAAAAACTTACATAAATTAAAAATTATTAACGTATCCATTTCAGCCCTTGAAAGGACAGTATCGTCTCTGTCTATGGACCTTGCTCAGACCACAATAAAAGCTCCTACTTTAAGAGTAAAAAGACAATAGATTTGGAAACTTTAACAGTGAAATAAGGAAAATGAACACTTCAGCTTAATTTCATATAATCTTTGAGAGAGTTTAACTATTCTGATCCCATGATTAATGACTGAGGGACATAGAGATGGTACCTTCAATGAGGGAAGCATCTCAAGAAAAAAATTTAAGAGTAGAAAGTCAAATTTAAAATTGTTTTAAAACAATGTGTGGGGCCAGCCATGGTAGTTCAATCCTGTAATCCTAGCTACTCAGAAGGCAGAAACTGGGAGGATTGCAAATTGAGGCCAGCTCTCGCAAAAAGTTTATGAGATCCCATCTCAACCAATAAAAAGCTGGGTGTTGTGGTACATGCCTGTCATCCAAGCTACATGTAAAGCATAAACAGATGGATTATGGCCCATGCTGGCCAGGGCGTAAAGCGAGACCCTATTTGAAAAATAAAAAGCAAAAATGGCTGAGGGTGTGGTTCAAGTAGTAGAGCACGTGCCTACCAAGTAGAAAGCCCTGGTTCAATCCCAGTACCAAAAAACAAAAATAAAAGGATGCTAATTAATTTCTTTACAAATATGATGACCCAGTCAATTCTCTCTGCCAGTCAAAACAGCCAAATGGGGAATTTTTTGGTATTTTAGAGAAGATTAATTTGCATTAGTTCAGGGACTTTTGAAAAAGTTTCCTAAAACAGCAATACTGTACTTTATTTACTCCATTTACAGATACAGAGAACAAACAAAACTATACCTATAAACAACTCTAATTCACATTTGCTTTGAGCTCTGAAAATATTAACCTACTCTGACCTTCCCTGCACCAACTTCAGCAAACACTGGGTCAAGAGTCTCAACTTCCCAAAACAGCATAAGTGTCTCTAATTTCAGACCTGCTAGTCTCCTCTCTGCCTTTGGCTAAATCAGTAGCAAGCCCAGAAAATAGAAATCAAAAACTAACTCATGCAGATATTTTCTTTCCTTCTCCATAAAATAATGTTCTAGTAGACACGAAAAAACACAAATCAATACATAATTCTATTTCCTCTAAATAGCTACAATAAAGGTCAAAACAGTTCAAGATATTGACCTCCACAATAACATCCACCTAGACCTGTAAAAATGTTTTTCCAATGAATTTTATATATTTCAATAAAAGAACATACATGAAAGTTTTCAGTATTGTGTATAACATATGTTAATGTCTTTCTTTCCCTCCATTCATTCTTACAGTATTTCCACAAGTAGTTCTTGTTTGTTATCATACCAATATAAAAACAGAACAGAAAGATAATATCCTGACCACCCAGATCAGATCCTAAAAATTCAAGTAACCAGGAGATTCAGAAGTTAGTTAAACTTCAATCCACCCTTTCCTACTCATTTCCTAAAGCAACAGTTTCTATTCCAAAGCCAGCTCCTTCTGATATAAAAAGTGGCCCAACTGTTTTTTCTTGTAACAATGTATCAAAGGTCCCTGTTCTGGGTGATCGACAGTAACCCCGAAAACTCAAGCTGTTTGGTTAGTGTAGGTACAGCAAGAATCCATAGATTGACATCAAACCAAAGAACTCCATGTGAAAGTTCACAAGATTCCTGGTTGGGGCATTGTGAAGAACATTGCTGTTTTAGCTATCAAGTTCAATGAGGGGGTTGGAGATTTAGCTCAGTGGAAGAGCGCTTGCCTGGCAAGTGTAAGGCCCTGAGTTCGGTCCCCAGCACCGGAAAAAAAAAAAAGGAAAAAAAAAAAAAAAACCAAAATCCTTTCTCATCAAGTTCAATGAGCAATCCAACTCTCCTGTACCAATGGGCAATAGAGTTGGAGTCTCAACATGTTTACAGTGATACAATACTAGAACTACAAAGACATTTTCTTTGACAGGAAATGTTCAGCCAGAAATAGGTTTGCAGACCTGTGTGAAGCTGCCATCTTTAGCTTTTTTTGTGGGCATCTGACATAAGACAGATATATGAGCCAAGCTGTGTGTCAAATCAAACTCTAGTGGTTATAGATGGACAGATCCTTGTCATCAGTAACAAAATTTATAGCTGCAGTGATGGCCTGGCTACTGTTAAAAGATAAACCCTTTATTGCATTTAGTCTACCATTAACATAGCTAGTGATTTTTTTTTTTCTTTTCTGAGGCCTACTGAATTTTAAAGTGACTAGATAATGGTTTCAATACAAGAACTTTTGTCTTTAAAGAAGAGATCAGGGTGGCTCAAATGGTAGAGAACATGCCTAGCCCAGAGTTCAACCCTCCCCCCCACTCCTCCCCCTGCCCCAGTGCTGAAAAAAAACCTCTTGTCATTAGCCAGGAACCAGTGGCTCACACCTATAATCCTAGCTATTCAGGAGGCAGAGATCAGGAGGATTGAGGTTTAAAGCCAGCCCAGGCAAACAGTTTGCGAGACCCTATCTCGAAAAAACCCTTCACAAAAATAGGGCTGATGGAGTGGCTCAAGATGAAGGCCGAGTTCAAGCCCCAGTACTGTAAAAAAAAAAAAAAAATCAGATGGGGGGGGTGTCTGTGTATGTAAATCCATGTTTCTGTTCTATGACCACCAAACTTTTAAATGAGTTATACTGTTTCATACCAGTCAATGCTTTCTAACAAGATACTAGGTGTAGTCCACATTACATAAATCATGATGGCAGACCACCATTGGGCCAAAATGAGTGAGACTGCAAATGACAGTGTTTCCCTAAACAAGCCTCAAATTTGATCTACTTTAGGTCAGTATAATTGAAAATACTAACAAACACAACAGGAAGCAAAATAGGCAAGTGGTAAATAAACCTGGGACCTACCTTGCTTACAATTCCCAAAGATAGATGAAATTCAATTCCATGCCAACCATACCCTTCGATCACTAAAACACAAACAGAAAAATAAAAGTTCACGCAATATAAGCAGTTCTTTAAATTCTGAAAGGGCATTTGGTTTCAAAATTAAGAGACTGTTCTTATCTCCTTTCTATCTTCTCCACTCCGTAACAGTGGATGAGCTCTGCTATTAGAAAAAAAAAAAAAAAAAGACACACAGGTGGAGCTAACAAAACAGGTAACACTAATCAAGCACTTATTATATAGTAGGTACTATTCTAAATGCTTAAATGTAGTTTTGTTTTTTGGTTTTTTTTCCTTTTTTTGGTGGTACTGGAGTTTGAACTCAGGGTCTCACGATTGCTAGGCAGGCACTCTACCAAGTGAGTCACTCTGCCAGCCCTTCACTAATTAATTTAATCCTCACAACAATCCTTTGAGATAGGTACTCTTATTAACACATTTTACATCCAAGGGACAACTGAACTATACCTCTGAAAACTGCTCTTATTGGTGTTAAGAAATGTCTTTAAAACAAATGTAGTCAATTTCAACCATTAACAGCTGGGATATTTCAGTAACTTGTATCTATAAGTGCTCCATATTCACTATGTGTTTCTTGAATCCCCAGAATGTACAAGGTATTATACCAGGTGCAGAAGAGAATTTACTCTCTGCCCTCTTGCTGAGAAATCTGCTGGATATATTAGACTAAATGACAAGAAATGTTTAAAGAAATTGAATGCCCTGCTAGGAGATTCAGCTACTTTGTGCTATCATTTAATTTAAAAATTAGGTAAGCTTTTAGAAAAGAGAAGGAAAGCTTCACATTAAGACATGCCTTGCCTTAAAACCAGACCTTTAGCAGGACACCAGTGGCTAACACCTGTAATCCTAGCTACTCAGGAGGTAGAGATCAGGAGGATGGAGGTGCAAAGTCAGTGCAGCCAAGTAGTTCAAGAGACCCTATCTCGAAAAAACCCATCACAAAAAAAGGGCTCAAGGTGTAGATCCTGAGTTCAAGCTCCAGTACTGCAAACAAACAAACCTTTAAAAATAGGTTAAGGCAGCAGGAACACTGTGGTGCATCTAATGCCCTTCCTTCCTAATCAGAGCCCACTCATCTTCTTAGCTTTTACTCTAGTCACAGGTTTCCTCCCTCCTTACCATTAACACATCGAACTTCCTTTTAGAACACACAATCCTTGATAATTCTATCATTTCTCTTACTGCCTGGAATGTTGTTCTTCCCTTGCCTGGCTGAGTGACATTAATCCTAGTGTACAACAAAAGCATAATAAAATATAGCCACTGTTGTAATTTCTATGTTTCAGTTGGATCTGAAGTAATCTAACTGAAAATGTTTCAGATCCAACTGGAACATTTTTCTAAAGCCTTTCCCAATTCCCCAAAGTTAATCTACTTGTCTCCCCTCCATACGCTCATAGCATTTGTCCATTTCTCTATCATTCTGGGTTCCCCTTTTTCTTTCTCTATTACTTGTCTGAACAAGAATCCTCTTTTATACAATTCTGTAGTCCCCAAGATATAGCAGTGTCTGGCACATATGAAGTGTTTGTTATATACTTGTTGACTGAAAGCCCAACTGACCCAAATTTACAAAATCAACTAACACTAGAATACATTTAAACAATTCTGTTTATCAAAATGTGATACACTTCTACATTTTTATGAATATGACAGCTACACAATTACAACAATTCTTATACAAAAGATCAAAGCAAATCTACTAAAAACCACCAAGTGACTATTGTTTGCTTGACAACAAAACTAATCTTCATCTATGCCAATTAAGACATAAAGGATAAATTAATGAAGAAAAATTAAATACTGTGACTGATGACCTTTTCAATAAAATGGGCCACAGCTTTGTATATAGTATATCCACTGGCTTTAATCATGGATAGTGGAGGTTACAAAATTAGAAGTCCAATAACAAATCCAAAGCTTATTTTCAAAAACTTTCCATATGGTAGGAAGTTTAAGAACTAAAACAGCAGCCTTTTTCCCTGCTGAAAGCAGATGGTAGCAGAGTGCCAAAGAAGCAAACCCTCTCCTGACTCTGCTCTTGGCACTGCTTAGACCAGAGGAAAAATGTGCAGGGCCAGCAAGTGCCTCAAGGTAAATCAGTCACCCAGGGAAAGAGGCATTTTGAGTGTCTGTGCTACTCAAGGCTTAAGTACTAATTTTATACATGTCCATGTTCATTTAAAACACAATTTGTGGCTTGGAACTTAAAAAATGTTCTAATGTGCTAGCCTGTCCACATATTAATCAAGTCTGCCAGGTTTGAACATGCCAAGCTTAAAATACTCTCCAGATCCTGTGCAGAGGTATGAGCTCAATCTTTTACTCTCAGGAAAAGGAACTCAGGGAAGAAGGACTAAAGCAACCATGTTTCAATGGAAGCTATGACAGAAAAAGTCAGCTCCTAAACAGTGATGAGCTTCTTTTAAAACATATCTAAGTAAAACGCAAGCCAAATGGCAGATTTCTCACATCAATCTGAAAATGGGATCTTCAATTTTAGTTCAAAGTTGTCAGGGAATGTATTTTAAAACTAATTTCTACATGAGACCATCTTATATAAAAGTCATTTTAGTCATCCACTGACTAAGCCCCTTAAGAATCCAAGTCTAACTCACTTTATATTGAAATGAATTCTATTTTTATATGAAGAGTAATATAAGCAAAGTTCCTTTAATCTATTTTTATCAGCTTTAGAAAAATGACAATAAAACCTAGGATAACCAAACATTTGTAACTACAACTTCAGAATCTAACACAATCAATCCCTTCGTTTTTTTCTGGGTAACTTAATGCTCTGACATTAAGAGTTCAGTGACTTGATAACAGAAAAACTGGGACCAGATATGACTACTAGTTAAATACAATTACTCTAGTATATACTACTAAATGTACTGCTTTAGTAAGATAGAAATGGTTTCAGAAATTACCACAGGAGAAATTTAAATATCCATTCCTTAATTAGATGTATCCTAAAGATTCAGAGATACTAGCCCTTAAAAACATGGGCAGCAAGGCTGGGGATGTAGCTCAATGACTGAGTGCTTTCCTAGCAAGCATGAAGCCCTGGGTTCAATCCCCAGCATCAACAGCAAAGCCATAGCAATTACTTTCAATGTTTTTAGCTCCATCCATGTTCACAAGGATCTCTACTAGCAGTTTAGCTTTAAAAAGGTTTTCTTACATTCCAACAAAAGGGAGACCAATTTTCACAATCTAAGATGATACTATCTTTATTGTCTTAAAAAAAAACTTTCAATAAAACTAAGTAATTTCATAGAATTCTGGATGTTCTTTCAAACAATTTCTAAAAGAGCTGGGGATATAGCTGAGAGGTAATTTTTGCCTGCTTAGCATGTAAGGAGCTGAGGTTAATCCCCACACTGAATGAATAAATAAATAAATGTCTAAACTAAATACATACATATACTTTTTACTTTTTTCCTTCTTGTTATTCCCTAAACAATAAAGTATTACAACTATTTACATAGCTTTTACATTTATTAAGCATTATAAGAAATCCATAGGTGGCTTAGGTATAGGAGAGGACTGTGCAGGTTACATGTAAATACTAAGCCATTTTATACAAGGAACTGAAGCAATGGTGATACTAATCCCTCATGAATACCAAGAGACAACTGTTTATTCCATACATGCAGATGTAGCTCCTGCTTTTTCAAATAGCAAAGGAGAATCCACTTTGCTATAATTTTCATGTATTTGAACATCTCAGAGGAGCATGGTGATAGAGAAAGAGTAAGTAGTGGGGGGGTTGTTAATCTGATTAAAGCACAATATACACAGGCCTGAAATGCCAAGGCAAAACTCCCTTGAACTAGCAATACACACTTAAAAAAAAAGGACAGGAGGGTCCTTTCCAGGGGAAAGGTACTAGTGGCAAGGGGGAGGGCATAAGGAAAGGGTGAATGTGGCAGATGTATTTTATATTCATATATGAAAATAGAAGAATGAAACTAGCTGAAGTTGTTTTAAGAGGGTGGGGAGGGAGCAGGAAGGAGAATGTTAGAGGAAGTAAATTTAACAAATATATTGTAAGCAAAATGTATCTTATTATATATAGTAAGATAGATTTACATATGTATGTAACTATCACAATGTATCCCCCTACATGAGTATTTTATGCTAATAAAAAAATCATGATTTAAAAAAAGTATTTGCATTCAACTATAACCAACTTGTCTTTGACAAAGGCGCTAAAAATACACGATGGAGAAAAGACAGCCTCTTCAACAAAAACTGCTGGGAAAACTGGTTAGCAAGTCTGCAAAAAACTGAAACTAGATCCATGTATATCACCCTATACCAATATTAACTCAAAATGGATCAAGGATCTTAGTATCAGACCACAAACTCTAAAGTTGGTACAGGAAAGAGTAGGAAATAATCTGGAATTAATAGGTATAGGCAAGAACTTTCTCAATGGAACCCAGCAGCACAGTAACTAAGAGATAGCATAAATAAATGGGACTTCATAAAACTAAAAAGCTTCTGCCCAACAAAAGAAATGGTCTCTACAAACCTACAGCCAGCATTATACTTAACGGAGAAAAATTAAAACCATTCCCTCTAAAATCAGGAACCAGACAAGGATGCCCACTATCTCCACTCCTATTCAACATAGTACTGGAATTCCTAGCCAGAGCAATTAGGCAAGAAGAAGGAATAAAAGGAATACAAATAGGTAAAGAAACTGTCAAAATATCCCTATTTGCAGACGACATGATCCTATACCTTAAAGACCAAAAAAACTCTACTCAGAAGCTTCTAGACATCATCAACAGCTATAGCAAGGTAGCAGGATATAAAATCAACATAGAAAAATCATTAGCATTTCTATACACTAACAATGAGCAAACGGAAAAAGAATGTATGAAAACAATTCCATTTACAATAGCCTCAAAAAAAATCAAATACCTAGGTGTAAACCTAACAAAAGATGTGAAAGACCTCTACAAGGAAAACTATACACTTCTGAAGAAAGAGATTGAGGAAGACTATAGAAAGTGGAAAGATCTCCCATGCTCATGGATTGGTAGAATCAACATAGTAAAAATGTCGATACTCCCCAAAGTAATCTACATGTTTAATGCAATTCCCATAAAAATTCCAATGACATTCATTAAAGAGATTGAAAAATCTACTGTGAAATTTATATGGAAACACAAGAGGCCACGAATAGCCAAGGCAATACTCAGTCAAAAGAACAATGCAGGAGGTATCACAATACCTGACTTCAAACTATATTACAAAGCAATAACAATAAAAACAGCATGGTACTGGCACAAAAACAGACATGAAGACCAGTGGAACAGAATAGAGGATCCAGATATGAAGCCACACAACTATGAGCAACTTATCTTTGACAAAGGAGCTAAAAATATACGATGGAGAAATAGCAGCCTCTTCAACAAAAACTGCTGGGAAAACTGGTTAGCAGTCTGCAAAAAACTGAAACTAGATCCATGTATATCACCCTATACCAAGATTAACTCAAAATGGATCAAGGATCTTAATATCAGACCCCAAACTCTTAAGTTGATACAAGAAAGAGTAGGAAATACTCTGGAGTTAGTAGGTATAGGTAAGAACTTTCTCAATGAAACCCCAGCAGCACAGCAACTAAGAGATAGCATAGATAAATGGGACCTCATAAAACTAAAAAGCTTCTGTTCATCAAAAGAAATGGTCTCTAAACTGAAGAGAACACCCACAGAGTGGGAGAAAATATTTGCCAATTATACATCAGACAAAGGACTGATAACCAGAATATACAGGGAACTTAAAAAACTAAATTCTCCCAAAACTAATGAACCAATAAAGAAATGGGCATGTGAACTAAACAGAACTTTCTCAAAAGAAGAAATTCAAATGGCCAGAAAACACATGAAAAAATGCTCACCATCTCTAGCAATAAAGGAAATGCAAATTAAAACCACACTAAGATTCCACCTCACCCCTGTTAGAATAGCCATCATCAGCAACACCACCACCAACAGGTGTTGGCGAGGATGCGGGGGGAAAAAGGAACCCTCTTACACTGTTGGTGGGAATGTAGACTAGTACAACCACTCTGGAAAAAAATTTGGAGGCTACTTAAAAAGCTGGACATCGATCTACCATTTGATCCAGCAATACCACTCTTGGGGATATACCCAAAAGACTGTGACACAGGTTACTCCAGAGGCACCTGTACACCCATGTTTACTGCGGTACTATTCACAATAGCCAAGTTATGGAAACAGCCAAGATGCCCCACTACTGATGAATGGATTAAGAAAATGTGGTATTTATACACAATGGAATTTTATGCAGCCATGAAGAAGAATGAAATGTTATCATTTGCTGGTAAGCGGACAGAATTGGAGAACATTATTCTGAGTGAGGTTAGCCTGGCCCAAAAGACCAAAAATCGTATGTTCTCCCTCATATGCGGAAATTAGATCAAGGGCAAACACAACAAGGAGATTGGACTTTGATCACATGATAAAGCGAGAGCACACAAGGGAGGGGTGAGGATAGGTAAGACACCTAAAAAACTAGATAGCATTTGTTGCCCTCAACACAGAGAAATTAAAGCAGATACTTTAAAGCAACTGAGGCCAATAGGAGAAGGGGACCAGGAAGTAGAGAAAAGGTTAGTTCAAGAAGAATTAACTTAGAAGGTAACATACATGCACAGGAAATCAATGTGAGTCAACTCCCTGTATAGCTATCCTTATCTCAACTAGCAAAACCCTTGTTCCTTCCTATTATTGCTTATACTCTCTCTTCAACAAAATTAGAGATAAGGGCAAAATAGTTTCTGCCGGGTAGCGAGGGGGTAGGGGGGGAGTAAGGGAGGGGGTGGGAGAAGGGTGGAGAAATGACCCAAACATTGTATGCACATATGAATAAAATAAAAATAAAAATAAATTTAAAAAGTATTTGAACACCTATTCTTTATGTGTTCTCCTAACCTGTAAAGTATCTACAGAGATGACAGGTAGAGAAGAAACCACAGCAAAGCCACGATTATAACTTGAACTATAGGGGAAGGAGTCATTTATCTATTAGTGTTCTAGATAAGAGCGGGAACTCTCAAACCTGACTTGAACACTTTTGCAGGTAAGTCTTTAAAAAACATGTAAATGCCTGGTTTCTTTTAAAGAGATAAAATGAACATTTTTCTGTTTCCCCATAATAAAATATTTTAATTTTTTAAAACTGGTAATACATAACTGTTTTTGTTTTCAATCAAACAGTGCACATAGTGGCACAGACCTGTAATCCCAAGTACCTGGGAGACAGAAGTAGGTCTGTCTCCTGTTTGAAGCTAGACTCATACAAAAGCACAAGACCCTGACTGAAAAATAAACTAAAGCAAAAAGGACTGAGGGTGTCTGCCTGGCAAGAACTCTGCCTTAGTAGCAAAGTTCAAATCTCAGTAGTACCCAAAAAAGAAAGAGAAAAACAGAGAGAGAGACAGAGAGAGGAGAGAGAAATCTCAAATAGTATAATCAGTTATACACTGAAAAGTAGGTCTCTTTCCCATTCCAGTCAGCTACTACTCCTTCCCAGATACAACATTCAAGTTTTTTGTCATTTAACAGTTCTTGCTAATGGAATAACTTTCACATGCTTACAAGTCTGGCTGCAGAAGAAATGGAATAACTTAGCTGATTACTACACCACAAGAGGAAGTACATCACCACTACCACACCACTGAAGTCTGAAATCTGCATAGCAGGCCCACCTTCAGCATGCCACATTCATGTCTTCCCTAGTCACAGTCCCATCACATGCATACACATTAACACCAAAGACAGGACTCCTTTATGTGTGTTTGGGGGGAGAGTAACACATAACAT
The DNA here is from genome assembly GCF_047511655.1 of Castor canadensis. Lineage (NCBI taxonomy): Eukaryota > Metazoa > Chordata > Mammalia > Rodentia > Castoridae > Castor > Castor canadensis. The sequence goes on from NC_133393.1 coordinate 150,536,442, forward strand.
ACAATTCACCATTTTAAGTATACAATTCAATGATATTAAGTGCATTCCCAATGTTTTGTAACTATACCACTAGCCTCTGACACCTTTTCATCATCCCAAACAGAAATTCTATTCCCTTTAGACGATAACTCTCCATTCTCCTAGCCCATGGTAACATCTATTCTACTTTCTGTCTCTCTGAATTTGCCTATTCTAGGTACCTCATACAAATAAAACCATACAGTATTTGTCCTTTTATGTTTGCCTCTTTTTACACACAGCATAATTACAAGGTTCATGCATACTGTAATACAGATCACAACTTCATTCTTTTTAAAGCTGAATAATACATGCCATTGTATATATACCTCATTTTGCTTATTCATTCATTAGTTTGATTACCATTTGGATTGCTTCAACCTCTTGGCTATGAGGAATAACACGTGAACTCTGATGTACAAGTATCAGTTTAAGTCCCTGCTTTTAATTCTTCTGGGTTTATACCTAGCAGAATTGTTGGGTCATATGGTAATTCTATATTTAACTTCTTCAGGAACCACAAAACTGTTTTCCACAACAGCTGTACCATTTTTACATTCCCATCAACAATGCACAATTTCTCCTTTTTCCAACACTAATTTTCCCTTTTTGTTTTAAATAGCATTTTAATGGATGTGAAGCAGTAATGTCTTCACTGAGCCCTCAAAGGAAAAGGCTTTTCTGTCTATGGCTTCAAAATCCTCTTGAACACTGCTCCTATGGCACTGGTCTATCTCTACCCACAAAGAAATATCTTATCATCTGGTTCTTCTCTATTACTCATAAAGTGAACTACTGTCTCTTGTCTACTACAGTAACCACTGCATTGTTCTTTCTTTTCTTGAATATCCTTTTACCTATTGGTTTTGGCTTTCTTCTTGAAAAATGTTGACCTATTTATAACCAAACAATGCCAGTTAAATGAACATACTCCAACTTCTGGAAGAAGAACCAACTCTTCACAGCACTCTAGCACTTCACATCTTCTCAGGGATTGTCAACAATATGCAAAATTTTTTTCTAACTTATCTGAAGCTCACGCTCTCTCACATGCTCTCTCTCTCTCTCTCTCTCTCTCTCTCTCTCTCTCTCTCTCTCGCTCTCATAATTTGATACTGATTAATTCTGAATGACTAATTATATCCTTTAAAGCTTGAAGATTATGACTTAAATCTATTCCCCCCTCACAGTCATAGTTAAGGGGCCAAATCGAAGGAAGAATAGTAAAATAGAATGAGCTCCTGCCATGCTGCCAACATTGTATTCATCCAGATACAAACTGCAGGAGATCAGTGATTCTAGCAATGATCAACTTCAGTCTGACATGCTCCTCTTGTTCTAAACATAAATTTTTCTCTCCTCTGTTGCCTAGAAGGTCACCAAAGGAGAGAATGATCCAGAGTCTGAAAATAAACAGAGCATCTAGGAAAAGGAGCAATACAGAAAGAAATCTACACAGGACTGCCACTATTACCACATTCTGGGTCAAGGCCACTGAAGAATCAATAAAATCACACCATCTCAATGTTGGAAAGGGATTATCATGTGTCAATGAATATTTTCCAAGTGACCACATGCTAGAATACTAAGGCTACACAGATGGTTATGACAAAATCCCTATTCAAAGTATTATGTGCTAAGTACTATAATGAAGAAATAAACTAAGAGTTATAGGAGTATAGAAAAGAGACTGAAACAGTGGGTTTTCAAAATAAATTGCCAAGACTTAAGATACCACAGCCACCATCTCCCATCAGTACATAGGACTCGCTAATTCAGGATAAGGAGAAAACAGGGCCACAATTCTAGCAGGGTAGGGAGAGTGTGGCCACTTAGAACCAGGGACTTGTTCTATATGGTGGTTAACAAAAATACAATAAAAAAATTTTTAAAACCACTAAATGTGATTATGATCATTTCTATTCCCTTTCATTTTTTTCTCCATAAAAATCACAAGACAGCACTGTTCCAGCCCAACCATTCACTCAGTACCAGTCTCTAAATTTTACAAGATAATACTTAATAATTAAAAGTATCTGAGGACTAGAGGCATGGCTCAAGTGGTAGAGTGCTTGCTTTTCAAGCACAAAGCCCTGAGTTGAAAGGCAAGTAGTGTCCTCCCCACCCCACCCCGCCCCCACCCCTGCCCCCAACAACAACAAAAAAGTCTGCTGAGAGAAAATAGTGCTTTCATTTGCCTTCATAAGGGAAATCTCATCTACAGGATAGGGAATATACAGAGGTCTAGGTAACAACTTTAACATCTACAATAAAACTAATCATAACCATAACCAAATGTTATGTGACTTTTCCTCTGACCCAAGTTCTAAATTTTACCTCCCAAGGCTTTGGAAGCTTTCTAGCTCTGAGTCTTCTGGCTTATGGCTCTTGCTTTTCTTTTTTTCTTCTTTCTCTTTTCCTGCTAATCATGACTCTCAGGAATTTACTCTATTAATCCACAAACCATTCTTCATTGTCATTTTCCAGACAAATCATAAAGGCCTATAACTTACAATGTCAAAATGTATCATCTGTCTTTACACATCTCCAAAGGGAAAAATTTAAATCTGACATACCAATTTTTACTTATTGGCACCCTCTCTCTCTACGCAATAGAAGTATACTTACCCATAGTCTAGAAAACTGCTGCTATTTCAACAATTACGATTGAGTATATGCTTTCAATAGTGAGCCAAGACTTGGGAGTGGTTTATACATGGAAATTCACCAGCTGGCATGTACACTTAAATTCAAGAAGGCAAATGGAATTTTTGTGTCAGATTTTTCCAAGAGTTAACTAGTTTTTAAATTGATTATATCTTTCCAAAGTATTTATAGATGAAATGGTATAATGTCTGGGATTTGTTTTGAAATATTGAAGAAGAAGGGAGGGGAATAAGCCTAAATAAGACTGTTCATATTTTGAGAATAGCTGAAGCTGATGATAGGTCCTGAGGGTTCATTACATTATTCTATTTTTGTATGTGTTTGAAATTCTCCATAATAGATTAAAAATTAATTTTTCTATGGGGGGGAGAGTGAGGGGGAGGGGGGCAGGGGGGAGAAATGGTCCAAACAATGTATGCACACATGAATAAATGAATAAAGAAAAAAAATTAATTTTTCTAATGTCATGACCTGGTGAACTTAAAAAGACAAAGGGTCAGGAACAGTGGTTCACGTCTATAATCCCAGCTACTCAAGACATGGAGATTGGGAGGATTGCAGTTCAAGGCAAAAAGTAAGCAAGACCCCGATCTCAACAAAAAACTGGGCATGGTGGACCCACCTGCAATCCCAGCTATACAGGAGGTAGAAGTAGGAAGATCGCAACCCAAGCCAGCCTGATTTAAAAAAAAAAAAAAAATCGAGACACTATTTGAAAAATAACTAAAGCAAAAAGGGCTGTGGGCATAGCTCAAGTGGTAGAGCACCTCCTAAGCATGTGCAAAGACCTGAGTTCACACCTCAGTACTATCCCCCAAAAATACAGAGCAAAATGGTTCTTGGGGCCAATGAGCTCTGTAATATCAATTTAGAAATATTTGTTAACATAGATCTCAATTCTAACAGTTATTCTTCACTTAACAAATATTGATCCAGCATAATTATCATGAGCGCCAAGTACTGAGCACCAATCTGAGTGCTATGGATGATGGTAAACTAAATTCTATCTCCCTCAAAGGAATCAAGAAGGAGGCAACTAGATAGCATCATAGAACAAACAGGGAGACCTAATCTAACTATCACCAATCAAGAAAAACTTTCCAACAAGGTACCATCTAAGTTAAATTCTAAAAAATTCAACTCTCAAAAAACAAATCACTTCTTTTTGACCTATGCTTACCTTTATCACCTTACAGATCATCAAATCATCAAGTAAATGTCTATACTTTAGGAACCAAAGTACCCATTTTTCTATAAAGCAGAAATTAGCAAACTATCATTCATTCAACAAATATTTTTAAATACCTATCATGTGCCAGAATGTATTAAGACAAAAAGGATAAAATATGGCATCTAATTAATTTCATGGGTTTTATAATCTAAGAGCATAGGAAGACAAAAACAAACAAGCATGCAAGCAATCAAGCAGAAAACTAATTACCAACTTTTGTTATGAAGGAAACAAAGAAGAACCTGTAGGTAGAAAAGTACCTATTTTTTAGATATAGTGACAAGGAAAGTTGAAAGAACTGAAATAAGACCAATGGATGATAGCAAAGCCAACTGAAGGGGGAAAAAAAGGGATGCCAGATGAGGTGGTGAGATCTGAAAAGATGTAGCATGCATACACACTGTAGGTCATGTGAAATGTGAAGAAATCTGTTACTCTAAGTAGAAAGGAAAAACCACAGAAAGTGAGAACTTGAAACAGAAATGATATGATTCTGTTTATGGCTAAAGATCATGCTTGTTATTCTAGAGAGAATGAATTGAAAAAGAGTAATATTTTGCCAGGAAAAATTTTAGATGAATAAAACCAAAACATCAAAAATGATTTTGGCCAGTGAAGATCACCTCCGCATTCCATTACCAACCAAAAATCTTTTAAATAGCCAGATTTGGCCCAGGCTTCATCTACAGTTTTATGTAGCTTTTTTGTTTTGTTTTTTGTTTTTTTAAATGCTTATAACCAAAGGGTCATGACCTCTGAGGAGGTCTCTGGAAAGCCGAAACAAGCCCACATGCCTCGGGGTTAACATTCTTCTCATTCTCCAATTGCCAAAGCCAGATTAATTTTCATTTACTCATCTAGTCCATAATCAGCTTCTTGACTGAAAGAAACAGAGTAGGGGACTTCCTCAAGTATTTTAGGAGACAATAAACTTTACTGAACATTTGATAAGGAATGTGATTGCATAACCTTTCTTGCTATTGCCAACTATGTTCCAGGTAGGGACTCCACTATGAAAGCAATTTCTAATATTCTTGTCTGAATTTGCCAGATCCCAGAAAACTGCCTAAAGCACACTTATTTAATTTTGTATAAAATAATTTTTCCTCATTCCAAAGTCTGGACAATAATAAATTTTTAAAAGCATTTGCAAATGATAAGGAAAGGAAAATAAATTTCACTGTCAATTTTTGGGGCATGTGGCTAAACAATCTTTATAAAGGGATAACAAAGTTAATTATGCCCAAAGTGATTTTATTCAAGTTACTTGAAAAACAAAATGGAAGGCTGTATTAGTCCATTTTTCTGTTACTGTAACAAAATATCTGAAAGCTGGGTAGTTATAAAGAAGAGTGATTTATTTAGTTTTGGAGGCTCAAAGTCCAAGAGTAGGTGGGCTCTATTTATTCAGCCTCTGCTGAGGACCTACTGGCTACATCACAACAAGAAAAAGAAACAGGAAGGGAAACAGCCACATGCAAAAAAAGTTCAGCAGATGGAGTGGTATTACTTTGTAACAACCCACTCTTGCAAAAAGTTAAGTAGGATTCCCTGAGAATTACATTATTCTTCTGAGGGGGCAGAAGACCTAATCACCTGACACTGCACTTGTTAAAGGGTATACCACCTCTCAACATTACCATACTGGGTACCAAATCTGCAACTCTTAGAAGACAAACAAAACCCAAACTCATAGCATGGGAAGAGTACCAAGAGCTGCTAAATTATATAATGAATTACATACATTATATTCCACTTAATACTAACACAGCATCCCTACAAGATTATTTCCCCATTGTACTAATGAAGACATGTAAGGCCCAGAAGAATTTACACTATCTCAAGGTTACATTATTAATAAATGGTTTACATTGTCCATACTTCTTCCATTAAACAAAGATCTACGTTACAGAAATTCTGATTGTAATCAACCCCCCTAAGTTATTTGAACAAATTGGAGAAATACTCTTTCTCTCAAGCCTAGTCAGAATTTTGCAAACCTAGTCCCACATTTGCTAAGAACAAGGGCATAATCAGCCATACTTCAGAACTCTGCTCTTAAGGATTTCTTTTTTTTTTTTTTTTTGGTGGTTCTGAAGTTTGAACTCAGGGCCTTGCATTTGCCAGGCAGGCACTCTACCACTTGAGCCATGCCCCCAGCCTTTTCTGGTAATTTCTTATTTTTATTTTATTTTATTTTTTTTATTTATTTATTTTTATTTATTTATTTATGGTGGGACTAGGGTTTTAACTCAGGACTTTGAATTTGCAAAGCAGGTGTTCTACTGTTTGAACCATACCTCCAGTCCTTTAGGTTTTGTTTGTTTGTTTTTTGGGTTTCTGTGGTACTGAAACTTGGGGCTTCACACTTGCTAGGCAGGCACTCTACCACTTGAGCCCTCTGCCAGTCCCCTTTAGTTACTTTTTAAACAGGTCTTGCTCTTATGCCCAGACAAGCCTGGGCCACAATCCTATTTACACTTACCATGTAGCTGGGATAACAAGCTCATCCTACCACTCCCAGTTTTTTGAGATGGGGTCTCATGGACTTTTTGCCCAGGCTGGCCTCAAACCTCAATCCTCTGGATCTCTGCCTCCTAAGTAGTTAGGATTCCCATGTGAGCCACAGCACTCAGTTTTAAGGATTATTTTATTTCTTTTACCAATCAGCAGCACAGCAAATGAAAAAATATCTTTAAGGCAAATGTCCCCAACAGTTGAGGCCAACACAACTTTGGAGTGCAGAGGGAGTAAGTGGCTCAGTGATAGAGCATGTGCTTAAGTATGTACAAGACGCAGCATTCAATCTCCAGCACCCCTTCCCAACCAAAAAACACCAAGCTGTCACTGCAATCATCAACCTTACAACTTGCATTCCTCCATTTCTCTTCATTTCTATGATCATTGAATGATCATACAATCTGGCATATTAAATCATTACTAAAAAACACTCCACACTAGGGCAAATTATTCCTCAACTATTTCAATGGTTTAACTTTTGAAATGAAAAAAAGATCTCTTTAAGAAAAATTCTTTTAAATCAATTCTATCATTTAGATGCTCCTGAGATTTTCATTCAAGGATTAACAATCAACAATATGCAGTTGAGATAGTGTAATGTGCTAACGGTTGCTCCAGTGATAATGGTGACAATTATAAGGGTTGTTAGAAATGCTGTTCCTAAACAGTGATCAAAAAAACATGCGGGAGTTGCTCAGCAAGGCAAAAAGAAAGTTTTACTTCTGCAGAAGGGTACAGCCACAGACCACAGTCTGATAGGCAGAACACACTAAGCAGGGGTCCGCTCAGTTTTTATCTCTCTGCCTCTCACCCTGATGTATGCATGGGTTTGGGTTCACAACCTTTCCAATCGGTTACTTAGAAAAGGGGGCATGTGGGGTAAGAGCGACCTTGAAGCAGGGAGAACAAAAAAAAATTCTTTTGGGCAATATTCATCTTTAAGCAAGCAGCTTGAGAGTAGGACATCTGGTGATAAACAGCTCTTTGTTTGACCTCAAGAACCTTTGTAAGATCAAGTAACATTTCACAAAGCATGTAGGCAACAATTCAGAGAGGTTAGCTTTTACATTAACTCCTCTGACAGAAAAAAGACCTAACTTTAGTCGATTCTCACAGGCTCAAATGAAAATCATAGACGGGCTTTTAGGAGTCATTTAACTTAATAGTCTAATTTGACAGAGGAACAACTCAGACCCAGAGAGGTTAGATGACTTATTCAGTAATACAGTATTACATAGCTTATTAGTGATAAAACAAGAATTTTTAAACTACAAATCTACTAATGCCCCACTGGTCAGCAGCTCTCTCTCTAATAATAGCTGCCACAATCAAATAGATAATATGCCACGTACTATACTAAGGTTTTTACATATGTGACCTCATTTAATCTTACCACAACCCTACAAGGAAGATATAAAATTCATTTTACAAATGAGGAAACCAGGATTCAAACCCAACTCTGTCTGATGCTGCAGCCTTTGATCTTAACCACTAGACTATCCCTCTTTACTTTCCATTCATTCATTCATTCGTTATTTGCTAGCCAAGTATAATGTATCAAGCGCTGTCTGGGTCCTTGGAATACTAGTAATAAAGACGGACAAAGTCCCTCTCTGCCTTTATGATGGAGTTTATGGTAACAAGTAGAAATGTTAGTATTTCAGATATGACTGAAAAAAAACAGTGGTAACTACAGAGAACATTATGCTACCAATCATATGTAAGGACACTAACAATGTAAAATACTATACCGCATGTATTGCTGTTTAAAACAAACAAAAAAAAAACCCAGAAAATAGAGCCACAGGTGTAGCTTAAGTGGTAGTATTTGCCTAACAAGAGCAAAACCCTGAGTGCAATCCCCCGTACCACCAAAAACAAAATAAAAAACAGAAAATAACAAGTGTTGGTATGGATATGGAGAAATTGGAGCCCATGTGTACTGCTGGTGGGAACATAAAATGAAAGTACATTTAATCTTTGATGGTAAAAGTAAAAGATTTTGTACCCATCAAAGATAATACATAGGGCTAAGAACATACCTCAGGTGGCAGAATACTTTCCTAACTAGCACAAGGCTCTAAATTCAATCCCCAGTACCACACCAAGAAAGAGAGAAAGAAAGAGAGAGAGAGAGAGAGAGAGAGAGAACATGTATTTGAAATAGTATATGTTTTTTTCCTTTTTAGGTTTTGTTTTGTTTTTGTTTTTTGACAGTACTTGGGGGTTGAACTCAGGGCCTCACACTTGCTAGGCAGGCACTCTACCACTTAAGCTATTCCACCACCCTTTTTTGTATTGTTTATTTTTGAGATAGAGTTCTCGCTTTTTATGCCTAGGCCAGCCTGAACCACAATCCTATTTGTGGTTCCTCACACAGCTGGGATGACAAACGAGCACAACCATACCCAGTCATTGATTGAGATAGGGTCTCAAAAACTTTTTGCTGAGGCTGGCTTTGAACCACAATTCTACCAATCTCTGCCGTCCAAATAACTAAGAGTACAGGCATGAAAACTGGGCCCAGTCTGAAATAGTGTATTCTAAAAGACATAAATGTGTCATTTCTTTAGCATGTTTGTTTTTTTTTTCTTTGCAGTACTGGGCTTCTTGCATGCTACCAAGTACTCTATCACTTGAGCTAGGCCCCCAGGCCTTTCATTTTTTTATTTTGTTTTTCAGACAGGGTCAATTGCTCTACCTTGTGCCCTGGCTGACCTCAAGTTCCTGATCCTCCTGCCTCTACCTCCCAAGAGCTGGGATTATAAGCATGCACCACCAAACCTACTCTAGGATGATATTCTTAAACAATTTAAGAACATAAAATTGTGTCCCCCTTCTTTGTTATGATTATTAAGGTTGGGCACAAGTAGAAACTGTTTCTAATCAGAGAAATCTGACATAAGGACAAATAGGTCTTCTCAAATTAAAGTATCAAAATTACACAATACACCATTCCAATACCCATTTCTATTTTCCTCATTTCCATATTCCTACACTCTCAGTCAGTTCCTCTGGTGTGTCAGCACAGAGACAAACTAACTACACAGAGGTAATGGCAGTTCATTAAGCTCACTTGCTGGACTCAGACTGCTGCCGTGAGAACTGCCACCTCTTAAATTTCTGGGCTATTATCAGATAGAAGCAGCTCTTAATCTCCCTGGCTTCCTTTTCAGAGGCCTGTGCCAAGTAAAGGTGGGAGAGAAAAGGCCTAAGTCCACAGTGACTTAAAGTTCTGTACTTTTTACCCATTATGAACTCCGAACACATGTTATTCAGCTTCCCATTAGGATGTACCATACATTTTGTTGGTTTCATTTATTAAACCCCCCTGATACAGATATTATACTGCATACATGAGAGAGAAAATATCTATTAGATGGAGCTACTACTCTAATGCTACAAAACTAGGAAGAAAAAATCTTAAGGAAAAAAGAAATAGGTGATGATGTTTAAAAAAAAAGAGAAATTAAAGAGAAAAGTGTAAAAACATGTTTGTAACTGGATGATTCGTTTGTATTGATCAAGAGCTGTTTTCTAAAGAAGTTTTGCATCATGCTAATTTTAAAAATGGCCAAGGACACTTTGGGTAAAGGGGCTAAGAAAATTGTTCCAAGAATGCACAACAGCCTGAATAAATTCAGGAAAGTGACAGTCACCAGTAAATGACAACAACTAGTGCTTTTTAAAGTTTTTTTTTTTTTTCATTTTTCTTTTATTATTCATATGTGCATACAAGGCTTGGTTCATTTTTAAAGTTCTGATTGAAAAAAAAAAGTTGTAACTGACATTGGTGGTCTATAAAAGTCAATATTAGGCACAACCAAATTTGATGAAGACAGCATACAGCTATAGCCTATAAACACACAAAACAAAGAAACAGTAGCTGAAAGATTTTAAGAACTGCTGACCCAGAGTTTGCTTTTATAAGTTAAATGTAAATTTCATACATATAGTCAACTAGCATTTGTATAATTCCTCCCCTGTCTTTAGGCAGGGTAAATACACATGGTAAATGCTCAGTAACTATTTGAATGAATGAATGATCTCAAGTGTGCTCAAAGGACTCCTGCTAGAAGAAGCCAAATTATCTCCATAAAATGACTGGCATGAGAAAAGTGGAGGATAAAAAATGGACTACATCCTTACAGTGGAGCTACAAGAAAGCACATTATTCTTTCATTCAACAGAAACTTGAGGACCCATTATGGGTCAAACATTCTTGTAGTCTGTACTGTATGGGGTTATAGATCAGTTTTTAGAAACTGGCTGACCTCAACCAAATTTGGCACACAAGTATCTTTTGCACAGTCCAGAGTGTTGACCCTCAATCCAGAAAAAAGCATTCCCATCACACCTGACTGGGCTTTTGAACTCAGGGCTTCATGCTTGCAAAGCAGACACTCTACTGCTTGAGCCACTCCTCCATTCCATTTTGCTCTGGTTATTTAGGAGGTGGGTCTTGCAAACTACTTGTCTGGGCTGACCTTGAACCACTAATCTCCCAATCTCAGCCTCCCAAATTGCTAGGATTACAGGTGTGACCCACTGGAGCCCAGCCTCTGACATTCTTTTGCTGTCAATCTTCCACCCCAGCCACAGGCAACCAGTGATCTAAATTTCTACCACTTCAGATTGGTTTTGCCTATTCTAGAACTTCATACAAATGAACTCATATATTAAGTTCCCTTTTGTGTCTTACTTCTTTTACTCAACATACTTTCAATTCACTCACATTGTTACATGTACTGATAATTTTAATAATTCCTAAGTGGTAATCCATTGTTTATTTAACTCTGACAATTATCTGGGTTTTTCCCAATGTTTTGGCTATTATGAATAAATGCACATTCACTGGTCTTTTTGTGAACATAAGTTTCTATTTCTCTTCGGTAATAAATATCTAGGAGCAGGATCTCTAGGCAGTATGGAATGCATTTAACTTGGTAAGAAACTGACAAACTTTTTGCCAAAGAGGTTGAACCATTTCACACGCCCACCAACAATATGCATGAGCTCCAATTGCTCTGCGTTCTCACCAATATTTGGAATTGTCCATCTTTTTAAATTTTAGCCATTCTAGTGAGTACAAAACACTATCTCACTGTAGTTTTAATCTGCATTTCTACAGTGACTAATGACGTTGATCATCTTTTAATATGTTGTTAGCCAGTAATACATATTTTCTTCTGTGTAGTGTCTACTTAAGTCTTTTACTTATCTTTTAATTGGGCTATTTAACATGCTATTGAGTTTTGGAGTTCTTCTTCTGTTAAGTGCCTACTTACATCTTTTACTTATTTTTTAAATGGGCTGTTTATCATACTATTGAGTTTTTGGAAGTTTTTTTTTTTAAATATATTCTGAACATATTTATACTATGTAAGAATCTCCTCCCAATTTGTGGCTTCCCTTTTCAATTTCTTATAGTATTTTTTGAACAGAACTTTTACTTTAATAAAGCCCAACTTATCCATTTTTATTTTTATGGTTAGTGGCTCTTATATGCTTTAAAGTCTTTCTCCATCTGAAGGTCAAAATTTTTTTCTCCAGAAATTTCTTCTGTATGTTTTATAGTTTAAGTCTATATGTTCAGCTCTACAAGTCATTTAAAAATAATTTTTGTATATTATATGAGATTGGGATTGAGCTTCATTTCTTGATATACAAATATTTAGTTGTTCCAGCAACATGTGTTGAAAAGACTATCCTTTCTCCTAATAAATTGTGATTGGCCTGGCAAGTGCAAGGCCCTGAGTTCGGTCCCCAGCACCGAAAAAAAAAAAAAAAAAAAAATTGTGATTGGGCTGTTGTTGAAAATCATCTGATCCTTTATGTGTATATCTATTTCTGAACCGTATATTGTGCTCCAATGATTCATTTATCTATTTTTATACCAATACCTCACACTGTCTTGAGTACAGTAGCTTTATAAGAATTTTTTTTGGTGGGTCTAGGGTTTGAACTCAGAAACTTCACGCTTGCAAAGCAGACTTTCCACTGCTTGAGCCACACTTTCAGTCCATTTTGTTCTGATTATTTTGGAGATGGGGGAGATCTCTTGAACTATTTGCCCAGGCTGACCTTGAACAGTGATCCTCCTGATCTCAGCTTCCCAAGTAGCTATGATTATAGATGTGAGCCACCAGCACTCAGCTATAAGAATTTTTTAAAGCAAATAATTTAATTCCCCCAAGTTTGTTCTTTCTCTTCTAAATTGTTCTGTCCATTCTAGGCCTAATGTACTTCCATATAAATTTTAGATTCAAAAAGTCAATTTCTAATAACAACAAAAACAAAAGTCTGTTGGGATTTCAGTTGGGAACATACTGACCTTTGGATTATTTGACAGAAATCGGACAACTTAATATTAGGTGTTTCAAATTATGAACATGGTATATTTCCAGTAATTTAAGTGTCAATTTCTCTCAGCAATGTTTTGTGATTTTCAGTGTAAGAGGTCTTGTTTCCATTACATATTCCTTTAAATTCCCTGTTTCATTATTTTCATTAAGTTTACTCCTAAGTACACAAATAATTTTTGGCAGCGTTAAGGACTGAACCCAAGACCTCATGCACACTGAGCAAACCCAGGCAAGCACTCTGCCGCTGAGCCACATTCCTAACTCCGAAGCACATGAATTTTGAAAATTTAAATTGGTCATCACTTTTTTTAAAAAAGAAAATTAAAAATTTAAGCCAGCCACCAGAGTCTCACACCTGTAGTCCTAGCTACCCAGGAGGCTGAGTTTGAAAGGACAGAGGTTTGAGGCCAACCAGGGCAAATAGTTTGTGAGAACCATCTCCAAAATAACCAGAGTGAAATGGACTGGAGGTGTGGCTCAAGAGGTAAAGTGCCTGCTTTGCAAGCATGAAGCCCTGAGTTCAAACCCACCAAAAAATAAATAAATAAAAATGTTAAAATTCCAGCCATAGCTGGGCATGATGGTGCATATCTGTGCAATCCTAGCTACTCAGGAGAAGGCAGGAGAATTGCAAGTTTGAGGCTAGTCCAGGCAAAGTTAGGAGACCCTATCTCAAAAACAAAACTCAAACAAAAGGGCTGGGGTCACGGTACAAGTAGTAGAGTGCTTACCTAGCATTTACAGACCCTAGGTTCAATCCCCAGTACTGCAAAAAGAAAAAAAAAAAAAAAAAGATTGATTAAAAAATATTTCAACCCAGATTTTGTTTTGGGGTATGGGATTTGAACTCAGGACCTCACACTTGCTAGTCAGGCATTCTACCTCTTGAGCCATTCAACCAGCCCCCAGCCAGGATTTTATTTATTACATCCAGAGGTTGTCGCTTTGGGTCTGGCACCATGAAGGCTCTCTTGAAGCTCACTTTAGTTCACCAACTTATTGCTGTGACTTTGAGTACAGTGCACCAAAAGCCCATCAGGTATATGTAGTCTGACTTCATTTCAAGTCAAACTTAAAGCAATGACAACTAATAACTGGTATTTGCTTCTTGGTGAGGTGCTTCTGGGACATGGAAGTCCTGTTTTTGTACCCTACAAGTGACTGTGGCATCCAGTCTCAGGTTTCAAAAAGGAAGATTATTTTTAAGACTTCACTAATATTTATCTCAAAATTATCACCAATGCAAGGGCTGATGCTTATCTCATGCACTGTTGAACAAGACAAATATCTGCCACAGCCTGAAACTTTACTTATCCATCCAAGACAGGCCAAATGGCTGGCTTTTCTAATTTACCAAGACTACTATCTAAGCCATTTCAAATGTGTAACTGTGTCTTTATACTCCCATGCTTAAATATTTTTCTTCTCTATCCATCAAGATTGATGAAGTCAAGGAATTGCCTAACATTAGATCACTGCCCATCTTAATGCCTCATTTCTTTTCAATAGGAAATAGAGCATATTATGTAATGAGGTATATGAGCAACTACAGCTGTCTGAGAACTAAGAGGCAACACACCTAAGCCACAACAGTGCCTTCTGATACCATGTGCTTTAGATGTTTTTGTTAATCTGCAATCTTCGTAAAAGATTACAACTCCTGTGGAGAATCAAATTCAATAAATGCTTTTCTCCTGCTTAAAAAAACAAAATCCAAGGACCTGTGGAGTGGCTCAAGCAGTAGAGCACCTGCCTAGTAAGCATGAGGCCCTGAATTCAAACCCCAGTATCACCAAAAAAAAAAAAAAAAAAAAAAAAAAAAAAAAAATCCAACCGGGTGCCAGTGGCTCACACCTATAATCCTAGCTACTCAGAAGGTTGACATCAGGACGACTATGGTTCAAAGCCAGCCAGGCAAATAGTTTGCGAGACCCTATCTCAAAAAACCCCACCACAAAAAAAGGGCTGGTGGAGTGGCTCAAAGTGTAAGCCCTAAATTCAAATCCCAGGTCTGCAAAAAAAAAAAAAAAAATCCATCCAGATGTACAGTGATACATGCCTGTAGTTCCAGCTACAGACAAACCAGAGGAATGCTTGAGCCCAGGAGCTCAAGCCCAGGTTGGGCAACAGAGTAAGACTCTATTTCAAAAAAGAAAATAAAATGCAGATTTTTGGCTTCCCTTGAAAAATTCAGAAGATAGCGATTCTGTTCCTACAGCCCCACCTGCCACACCTTCTTCAGACAGGGCATGTACTCTGCAATTTATCCCAGCTCCCACCACTCCTTGTTAAAATTCCTGATCTACCCAATTCCATTCATTTAAAGTGCCTTCTTGGAGACTATGGACAGCACAAGGCTTGAGGGAAGAGGAAGGAGCATGATATAGTTAGATTTGCATTTTAAAACTCTTGCTTCAGTATGGAGAATTGACTGAGGTGAGAGGACAGAATTGAAGCACAGAGGCCAATTAAGCATTTATGAAAGTGGCTTGTTACAGCATGGAGTGGACTAAAAGAGTAGTTTTATTGGAAGAGATAATTATCAACAGAAGAGATAACTATCAACAGAAATTGATGATGGAATTGATGTGAGGAAGAAAATGTCAAAGATGGACACTTCAGATTTCTGGTTTATGTAACTAGGAAGTCAGAAATGCCATTCACCAAAATGAGGAATGTTGGAGTCAAAGCAACTTTTGGCAGTAGGAAATGAAGATTAAGAGTTCAGTTTGGGGGGCTGGAGGTGTGGCTCAAGTGGTAGAGTGCTGGTCTAGCAAGCATGAGGCCCTGAGTTCAAACCTCAGTACTGCCAAATATATACAAATATATGTATATATATGTAATAAAATAAAGAAGTATCCCACATGCACGGTATCTTTAAAAAAAAAAAAAAAAAAAAGAGTTCAGTTTGGAATGTAAATGTAAGATGCCTGTGAAACATTCTGCCAAGTAGAGATGGCAAAATGACTAACATTCAAAAGAAATGGAGACACACATTTGGGATTCATTGGTATAAAAATATGACTTAAAGCTATGGGACTGGATGATATCTTTACAAAGAGAGGAAATAAGAGAATTAAAGGATCAGCCTTGAGAAAATCTCCAGAGGCCACACTGGATAATAACTAGCAAAAAAAAAAAAGAGAAAAAAAATGACAGGAGGGCTGGAGGCATAGCTCAACTGGCAGAATGCTTGCCTAGTAAGAGGAGAAGGAGAGGGAGAGAAGGAAGAAAGAAAAGGAAGGAAAGAAGGGAGAGAGGGAATAAGGGAGGGAAGGAAGGTGGTGGCATCAACTAGGTATTAGAAGAAAAACTAGGAGCCAGGCATCATAGTGCACCTCTATAACCCTAGCCTTCGGAAGGCTGAGGCAAGAGTATCTCAAGTTAAAAGCCAGCATGAGCTACAGAAGTGAGATACTGTTTCAAAAACCAAAAAGAAGAAACACTAGAATAATGTCACACCAAGTGAACAACTATGTCAAATGACACTTTAGAGGTAAAATAAGAAAAACTTAATTCATTCAAAAAATATTTATTAAATGCCTAATACATGAGAAGTACTTCAATGCTGAGAATACATCATAAACAAAGTTTCCTCCCTCTAGAGATTACAGTCTAGGGGGGGGGGGGGAGGAGACAGACAACAAGTAAATGTGTGTTAAATGGTAGTAAATCCCATGCAGAACTAAGTGAAACAGGATAAGGGAAATTAGGAACACCAAAGACTGAGGGAGTAAAATTGCTTTTATAAGTATGGTGACCGCTCTGATAAAGAGACATCTCAATAACAATCTAAAAAAAAAAGTATGGAAGAAAATCATGTAAACACTCCAGGAGAAAATATTTCAGGTAAAGGGAATAAGTACAAACACCTGGAATACACAGGAACACCAAGAAAACCAGCACAGTAAGCAAGAAGGGTGTGGTAGATTAAGAAACTGACTCTGGCTACTATGTGAAGAACAAATCATCACCAGGCATGATTATAAGGCACACACTTGTAATCCTAGCACTCTGGAGGCTGAGGCAAGAGGAATGCAAGTTCCAGGCCAGACTGCTCTACACAGCAAGACCCTATCTTCAAATAAAAAGAGCAAAATCGAGGCTTCCCAAAAGAAATTCCACCTGTGGATGGCATCTTCAGCTCCTGCCAAGAGTTCCAGCTTGTCCTTTTTGACAAGCTAGTTTATGAATGTCAAACTTGCTAAGCCAGTCTCCATAATCATGTAAGTAAATTCCTTGCAATAAATTCCTTAATATGTATCTCCTACTGGTTTCTAGTTGCTCTGGCCAACCCTGACTGACACAGACTTTGGTACCTGAAAGTGAGATGGTGCTATAACAAATACTTAAAAATGTGGACGTGCCTTTGAAATTGGAAATGGAGAAAGACTGGAAGAATTTTTTAAAAGCATGACGGAAAAGGCCCAGATTACATTAGACTGTCGGTAGAAATATGGACATTTAAGGTGTTCCTGATGAGGGCTCAGAAGGAAGTAAGCACAGTAGAGAAAAGCCTGTACTGTTTTAGAGAATACACATATATTCAGAAACAGAACACTCATAAAAATATGAATGTTACAGGTACTTCTAGTGAACTCAGGGAAATGAGGAACATGTTATTGGAAACTGAAAGAAAAACAGTGGCAGAAAACCTAACTGAATTGTGTTCTATTGTTACATGGAAAGCAGAACTTTTAAGTGATCAAGGCATATATTCTGATGAGATTTATAAGCAATATTTTAAGTGTGTAGCCTTCTTACTGCTTGTAGTAGCATGCAAGAGGAAAAATTAATTGATAGGAGAAATGCTAAGTGAAAAGAAACCAGGACTTGGTAATTTGGAAATTTCTCAGTTTATCTAGATCACAAAAGATGCTAAAATTAGAAGATTCAGTGTTAAGAAAGCATGCTATGGAGAAAAAAAATCAAGGGTGTGGCTGGACAACCTTTTACTAGTGCTGAAGTGATTAGGCATGTGACTCATGGATTCTCTCAATCAACTGTAAAGCAGAAACTAGGAAGAGAGATGAGATAATTCAGGAAGGCTCTATAGAGGACCCTGAGATACACATAGGAGACCCATAAGATTTCTGAAAATGCTTTACCAACAGAAACAATGCCAGATTGGACTTAAAGGACAAAGAAATAAAGATAGGGCTAACGTGTACCTCAGTGGTAAACGTTACCACAGGAAGAGAGGAAGGAAGGAAGAAAAGGAGGGAGGGAAGCAAAGGCTATTGAACTACCAAAATTCTACACATAAGAAACAGACTTAAAAAAAAAACTATTCCTCAATCCATAAACAAGAAGAAAATTCTGATATATGCTACATAGTCAATGAATCTTGAGGACATTATTCTAAGTGAAATAAGTCAGTCACAAAAACCAAATACTATATAGTTCCATATATATGAGGTACTTTACAGAAAATATAAGGGTGGTTGTCAGGTGCTAAGGGCAGGGGAAAAATGTAGATACTGTTATGAGTATAGAGTTGCAGTTTTGCAAGTTAAAAAAAAGAGTTTGAGATGGATGGTGGTGATGGTTACACAATGATAGGAATGTACTTAATACCACTAAACAGTAAACTTGAAAATGTTTAAGATGGTAAATTCTGTATTATATGAAGTATACCCCAATTTTTTTTTAATTGAGGGGAAGAAACTCTTTTTAGCTCAAATGAGAAAAAGAAAGTAATCTGAAAGCAGAGGCTAGAACCATAGGCCACAGAGCAGTTTCAAGACAACAGAGAATTATTTCCAGGCTTTGAAACCTAATAAATAATATTCCCTGCTGGATGTTGAAATTACTTCAGGACAGTGATGCTGCACTTATTCATTTTATTTTCTCTATTTTGGAATGGGAATATCTGTAACTATAGATATCTTTATTATTCCTGTTACACCACTATTTGGGGGAACTGGTAACAGATGATTTAGATGCAACTTTATATTTTACAGCAGATGATATTTAGATGAGATCTTAAGATTCAAGTCAATACTGCAATGGTTAAGACTTTCAGGAATGGTGGAATGAGATGAATGCATTCTAGAAGTGAATCTTTGCGAGAAGGGAAGAGAATAGACTATAATAGGCTAAAAAATGGCCTCCAATCCAGGCATGGTGGTGCACACCTGTAATTCCTCACCATGGAGGCTGAGGCAGGAGGATCTTGAGTATGGGATTAGTCTGGGCTACATAGCAAGTCCAAGGCCAGCCTGGCCAACATAGCAAGAGCCTGTCTCAAAAAAAAAAAGTAAAAGTAAAAATGTCTTTAAAAAAATGGGGGGGGAGGGGTGGCAGAGTGGCTCTAGTGGTAGAGCACCTGCCTAGCAACTGTGAAGTCCTGAGTTCAAACCCCAGTACTGCCAAAAATAAATAAATAATAATGGGGCTGGAATTATAGCTCAGTCACAGAGCACTTGCCTCACAAGCACAAACAAGGCCTGGATTCAATCCCCAGCACTGCAAAACAAAACAAAACAAGCCACCCAAAAGATATTCATATCCTAATCCCCAGAACCTATGAATGTCAAGTTATACTGGGGGAGAAAAAAATTTAAAAAGTCTTTACAGATGTGACTAAGGATTTTTGCAATAGAGAGATTAGCCTGGATTATCAGGTAGGCCTTAAATGGAAGCACATGATCCCATAAGAGGGAGGCAGAGATGTGGCAAAAACAAAGAGGAGAAAGAAAATGGCAGAAGGCTGAAGGTTGACGATTGAAGCAATGCTACCACAAACAAAGGAATGCCAGTAACCACCAGAAGCTGGAAAAAAGAAAAGAACACGCTCCCTTAAAGCTTATGGGAGGAATACAGCTCTGAATACACTTTGATTTTGACTCAGGGAAACTCATTTCACATGTCTTACCTTCAGAACTGCAAAAGAATAAATGTATTGTTTTAAGTCACAAAGTACATAATAATTTGTTACAGGGTGATTGTGAACAAGGCAGTAAGAAATAATGAGATTATGTATGTATCCTGAAGACAGCACTAACAGATTTGCTGATAACTAGATTCTATGAAGTGGGAAAGAAAGAGAAGATGACTACAAGATTCTTGCCTGAGTAACTGGAAGTCAAGTTACCATTTTACTAAACTAGGGAGAACTTCGTGGCTTAGCAATATGCAAGTCAATAGAAAACACAAGGATACTTGTTTTGGTAGAATTTGGGACTAGATACCATATCAGAGAGGGCTCTATAGTTCAGAGTCCTATGCTCTTATAACTTACATTGAATATCGTCTGTCTTGTTTCTACTTATGTTATTCATCATCTGTTCATTGCCCTCAACTTTACTGAGTTCCAATCTTTTACAGACCAAAGTTCAAGTAACAAGTGGTAAATTTTCAAGAGAATTTAGGCCAAAGGAAATATGTTCAAGACACTGCCCTTTAAGCAAAAGGATGACAGGATCAGGAGAAGGGATTTCATTCATTCAACTAATATTCATTGAGTACCTGCCTATTATATAGCATGCCTGGTGCTATGCTAGATGCTGCGAAGATAGCAGTGAAAAGACAGTGATTCCTGCCTTTACAAAGCTTATGGGGAAAAACATAATAAAGTAGTTATGTAATTTTTTTTTGTTTGCAGTAATGGGGTTTGACTTCAGGCCTGTGATTGAGTACTTTACCACTTGAGCCATGCCCAATTATGCAATTATTTAATTGCAATTGCAGTTAGTATTGCTAAAGAAATTATCTAGGTGCTATAAAAAATTAACTTGTATACAATGACTATTATGTGCTAAATGGTTACATAAAACTTTATTTAGCGCTCACAACTATCCTAGAAGGAAATGGAGATTCAAAAAGATTCATTCATTCCCTTACCTGAGACCACACAGCCAGTGAACTGTAGAGCCAGTATGGAAAACAGGTGCATTTCCAAAACTGATCACTACTATCTCCAAATAGTAAGGACAACAAACTACTATGCTTTTTAAAAAACAAAACAAACCAGTGACCGGAAGAGGTTAGGAAGAGAGTATTAAGAAGGTAAACTTTTGAGTATTCCTGCTCTAGAAAGAGCTTTCTAAGCTCACTTGATAAAGGTGATTTTTGGAAGGTACTCAAAAATCCCTTAACACTCTCCAAATAGAACAAAAGGTTACACTATAATTAACTCAGTTTTATTTAGGCACCCAACAGGTTATTAGACATATTGATAATAAAATGTCATGAACAGTTTGTCCAAACTATACAAGTCATGTCTAGTATTCATATATACTGACTGTCTTCAACTTCAGAATCCACCTTTAGGTTTAAAAAAAACAATCATGCTACAGAGTTTCTGATTTAGGAAAATGATTAAATAATCATCTTGATTCAAATGATCGATGTATACAAAGATTCATGGCAAATATCACAAAAATGAACCATACAATCCTATGAACTTCTACCAGGTAAAGGAAATCTTCAATTTTATTTCATTTCAAATCATTAGTATCACTGGTTCTCTATTCCCATTCTAGGCCACATGCCCCACACAAAATAAAGTCTGAACAGAAAGAAAATAGTAACAATACAATGTGAAATAGTTCACTAAGTCTATAAAATAGAATAAAATACCACGATCATTGCCTTCAATTCCATGAATGAAGAGTATGAACCTAAAATGCTAAACTTAAAGAATAAAGCCAGGTGTGATGGTACACACCTGCAATCCCAAGGATGCTAAGGCAGGAGGATTGAAAGTTTGAGTCCAGTCTGGGCTACATAGCAAGACACTGTCTCGAAATTTTTTAAAATGTGGTTCACCGCTGTAACCCCGCATTCAAGATGCTGAAGCAGCAAGTTTGCGAGATACACAGCAGGACCCTGTCTCAAAAAAAAAAAATTAAATTAACTTTAAAAAGAGTGAAAGGCTCCAGAATGGAAGATTCAGTTCAAGTAATGTCTTTTCAGAAATAGTAATTATCACTTATATCAAGGATAAGAAAGAAAACAACCCTTCTCTTTAATGTCTAAATTTTTTTCCTCATCTCTTCATCTTTCATTCTGTTTGTTTGTTTGTTTTTTGGTGGTAGTGAGATTTAAACTCAGGGCCTAAAGGCCTCACGCTTGCTTGGCAGGCACTCTTACTACTTAAGTCACTCCATCAGCAACCTCTGTATCTTAAAGGAAAGACAATACACATATGGTAAACTCATAAAGACTACTTCAGAGGACGCAGCCTAGTGGTAGAGCACTTGCCTATTATGTATGAGACTCTGGGTTCGATCCCCAGAGCAAAAAGAAAAAGCAAACAAAACACAGTCTACTTGAAATATATACATCATATTACTAAATATAAAATCAACAATAAAGTCAGGGCTGGAGGTATAGCTCAGTAGTACACTTGCCCAGCATTTGCAAGGCCCTGGACTTAATGCCAGCACTGCAAGAAAAAATAATAATAATAATGGCAAAGTTTCAAGCATTATAATATGACCCTAATATCAAAGGCAACATGCTGCATCCTAAAGTATGAAGAGAAGACAACTTTCCAAGTTCCTGTAAATTTTGCAGTAGTAAAAATATGTGCATATTAACCATGAATGAAAGACCACTTAAAATAAAAAAAAAAAACAGTGAAATACTGACCAAAAAAATTCTAAAAATTTGGACTTTATCATATGCCTTTATTTGGTAAGTATTTATTGAAAAATTTAAGAGGTGAAGTCACTATTATAATTTTTCATTTTAGGAATGGCAACAAAATACATATAAGGAATATTACAAAGAATATTCTGAGAGTTATAACACCTTGGTTATTATCACAAAGAATCCTTAAACTGACATTTTTAACTAACTGCATAAAAGACTTTGAATAGTAACATTTACTAGACCAAAAAGTTAAGCACCTCGATACACACTGTCATAGGGAACCAGATCATTTAATTCAGACAGATAAGGGTTCAAATCCTGACGGTGATTTTCCTATAAAATTAGTACCTCTCCAAGTTTTTCATTCCTCATCTACAAAATGGTACTGCTACTTATTTCACAGAGATGGCGTGAATATTGAGGCAAGCATAATGGCTATAATAAAACAAATGTTTCATTATAAACTTCCCTTTACCTTTTTCCATAATCCTAGCAATCTCACATTGTAAAAAGTATTAATTCAATTGTACAGATGAAGAATCTGAATTCACAAGTAGTAAGTCTACTGCTACACAGCTGGTAATATCATATAAGCTGCATGTCCTTAACATGCAACTGCATTGATTATTTTATCGTCTCACACTAAGGGAGTTTAAATTTTTTTTCAAATTGTACTTTAAATTATGATACTGGAGTAAAGATGTTTCAAAGAAACAAAGCCACCATAATTTCCACTAATAAATTTAGAGGTCAAAGACCTGCAAATATCCCATCTATCCTGAAATTCAGCAAAAAATTGACAATACACTCTGGATTTCTAGACAAATTATCCAAATTGCTCATCACCAGATCTCATTTACACAGAGAATGATTTTTAAAAGCATATTTTTTACTTATTTAGAGTATTAGAGGAGTTTTACAGTGTTATTTCACATATACACAGTGTACTTCTATTGTCTACCCTCCCCACCTATTTTTCAACAGCTTTTAGTGGGTTTCCTTATGCTGTCTTCATAGACACAATGTATTTTGGTATTGTTAACCCACCATCACTTTCTCTCTTCCCCCACCTCTCCAAAATGCATATTAGTAATAGTAAGGAGCAATGAACCAGACATAACACAAAAAAACAGGCTATCTGCTGGGCCCTGATGGCTCATGCCTATAATCCTAGCTATTCAGGAAGCAGAGATCAGGAGGACTGAGGTTTGAAGACAAAGAGTTCGCAAGACCCTATCTCAAAAAACCTATCACAAAAAAAGGGGCTGGTGGAATGGCTTAAGGTATAGGCTCTGAGTTCAAACCCCAGCACCACCAAAAAACAAAAAAAAAATTTCACAAGACTCCTTCCAAGGAGTCTACAGGACTCTTATTACTGCTATTTGAGCAGACCTTAAACAAAGAGTAAGAAAGTGACGTGAACTCAGCCACTAGACTGCTATGGAACTTTAAACCACTTAATTTCTCTGTGCCACCATCCGACTAAACAATGACAAAGTTGCAGTTTAGTGACTGAACTACAGAACTGAAGGCAATTTAAGCAATAAGCAACTAGTTTCACTCAAGGCACCTGGCAGATCACTCAATCCTACTCTAACATCTGCAGTATCATTGAACTCAATTACCTCCTCTCTTCAGACGTGATACACAGTCTTTTTTAAGAAGTTCTGCAGTTTGTAAGTAGATAGAATTCATGTTTTTCTGTTATACAAAATAAGAGATTTTTGATGCTTCAAAGTGTAGAATATTTAATTAATTTCTACTTCCACTGCCATTTTTTTCATCTTAAGGTAAACTGAGGAAGAGGACTAACGCCTCTAAAGAGTTTGTCCAAACTAATGGGGTTTCACATAATCTGTCCCTTCAATTCTTAAACTTCTACACTACAGATTTAGAAGCTCCTCATAATTTAACCCTCTGTACCTCCAGATTTACCTGTCCCTCATAGTTAGGCATACCAGTTCTCATTCTAGGTATTTTTGCTATGCACCCTAGTCTCACCTCCAATCTTTTGATTTTGTTTTTTGGGGTTTTTTTGTTTTGTTTTGTTTTGTTTGGTGGCAATGGGATTTGAACTCGGGGACTCATGCTTGCTAGGCAAGTGCTCTTACTGCTTGAGCTACTCTGCCATCCCCTACCTCTAATCTTTTGAAGCAAAGCACCTCTAAGTAATGCTTCTGGCTAAACCCATTTTGCAGACAGAGCCAGTAATTTAAAGATGGACAAGAGGAAAAGAGTTACCCTTAGCAAGCAACTGTGGACTTCACTGGGTGTTGCTTGAACCATGGAAATGAACTAAATAAAGCTTCTGGTTCACTCTACTTTGCAAAATCAAAATTATCAAGACTACATGCTTAGAAAAAATAAAAAGACCACATACTTAAACTGGAAAAACATGCTGAAGCAACAATGGCTGACATTTAAATACTTCCTTCTGAGTATTCCTATCGTTGTGTATTCATTCGTCCTTCCAATTCTAACCTCATCACCCACAGTCAGTTCTTGCTACTGTCAAAAACTAGTAACTGGGCTGGAGGTGTGGCTCAAGTGGGAGAACATCTGCCTAGCAAGCACAAGGTCCTAAATCAAACTCCAGCACCACCAAAAAAAATAAAACCATGGATTATGATAGTCATCATGACAAAGGCAAGGAAAGCTGTTCTGAGAACTTTACTTTTTTTAATCTATTCAATCCCTATCAGAGCAATACAAAGCAGACACCATTATGATCCCCACTTTACAGCTAGTGAATCACAAAGTAGAAAGAGTATCACAGACACAAAGCCCAAGGTCACACACACAACTAGCAAGTAGAACCACTCCAGCCAGTCTGACTCCAGTATTTATATTAACTATGTATAATCTATAACTGCTTATCTATCACCCTGATAATTTATCATTTTCATTAATATCAGAAAATGATTCCACCCTCACTTTATACATAAAGATCAAATATTTGTCCTTAATGTCAACCCTGGCCTAGATTACTTAAAACATTGCATGGGGGCTGGATATAGCTCAGTGGTAGAGTGCTTGTCTAGCATGCACAGGCCCTAGGTTTGATCACCAGCACCTCAAAGAAAAAATAAAATTATGTGGCCCTAATTCAGTGCCCACTTGCACATATCATCCTGTGCATACAGTAAGTCCATACTAAAGGCTTGTAAGTATTAAAAGAACTAGATCTTTTCCAATTCCTTCATCCTGCCAAAAGTAATCTTTCCCTTCTCTAATTCCTCCTCTCCACTCCCCCTCTCCAACTGAAGCATTGTGTACCTTCTTCCAATACCTATTTTCTATTTTATGCACTGTGGTGGCTAGCCTCCAAGATGGCCCCCAATCTCATCTCCTGGCTTTCACTTGCTGCATAGTCCCTTCCCAAAATGTGGAGAAATGATAGTATATGACTTCTGAAGCTAAGTCATAAAGGGCAATGCAGCTTGGTCTCCTGAATTTCTTGTGCTAGGGGAACTGAGACCTCTCACTAACAGCCTGCACCAACCTCCCAGACATATGAGTAGCCACACGTAAGGAGGATCCACTACCCAAAGTCAAACTTTCAGATAACTACAATAACAGTTAACATATTACTGCAATCTCTTAAGAGACCCTGAGCCTGAATCACAAAGCCAAGCTGCTCTCAAATTCCTAACTCACAGAAATTGTGAGACAATAAATGTTTGCTGAATTAAGTCTGAGGGCCATTCCCGTTGTTCAAGATTACTTTCCTCCCAACATGTATTCATTTATAAACTACTCCCTATGTCTATACTATTTTATCTACAACCTATCAGTATCCTTCCTTTTCTCTTTCAAAGAACTTCTGAAATATAACCTCCTGACCAAAGCCTTTTCTCAGGCAGGAGGAGATGAAAATGTTCCTGTGTCAATCAATTCCAGCTATCATCTCAAGCACGTATCTTATAAACATTTTATATACACAGAGAAAATATATATTTGTTCATGTTCATTTTCTATTCAATTAATATTTACTGAGCACCTACTATGTCCCAAGAATGGCTTTTGAAGCTGAGAACAAAAGAAAAAAGCCAGGTGTGCTGTGTACCTGTATTTCCAGCTACTCAGGAGGCTGAGACAGGAGGATGACCTAAGCCCAGAAGTCCAAGGCTAGCCTGAGTGACAAAATAACACCCCTTTTCAAAAAAGGAAGGAAAGAAGGAAGGAAGGAAGGAAGGAAGGCAAAATATCCTTGTCCTTGGGAAGTTTATAGTCTAATATATACTCTTAACATAGTGTTCTAAATGTAATACAATCTTTGTTACTATGATTTTCAAAATTCTAATTTTTCCTTTGTAAATTAATCGGCCACATGTCTATAAATCCTTTTTATTTTATTTATTTACTTTTTTTTTGGTAAACTTAAATATTTAAGCTTCAGTCTCAAAAAAAGTTTGCTTAGCAACTTTGAAAAGTGCCCCATGAAGAATCTGTATAAGAGCTAGAGGTATGGCTCAAGAGGTAGAACAACTAAGAAGCAGAAGACCCTGAGTAGTAATACCCACCCCCCCAAAACAAAAAGAAGCCTACTAGTTTGGCGCTGGCAGACTGGCTCAAATGGTAAAGCACCTGCCTAGCAAGTGTAAAGCACTGAGTTCAAACCCCAATACTGTCAAAATCAATCAACAAATGAAGAATCTGGGGTGGGCAGAGTGTCTCAAGTGGCAGAGTGCCTGCCTAGGAAGTGTGAGGCCCTGTCTTCAAACCCCAGTAGCACCAAAAAAAAAAAAGAATCTGTATATATAAATGTTCTCCACTTTTACAGAAAGTGTCCACAGACCACATTTTTTGGGAAATACCACATTTACAAATACAAAAAAAATTAAAGATAACCTTCATTATATAAACTTTAAGAAATCTAAATCAAGTATGAAACATTTACTTCACAGAAAATAACTTATAGAAGATGTAGTAAAATGATACTAGAACACTGGCAAGGACATTCTAATCTCTTTTTCTCTAATCTCTTTTTCGTTTTGTCTTGTTGTTGTTATTGTTGCTTTGGTGGTATTGATATTTGAACTTAGGTCCTTGCACTTGCTAGACGGGTGCTCTACCACTTAAGTCATGTCACCAACCCTCTAATCTGTCTTATATTTATTTCCATAAAAGCACCATTAAAAAGGAGAGAGTAGAGTTGGCAGAGTGGCTCAAGCACAAGAGTACCTGCCTTGCAAGCTTCAAGCCTTGAGTTTAATATATGACACCGATCCCCACCTCCCTGAAAAGAAAAAAAAAGGAAACCGCATACTACTCCTTTCTTTTTTCCTTCCTTCCTTCCTTCCCTCTTTCTTAGCAGCAGTAGTGGGGACTGAATTTAGGGCTCAAGCTTGCTAGGCAGTTGCTCTATCACTTGAGTCAGGTGCCCAGACCTTTTTGCTTTAGTTATTTTTCAGATAGCGTTTCTCAATCTTACCCAGTCAGCCTGGGACCTCAATCCTCCTAACTATGCTTCCCATACAGGCACATCCCACCATGCCCGGTTTATTTGGATGGGTCTAACTTTTTGCCCAAGTTGGCCTCCAACCTGGATCCTCCCAATTCCAAATCTCTAGCAGCTGGGATGCACCACCATATCCAGCAGCATATTACACCTAAGTCAGTGATTCAAGTCCTGGCTCTGCACCAACTCTTAACACTGGTTGAATTATCTAACTAACCCAAGCCTCAGTCTCCCTATACTAAAGTAGAGGTAAAATCAACCTCATTGGGGTTTTGTGGAAATTAAGTAATGCCTTAAAAGCTTGGCTGAATGCCTATTAGGAAAGGGACATCAAGTTATGTTAAGTTTCCTTCTTCCCATTCCCTAGGGCTTAC
The DNA here is from genome assembly GCF_047511655.1 of Castor canadensis. Taxonomy (NCBI): domain Eukaryota; kingdom Metazoa; phylum Chordata; class Mammalia; order Rodentia; family Castoridae; genus Castor; species Castor canadensis. Next base: position 150,564,678 of record NC_133393.1, read on the forward strand.
AACTGATGTCAGAAGATTTGCCAGGAACCTTTCAGAATTGTTACTTCAGTTTGGAATGGTCTTCATCTACCTCATCTGAGTTAAGATACAGTTCAAATGCTATCTTCTCTTTAAGCCTTCCCACACATCCAAAGGAAAAGTTTCCTTGCCTCTCCTACAATTCTGGGTTTGCACTGAGACTTTTTTTCAGTTTGTTATAATCATATCGTTTTCAGCCTCTCCCACTACACTGTAAGCCCCTCATGAACAGGGACCAAATCTCACTAACCTTGAAAACTCCAGCTCAAAAAAATATCTGGCACATTACAAGCCAGAAACAAAAGGATGGTAAATGAATAAATGAAGTACCCATAATTACTACTAGGTGAGCCAACTTTATGGTTTTGCCCTTTATGGGCTGAGATCCTGTTTTATACTTTTTAGAATGCCTCCTCACAGCATTTGGCAGAGTGTTAAGGACATAGAAAGTCTTTAATAAATACTTTGGAATGATAAGGTGCATATTATACTTCCATCTCTCATGATTTAACTCTAAGCAAAAAAAATAATCCTAGTGAATGTGATTTTGGGAAGCCTTTTTAAATGGGATTTTAACAGAATTGGCAAAGAACTGAATCTAACACTACAGCTAGACTACAGGCACTTTTTCCTTGCCCATGTCTGAAGAAAGTAGTAATGGTTTGCTTCTTTCTAACTCATTTAAGAAACTGAGTATCATAAAGTCCTTTAATTTGCTATGAAAAATGCAAAGGACATTAGGCAAAACTTAGTTTAATAGCTTTCAGCCAAAAGTTCCCCACCCTGAAGTCATGGGGCTGTGGGCCAGCTGCCTATACCACCTCACCCCTGGGAGGCAGTTTTTTCAACAATAAAACTTCATAAGTGAAATTCTGAAGGTTTTTTGGGGGGAAGGTGGGGATCTTCTAAAGTAAAGCACTTAAGCTTAACTTCTTATTACAAATAAAATTTATGTTACAGGCTTTGGCTTCATGTAGAAAAAGATCTTTTGAAAGATCTCAAAAACTCAAAACCTGGGAACCTTGTAGACACCTTATGGGCTTAAAACTATATAAAAACACATGAAACGTTAAGTTTAACTGCATTATTATATTTAAGTGAGGAATTTCACATTCCTATATACACACACTTATGTCGAGAGATAGGCTGGCAAGCAGTAAACTGTCCCCCAAATTGTCTTTTAGTTTTGCCACATTAACAGGAAGAAAACAAAGAAATCTTGATAATACCATACTGGGCTTGGGCTTAACTGCACACTGGCCTGCCAGTCTTTCTCAGCATCACAACAGAAAACATTTCCTGGGACCTTACTATATGTCAAGCATTGTGTCAAGAATTTTATGTGGCATTTTTCATTTAATACTTACAACAACCCCAGATGATAGGTACTATTTTTATCCCCATTTTTCAGATAAGAAAAACTGAGGCCCCAGATCACACTGCTGGCATACCACAGGTTTGGGAGTCCAACTCGAAAGTTCCAGCCCTAGCCACCATAGAGCATCAGTGCTTTCGAATGGGAAGTCTGGTAGGGGGTGGAGAGTGATAATCAAAGACCTTTAGAGATAGACACTTGTCCTTCTTCGCCATAAAGTTTCAAATCTGCACGGAGCCCTGCAGACCCAGCTGCATTCAGACTTCAAGTCCAAGTGAGCCTCCACGCCTGGAAAGCCCGAGGTGAGGATCTGCACCAGAGCCGGGAGAAAGCGCCCGACGCCCCGTCGCTGCAGTTAAAACCAAACCCCGAAGCCGCGAGGGCGGGAACCTCAGTGCCTCCCTACCCAGCGCGGTGCGGCCCTGCCAGGCGCTGCACAGGTGCACGGCTGCGCCCGGCTGCCTGGGCCCAAAGCCCCCCGCCCCGAGGGGAGGCTAAGGGAGGCTCGGGAGGCCGGCAACCAGGGGGCCGTGGGCACCAAGCCCGCTCCACCCGGGTCCCCAGGGAGCTCACGGCGTGGTCGCGAGGAGAAAGGATGCTCGCCGGGGCGGGGCCGCAGTGGGGGAAGGGGTCCCTGTCCGGACTCTCACTCACCGCCTTGCTATCCACTCGGCCCGGACTCCGCGGCTTGCTCCGCTTCGGCGCCAGCCGCTCAAGTCTCCTCTTGAGACTCAATGACCACTTAGGGTGCGCGGAGCTGGGGAGAAATCGGTGCGAACGGAGGGAGTGTGACGAGCCAAACCGAGGGGGTGGAGAGAGTGGGACGGTCGCTTTCGCCGCCAGGGCCACCACAGACACCGCTGCCGCCGGCTCCTCTCAGCCACGGAAGCTACGGGCCCTCCCACCACACCCGCGTCCCGCCTTCCGCACCGCCCTCTGGAAGAGTGACGGCGGCACTGACCAATCAGACGTCTTGTGCCGGCTGGGCTCGGGAACTAAGGGGAGTTAGGAGGAGGAAGGGGAACAAGGAAGGCAAAGGCGGCGGCGCGACTTCCTGTGACTGACTGCACTGGCAAGCCAATGGGAAGCGGGGAGATGACCTCATAGCCGAGGGAAATCTGGAACTGGCGGAGCTTCTGCCTAGAGGTGGGAGGTGGTCGGCGACGAGCAGAAGGCGGGACTCAGCTGCAGAGACCGCAGTCCATTGGTCACCCTGTCAAGGGAAGGGCGGCGGACCGGCTGGACCGCAGAGCTGCCAAGGGGTCAGATCTCGGCCGCAAGCTCTTAGTGCAGTAATCCACCAGACCCCATCTCGATCCTTCTCGGGGAGTTAGCGGCCCCGCCGGGATTCCCAAAACGATTATTCACGCTTCCCAAAAGGAGACAATAAATTCCGTGCTGGCCTGGAGCCCTGAATTCCCGTCAGGCCACTGCCCCACCGAGGCCCGCCGCCTTGTTTCTCTGAGTCCGTTTTCCCAACGGTAAAAGGAGGATGCTGACACCTACCTTCCTAGAATGTTGAGGTCATCAACAGCGAAAACGCTTTGGGCTTGGAGAAAGAAAGGGCTAAAGGAACCCAAGAGCTTGTATCTGCAACTCCAGGAAGAGCATCTGCAAAGCGAGGACTGCACTAGGTGACCTCGCAACACTTGCAGTGCTACAACTCTGAAATGCCGATGGGTAGGGAAAGGGTGTGTGTGTATGGCAGAGGCGATACACTTAGAGAGACAGGAGAAAGAATACAGGCTAAAGGGGAGAGACAAACAAGTTAAGCCAGGCCTAACTGTGGTAAGAGCCACGTGTACACAGGCCCTCTTCCTGCCCCTTTCTGGATACCCCTCCCCAGCAATGAGAGGGAGCCCTGTAAAGAAAAAACAATTCCAACTTTGTGGAACGGAAGAAAAGAAGTGTTCTCCCCAAAAGTTTCATGAGATGGGGTTACCAGGCAGGTAGAGTAGGAGGAAGGGAGCAGGGACATTCTGGTAGGTTTGGGAAGGCACAGAGACTTGAAAGAGTAAACTCGACTCACATCCCAGAGTAAATTCTTATGTTGACCCCGTTCTCCCCTAAAGGTCTCCTGGGGGCTGCTCGTTGGTGTAGCTCAGTTGGAGGGCCAGAGCTGGTACCTCTATCAACAGCTGTAAAAGCCAGAGACCCTGGGTGTCCCAGTTATTCATCTATAAGTCAGCTTTAAGTTCAGTACCACCAGCTACCAATAGAATCTTGGAGGTAAGCCAGAGTCTGTGGTTCCTTAGTCACACCTTCCCCCAAAGCAAAAATCCTTCCACAAAAACCCTGATAAAATTATGTATCCAAAAGTCAAGTGCCAGTAATCCTAGCTATTCAGGAGGCAGAGATCAGGAGGATTGCCATTTAAAACCAGCCCTGGCAAATAGCTTGGGGACCCTATCTCAAAAATATCCAACACAAAACTTGAAGCAGAATGGCTCAAGTGGTAGAAGCACCTGCCTAGCAAGTATGAGGCCCTGAGTTCGAACCCTAGTGACACCAAAAAAGAAAAACAAATTATTTATCCATCAAATATATCCTTGAGTAAGACAGGGGTAAGACAGAGGAGATGCAGTCAATCCCTACCCTGCTTACACCAAACTGAGGGAAGGTAAGGCATGTGTTTGGGAGACTCTGACACCAGGCTACATCATAACTAACAGTGGATGCAGAAGCACCTCGAGGAGAAAGTACTGCAGGCTGGAATTATTGGGGTGGAGCAGATTTCCCTAAGACAAGGCCAAGGTGGGGCATTCTGGATATTGTCCACCTAGACACAGCCATTGTGAAAAAGTCAAGGTGAAAAGGAAGCACAAGTGTATTTTATTAGTCATAGGAAGAAGTATATGCCTATTCACAGCAGACTGTAGGGCCAGATTCCCAGACATGACAAGCTCACCACCTCACAAATAGGCCTATTCTTTTCTGGACAAAGTAAATATGTGTGTGTATGTGTATATGCACATATGTATATATGTTGTATATATGCTACATGTTTATATATTTCTTATGTTTTGCCTCCCTCTAATCTCTGACCCTAGAAACCTTAATTTTATCCTTTAAAACTTCACAGAACAAGCCAGCACTGGTGGCTCATCCCTGTAATCCTAGCTACTCAGGAGGCAGAGATCAGGAGGATCACAGTTTGAAGCCAGCCCAGGCAAATAGTTCTTGAGACCCTATCTCGAAAAACCCTTCACAAAAATAGAGCTGGTGTAGTGGCTCGAGGTAAAGGCCCTGAGTTCAAGCCCCAGTACTGCAAAACCAAACCAAACCAAAACAAAACTTCACAGAATATGAACTAGGCCCAACGGCTAATGCCTACAATCCCAGCTGCTTAGAAGGCTGGTATTGGGAGGATGGCAGCTCAAAGCCAGCCCAAGCAAGAAGTTAGTGAGAACCCTATCTCAACCAACAAGTGGGGGGCAGGAAGGGTGGCAATCCCAGGTAATCAGGAGACCATTGGTAGGAGGATTGCAGTTGACAGTCTTCCTGAAAAATAACTAAAGCAAGAAAGGGTTGGGGGTGTGGCTCAATTGGTAGAGCAAGGCCCTGAGTTCAAATACCAGTACCTACCACCTCAAAAAGCTTCACAGAGCATGTCTAATTCCACTTTACCCCTTTGTTCAGTTTCTACCCATCTCCCAAACCAATGGGGAAAAAGTCTCTTTTTGTTGCTATCATTCCTCAAATGAGAGTTTCCCTAAGTCTCATTACCCTCATAACTTGCTTCAGCAGAATCTATTGGGAACATGTGTTATTTTTGTCATTCCATCAAACATTTTCTTTCTTCTGGTAAGGAAACTTTAATTTCCTCTGGTGAACCACTCTTCCTCACCCTCCATTCACATGGCTGACACAGAAATCACCTTGGGACTCACATTCCAGGAATGAACTGAAGTTATAGTTCTGACTAATCAGAGTACTGCTTACCACCACCACCATACCTACTGGTTGACTTAGAAAGGTCATGTGATCCAAGACAGTCCAATCAGAATGAGTCTTGACCTTGGTTTAACTACTTGGATGGAGAGCTTCACTTTGCACAGAGATTCTGAATGGTCTGCTTTCTAGCTGGAGTGAACAGGGAGAAGAACCACAGAAAGAATAAAGAAATATAAAAGCAAACAGAGCTGAGAAACAAAGGCCACAAAAATGATGACTCTGTTTAAGAACTTAGATCCAGTTATTTTGTAGATATTCGATTTCTTAGGTGTCTTGGGTCAGGGTCCTTAGAAACAGAGCCTGAAAAAGAGAAGAAAAGAACAGGATTTATCCAGAGAGGAAAAAAATTGCATGGGAGGAAGTTGAGCAAGACAGGAAAAGAGAAGGAGCTGAGCCAGGACCTGTTTGATCTTGTCTTAGCCTGATCCATGGCAGAAAGCTCCAGCAGTTTGAGGCACAGGAAGTTTTTTGAGTCTGGGTATCTCTCAGTCACTAGTTGTGGGCCCTGAGGGAGTGACTTTCCCCAAGGCTGCCCTAGGGGAATTCTGGGCAGTTGGGAACCCTCAACAGTCAACACTCACAGCAGCTGGAGGATAGTGGATAGATACACTGGTCTAAGGTGATCTGAGAGGAGCACCACTGAGTCTGCATTGCTGTTTGCAACCAAAATGTAAGAACACAAAATATTCAGGTGTCACAGAGTACAGGGAGACCATGATCCTAACTGATCTGAATTGCCACCCTTGCTATGACGTTTATACATTATATATTTGCATTAGCAAATTTAGCGGGTGCACTGACCCTTTGGCTCAAACTAACTTTATAACCAATCCTTTCTAACCCCTTCCCTCTAGAGCTTTTCCCCCACAAATTGATACTAAGTTAAACTCATTTATTTCTTAAATCAGTTGTGGAGAGTGGGAGAACAGGAGTGCTGGGGATTGAACCCAGGGCCTTGTGCATGCTAGGCAAGCACTCCACCACTGACCTACACTCTCAAATCCTATGATTCTTTAGCAGTCATTTTGTCCATTTCTATCCATTGCAACAACTTGTTAAAAGCACATGCTGTTTCTATCCTGTCAGCTGTGCACTTGGCCACTATTTCCATTTCTGTGACTGTTGCTGAAAGGGGCATGCCCAATGCAGACTACAGCTTGAGTTCCCCTACTTGCAACCTGTAATTCACACTCCTGAAAAATGTACCCCCTCCCCAACCTTTTTCTCCCTGTCTGTCTCTCTTCCTAGGGAATCTTTCCAAAGGCATTTCCCAGGACTTGAACCACCTGTCCTTGTGGCACATCCTGCTCTTTCCTGATGCTTCTTAACTCCTGGGTCCACTAGGCCCAATCCACTTTACATTCTGTTGTAATCCCAGCTGTCATCCTACTTCCTCCAGGAAGCTCTCCACCATCCCTCCAACCTGTATGGATCTTTTCTTTCTCTGAGAAGTACCTAGGTGGTTGCTGTTTTGATTCCCCACTCTTCAAATGAGGAAACTGAGACCAGTGAGGTTAATTGAGTAATTTGCCCAATATCACACAGCTAAAAACTAGCAAGGCCAGGTACTAAAATTAGAAACTCTGGATGCAATTCAATAAACATTTGTTGGCTACATACAGAGAGCTAGAGGAAATAAATGAAATAGACAAATTTTGCCTATGATCAAGAACAAGGACCACATATGAGGCTAATATGACCAATACTGCAAGGACTGTGGAAATGAAGTAGAGAAAAGACAGCTTGTGTTTGGTGGAGAACCCAGGAAGGCCATAGGGAAGTGTGTTTGATAGGCAGGAATGAGGTGGGGCATCCCAACTCAGGAAACACTGTGAGTAACAGCACAGAAGAAGGAAAACAGAGCATGTTTGAACAAGGAGTTGCCTGGCTTGCTTGAGAGATAAGGCTTGAACATTTGGTTGAGATCCCATTGTAAAAAGAAAAGAACACTACAGTGAGGGAGACCATATGATTTTGAAAATGAGATCCAAAAAGGTGTCTGAAGATTTACCTGGTAGTGTGCTGACTGGATTAGAAGGAATCTGAAATGTAATTAGGTTGGCAGTAAAGCTCATATTTACCATGAGTGTGGATTTCCTTTTTTTTTTTTTCTTTTTGCACTGCTGGGAATTAAACAAGGATCTCATACAACCTAGGCAGGTTCTGTACCACTGAGCTACATCTCCAGTTCTATTTTTTCTATAAGCACTTTCTATCTCTAGCCCCTAGAAATCACGACATCCTTGAGAGGTGGCAGTCTTATTTTCAAATATGGTCATAATAGCTCTGGATGGCAACTATAGTTACAACAATTAATTGGATATTTCAAAATGGCTAATAGGATTTTTGAATGTTCTTAACACAAAGAAATGATAAATGTCTGAGGTGATGATATGCCAGTTAGCTCGATCTGAGCATCACATGTTGTACACAGTAATGACATGTCACACTGTACCCCATGAATGTATTCAGCTAAAATGTGTCAAATAAAAAATATATATTAAATATAACCTCTAAACTACTAATAATTTATTGATATGTAGTAAGCCCTCAACAAATATTTTTTGGAATTAAATTGAATGCATGAGCAGGTTAATGAAATTGCTGGGGCTCAGCTGGACGTAGTGGCTCACATTTATAATCCCAGCTACTCAGGAAGCAAAGATTGGGAGGATCAAGGACAGCCCAGACAAAAAGCAAGATCCCATCTTAATAAACAAGCTGGCTGTGGTGATCACGCCCATGATCTCAGATATGCAGATGATAGTAGGTAGAAAGATGAGGTCTAGGCTCAGCCAGGCAAGAATTCGAGACCCTATCTAAAATAAATAAATAAATAACTTTAAAGTGGAGAGGGCTGAAGGTGTGCCTCAAGAGACAGAGCACAAGTGCAAGGCCCTGAGTTCAAACTCCAGCATGGGAAAAAAAATATTGGGCTTTGTTAAAATAGTTTCATAGGAACTGGAGTCATGCTTGGAGCCTACGGTATTACTTGATAACAAAACTAAGCACCACTGTGTACATCAGCTCCTTCATTTCTCACAAGGACAGTTTGGGTAGATAACACTTACCTTCATCTCACAGACAAGAAAAACCAAAGGTTAAGCAAGTAGGGTTAGCAGCTGTCCTGGTTTACAGGGACAGAGAAGCGGAGAAGCAGGACTTTGTGTGCTAAAGCTCTCCAGGCCAAGGCAAATCAAGAAGATTGGTTAGGAACATAGCTCAGTCGTCCAGTGTTTATCCAGCATGAGCAAGGGCTTGGGTTCTATTCCCAGCACAGCAAAGAAAAAGAACAACAAGCAAAAGAAGGTTAGTCATCCCACCAAGATCCCACATGTCAGGCCAACTCAACATAAGTCTGACCCATGGGATTTTATTTTGGCTTTTCTGTCATTGTTGCCAATATAAATAGCTTCTTTGAGTACTTTTGGAAGAAAATTCAAACATGCTCTTTTTTTAAATGTTATTCCCTTTTTTATTTACTTATTTAATTAATCACAGTGCTAGGGATCAATCCCAGGATCTCATGCATGCTAGGTGAGCCCTCTGCCACTCAGCTATACTCCCAGCCCTAAAACATACTTTTTTGGTGGAACTGGGGTTTGCACTCAGGGTGTCACACTTGCTAAGCAGGTGTTCTACTCTTGAGCCACACTTCCGGTCCATTTTGGAGAAGGGGTCTTGTCAACTATTTGCCCAGACTGGCCTCAAATCTTTTTTTTTTTTTTTTTTTTTTTTTTTTTTTTTGCTGTACTGGGCCTTGAACTCAGGGCGTACTCCTTGAGCAACTCCACCAGCCCTTTTCTGAAAAGTAATGGGTTATTTTCCAGGTAGAGTCTCACAAACTATTTGTCCAGACTGACTTCAAACCGTGATCCTCCTGATTTCTGCCTCCTGAGTAGCTGGGATTACAGGTGTGAGCCACCAGCACCCAGTTAAAACATACTCTTATATTGAATTTTACTTGTGTATTTGGGATCTTCTCAATACCATACATCTAGAGAGGCAGAGAATTGCAAAATGGATGGATTTTCATCAGGGAGTAAAGGAATCCAGGCTGGGAAACATCTTTGCTGAAGGAAGACCTTGCTGAATGTCTGCTTTATAAACTGTTCTTTGGTTCCCTCTGGTGGTTAAGTTGGTAACTACTCCTTTCCCTCCTAGACTAGAGAAGAGGCAACTGTTGCACAGCAAGGTGAAACTGAACTAGAAATTCTTGCTGCTTGGAAAGCATGAAGTATCTGTTTTAAAAATAAACACTAAAGAAGTTTTTCTCTCTTAGGTGAAAGTCACCCAGGCTTTTATAATGTAGAATGGGGAAAATGGATACCAAAACAACTCAGTAATCAAGATAAATGATGTTTCATGTATCTTTCAAAATAAATCCAATATTTCAACAAATTAAAATTAACGCAAAAAAAAATAATAAACCAAAAGTAGTGGCCTCATGCTTGCTAGGCAGGCATTCCACCACTTGAGCCATTCTGCCAGCCCTTTCTTGTGTTGGGTATTTTCGAGATAGGGTCTCATGGAACTATTTGCCCAGGCTGGCTTCAAACCACGATCCTCCTGATTTCTGCCTCCTGAGTAGCTAGGATTACAGGCATGAGCCACTGGTGCCCAGCTTATTTATTTATTTACTTATCTGGTGATACTGGGGTTTGCACCTGAGCCACTCCGCCAGCCGTAAAGTGTATTTTTTCAATTTCTTACTCTTCAGGTTCTCCCTCAATGGAGGAGGGTGAAGTGGTCTTCATGGCTGACTCTCAGTCTTCCAATTTTTCCCTGAAGTGTTTGTTCTAAGCAATCATGGTAACATCTCAAGCCCCTGGCTGTTACTGACTTAGGAATGGGGAAGTTACTCAAGCCAGCTCAAATGGACACAACCAACCTCCACTGGAAGATTTAGAAAGTCTTTGTTTTTGTTTTTGTTTTTGGTCCTACTTTTTCTAGTGCTAGGAATAGAACCTAGGTTTCACCTGAGGTTCCTAGGGTTTCATCCTACCCCTAAGCAACACAGCCAACAGGAAAGGTTTACTTGCTCTTAGAGAAGAACCAAAGGATGTTATCTGGATGTGATCTCCAGATCTGCTGCAGCCATCTTGTGAGCAGGAGGAAGCTCATGGTGAGACAGGCAGAGGAGAGGGATGGACAAATGCTGTCACCTCTTGGTGGTATGGAGCAGCTGTTGTGTCACCCTGGAGGCTACTTCCCTGCCTCCAGGTGTTCAGCTGTATGGGAAAATGCATTCTCTCTCTGTCTAGGCTCATTTGGATTGTTGCTGTTGGCAGCCAAAAGCTGTTTCACTGACACAGATTGGTGACCGAGCATCCATGATCCCAGGCAGTGGCATACACAGCTAAAGAGAACATACTTTGTCAGCCTAGTAAACTCTGCTGTTCTTCAGAAATCCTTCTCAGTCCGTGTGATGTGAGTTTGAGCCCTCCCCCAGGTTCAAAGAGCCCACACAATCAAAATTTTTTTGTTGTTATTGATTCTTTAGGCAGGGTTTCACTATGTAGCCCAAGTTGGCATCAAACTCTCCATCCTCCTCCCTCAGCTTCCCAGGAGCTGGGATTACAGATGTGCACCACCACACTTGACTACACAATCAAATTCTGACCAAAGTACTCCACCCCTCTGGGGTACAAATATAACCAATCCAGGCCAATCAGATGCTCCCTGGGACTTTTGCCAGAGTCATTCAAAAAAGATGTTTTCTTTCTCCTCCAATTTTATAAGTATAAAGGCAACTGTAGGCTCAGAGCTGCCCAGCGGCCATCTTGCTTGACCTTGTCCATGGCAAGAGATTTGAGAACAAAGCCCAACAATTGTGAGGGGAGCAAACGGCAGAAGTGACTTTGTCTGAGGTAAAAGAGACAGGAAGGTACTCTTAAAAGCAAACAGCTGAGAGTAAGGAGCAGGCTTCTCACCAGATAATAAAATACAGAAAATTCAGTGGTCTTTGTCCTAGATCAGGAAGGCAGAGGAACATCTTTAAAAACAAACATCCAAAGGGATAAGAAAGAAACTCCTCAAGGAAAGTGGCACAGCAAACCTCCCACCAAGACAGCAAGAAGCAGTCATAAAATATAAATGGAGAGCCTCGAAGCCAGGATGAACTAACAAGACCCTTCCGCAATGTCCAGTTTGATAAGAATGAGGGGGCAGCCAAATGGTTGGGTTCCGTGAAAAGTTAATTAGATGACATCCAACTACAGATGTAGCTCCAAAGTAGAATAGAGGGAGCCTCAATTAGACAACCCTATATCATCCCCTAGACCTCAGGCTTTCTTTGGCTTAGCTTTTTCATTAAGTCTCACCCACCAGGGTACTTTGCTATCCTTTTAATAAACTTCATGCTTGCTTTATCTTAACTGCTGGTCCAGTGTCTTCAATCATCAACTTTGCCAGGACATGAACTTGGGATCAACAATCCAGTACCATAATGACCAGCACCATAAAGGTAGAAAAGGGAAAGAGGTGGGGTCCATGTGACATGATTAAAACTCCATATGCAGCCATGCCTGAAGCCTTCAGCATTCACAAGTGCAGGGAGGTAGGACTTCAGAAAGGAGGAGAGCCAACATTTGTATTCTGAGTTCCTGGAACGGGTTATACAGGTTCCTCTCTCTAACAAAGTTCGACCTGACTGGAACAGTGATCTGAAGTAATTTTTAATGTGCTTGTTTGGGCAGCCTTCCTACACTCTGGTTCTGAAATGATGCTTTTTTTTTCCTCTTCCCAAATGATCAGGGTTACTCGGCTCCAATGCACCTGAGTCTTAGGAAATGAGCAGGCAGGAAAATCCAATAGAACAAAATCACTGATGAGAGTCAAGCTAAGTGATCCTATTACACTAATGGTGCCTGCTCCCTGTGGGTGGGAAGGGGACTTGTGAGCAAAGTAACAAAATAGATATGTATGAGAAACTCATAGCACCTCATTGGAAAGACTGGTGTGGTTTCAAAGCCTGGCTCTGCCTGGTGAGCCAAGTGACCTTAGGTAATTCACTCAGTGTCCTTAAGTTTCAATCTTATCATCTGTATATTAGGGCCAGGCACACCTATTCAGGGATCAGCACTCACTGACATACAGTGAGAAAGCAATCCTCTCTGGGGTCCTCCCTGTCTCCTGGGTCCCTCACTCCCAGGTGTGTTGAGGCCACCTGTACTTTGGTGGGATCAGTACCTGGACTCCTGCGACAGCCCCTGCAAGCATGTTCCTTCCTTTTCAAGAATGTCTCTGCTCCCCTGCACCGCAGTGTGTTCCACACTTTAGTGAAGGGATAGTTGCAGAAGATTACAGCAAAACCCAAAAAGCTGTGGCCTGAACCTGTTGGGAACAGGATGGGAAAAATGGTATTGAATTCCTTTTGAGAGTCATGCTATTTTTTTAAATTCTGGGACCAGGTGTGGTGATCCACGCATGTAATCCCAGCTTGGGTAGGAGAGGTAAGAGGATTATGGTCCAAGGATGGCGCTAGGCCAAAGTGCAAGTTCCTATCTGAAAAATAACTAAATTGGGACTGGGAATGTGGCTCAAGTAGTGAGCACCTGCCTAGTGAGCACAGGCCCTGAGTTCAACCCCAATACCTAAAAAAAAAAAAAAAAAAAAAAAAAATTCAGGCTGGAGGTAGCTCAGTGGTAAGGTATGACTGAATTCTCCTAAGGGATTGGGGGAAAGAATTTTCTGGTTCCTCTGCACATAGCAGTGTGGGGGTGGGGCTGTGGGAAAACTGAGGGTCCTAGGATGAGAACCCTCCTTGACCCCAGAGATTGGACCATATGTGTGAGGTGGTAGTTGTTCTGTGGAGGGCTGCCTCGACCCATGACTGCTAACCTCTGTCTTCTAGGCATAGAGGGATGGAGGACCCCAGCAGGCCCTAGTGACTTGTCCCATAGTCCTAGGGAAGGTTTTCTAATGGAATCCTCCCAAGAGGGCCCCCACTGGTGACCCCAGCTGCTGACTGGAGTCCCTGTTCTGAGAGTCTGGTCTTTCAAAAGCCCTGCTTTCCTACCTCGGAGAGAAACCCCACCCACCTTTCAATAAACCCCATTCTGTGGGGTTCCCTCCTATTGCTGGGGTTCCCTCCAGGTCCATGGCTCCTCTCTCCAGTGGTACACTTCTCCAAGTATGGGCTGGTGCATTATTATTGGCTGAATCAGTAATAATGAGCATGTATAATTCCAGGAGAAAAAGAGATTTGGAGGATCTAGATCAGGCAGTGACTCTTCAGTTCAGGTCTCTTCTTAGCCTCCAGCCTACCTGTGTGAGAATTTTACGTCCACCCCTGTAGGGAACTTCTGAGACAAGCATGTGAGCACATGTGAACGAGTGCCACACACACACACACACACACACACACATACTGTCTCTTTCTTTCTCCCCCAAGATCAAACCTTAATTCTTTGAGAGAATTTCATCTAAATCCATGAGGAAGAAAGAAAATATTCCAACCCTCAACATTTGGAAAGTGTCTCTGTATCCCAAAGAGTTAATGTAAGTCCCTTGCTCCACCTCTCCTCATCCCAAATAGAACCTTTTAGACCTACAAAAAAAAAAAAAACAGGACCTAAAGGTGGGCCACACACCCATCACAGCTTTGGGATTGGCTGCTATGAGAGTGGTTCCAGAATCTTCTAGGAAGACTCTTTTACAGGGAATTAACTTGGCTAAGATTAAGCACAGGGCAGACTTCCCAGCCTACAGCAAAGTTCAGGTATTGTTTAGTCCTTTGTGGGATCTTCCCGGTGTCCAGCACATAATCGACACTTGTTTTGGTAGGGCTGGGGACAAACCTGGGGCCTCCAGCCTCTATAGTGAGCTACAGCCCCAGCCCTAGTCAACACTCAATAGATGAGTAAAGGAGGTCTTGAATCCACTCTTCCGAAACAGAAAATATTAGGGAGGAAAACCATAACTTTTCAGGTGCCAAAACTGTTGTGATATCCACTGTTTCTGCTATTTCTCATCCTTGTGATAGGAAACACTGGCATTGCACAAGCCACACGCTAGTCATGGTTGTGACTCTATTGTCTACACCATGCTAACTCGTTAGTCTTAACATGAGTGGATGGGAACCCAAGCATAGGATGGTTAAATAATTTTGCTAAGGTCAGACAAGCCATAAATGCTAGAACTGTGATGAGGACTCAGACCTGGTACCATGGTCCAGCCTCTTGATTTCTATGTGCTGCTTGACTGTGGCTGGTTAGCTGTCTTCGGGTCAAGGCTCCATCCTCTAGGGTCGCTCAGTTTTATTCTGCCCCTTTCTTTGCTCATTCAACAAGGTTTTTTCTTTCTTTTTTTCTTTTCACATCACAGGTAGCATGTTGACATCATAGCAAGGTATGAGAGGCATCTCACATGCCTGGGTGAAACCCAGCCATGGTGCTTATGGACCCAGATGGACCTCAGCAAGTATTTACTGAACACGCATTATATGCCAAACACTAGTCTAGATACTTGAGGTCCATCAAAGACAAAAATCCCTATGTGCTTGCATTTTATCTGGGGGAAGGTGGAGACTGGAGATAGATGATAGCTAATTTATACTTCTGGTCATGGTGGACTAGGAAAATCATATCCACATGCCCACTGAGCACAGCTTTAAAAAAAACTGTATGAAATATACAAAGGATTTGTTTGAAATAATAACAGAGTGAAGGAGGAAGGAAGGAATTAACAGGCCATGTCTAGGCCCAGAAGAGATGGTTCATAATTTAACAAATATGACTTACGTAATCCCCTTACGCATCATCTGAATTGTTCTATGAAAATAATAGCGTCTGGTACATGGCCAGTGTACAGTGTGTTAAATCAGCTGGGGTGCTAGGCTCTAGTGCTTTGAGCCTCACACCATCTCTGGGAAATAGGTTCTATTATTTACTGTTATTATTCTAATCTTAGATGAGGAAAGAGAGTTTAAGTGACTTGATCAGAATTACATAGCTAGTAAAAGGTAGAACCAGGCTTTGAACTCATGCTGTTTGAGTCCACAGTCTGTGAGTCTAACCACTGTCCTTGTCACCTCCTGGTCTTACAAGTACTACTATAACTGTAGATGCAAAAGGACAAAGAATCTTTCTTTAGGGCCCAGCTAGTGAACTGAAATAGTTTGAGAGCAAGTATCACTGAAGGTCAGGCCAGTGGAACCACTAGGTTCCAGCTTGGTTCTGCCAGTCTCTGATAGTGTGCTCAGACGCAGGACATTAATGGGCAGATGGCCCTAGCTCTCCACTCCCCTTGTCCAGGTGGAGGGAGTAGGGACATGTAATGGTTAGGTTCATGGTGTTCAGGTTCAGTCTGTGACCTTGATCAAGTGACCTCAACAGTCTTTTGCACAATGGGAAAAGCCGTGTGTCCCATGGTTATAAGACGTACCACTGAGAAAGAAGGCAGTAACAATCATGTTGTGACATTGTGCAATGTCTTACCAACAGCCCACAGCAACTTGAGCTGCTTTGAAATTCCTCTCACCTCTTCTGTGAAATTCCATAATTGCTCTTGCCTTCAGTTGCCTTGCTTGCTGTATGATAGATAGTCAGTCTTTTTACCCATAGTTCAGGAAAAAAATGTTATGCACAAAGTGCTTTCTTGTTGCTTTGTAAGGAAAGAGCAGTCATTCTTCCAAAGACAAAAGTTTGTCCCTGATATTAACTTTAATCCCTGCTGTTGGTAAACCTGCCTTCCTCTCTACGCTGGATCACAACTTAATCTTTAGCAAACAATTGAAAATTCAGTCAGTGGACCCATCTCAGTTGCACTGAAGACACCATGAAGGGCCATGCTCAAGTTCTCAAATTTCCAAACAGTGGTGGCTCCATGTGGATGATACCATTGATTGTCAGATACATTCTTTTTAAAATTTTTTATTAGCATATAATAGTTGTACATGGGGTACATTGTAACATTAAATATGTGCTTAAAATATGTCTTAATTAGATTCATCACCTCCATCATTCTCCCTTGTCCCTCTTCCCCCTTCTTAGAACAATTTCAACAGGTTTAATTTTTCTATTCTCACACACCAATATGAACTACATTCACCATATTGGCCCTCCTTCACCTTTTCCTAGTGCCCTTCCCCTCCCACTACTCCCCATCCCTGGACAGGACCAGTTTTACCCTCTAGTCCTTCTTTTTGTTAAAGTGTATATTGATAGTTCAAGGAAGGAGAGGTCCACCTTGGTACTTCAGACGTGTATATGGTGCTTTACCCAGATTAACCCTCTCTTTATTAATTAGTCTTTCTCTATCACCCTGCTGCCCTATTGTTCAGCAGCTTACAGCGCATTCAGTTATATTTTCATTTTCCTTTTTTTTCTTCTGGCTCTGCAGTTTTGAACTCGCATTCAGTTATATTTTCAGATATGTTCTTTTTCTTTCCTTTCCTTTTTTTTTTTTTTTTTTTTTTGCCATACTGAAGATGGAACCTAGGGCCTCATGCATGCTAGGCAAACACTAAACCACAGCTATATCCCCAGCCCATAAGACACATTCTTTTTTTTTTCCTCATTGTTTTCTAACATGAACGAGGCTCAGAATGGATACGGAGGAGTCTTGACTCAAACACCAGCAGAGTTTGTTGTGGAGAAGAGGTCCTGTGGAGGGGGATCCCAGCAAGAGAGCTGGAGCTCCCTAGATACACTCTTACTGAGAAGTCAAAATGAAAACACGTATGCTTTAGAATTGGTTTGATTTAATACTTGATATTCTTTCAACTGCAAGTGACAGAAAACTTGACCCAGACTGACTTAATCTAAATGACTACAATGAGCCTGGGAAGTCCAAGAGTCCTGTATTGTTCCAGCTTCAGGACTCCAAGATACAATCAGGAGTCAATCTCCCACCATTTCTCTCTCTTTTGCAGGATTTCTCTTGGGAGTTTCAAGTCTAGCAAAAAAGGAATGAATGTCTTCGTTCTAGAATTTTTGGCCTGACAGGTCACATGGCCCAGCCGTGGACCGGGTTACTAAGATTTTAATGCATCACCCAAAAGCTCTTGTGTTCGAAACATAGTTCCCAAATACATACGTTAATGGGGTTTGGAGGTGGGGTCTTTGGTGGGTAATTAGGATTAGATGAGGTCAAAGGGTGTCTAGAGGGTGCGTCCTCACCATTGATGGCATTGGTGGCTATGAGAACAGGAAGAGATCCAAGCAAGCACTCTTGCTCTGTCTCATCATGTGATACCCTACAACATGCACGGATGGCAAGAAGGCCCTTGCTGAACACCAGTGCCATGCCCTTGGACTTCCCATCCTCCAGAACCATGAGCCAAATGAACTTCTACTCTTATAAATCACACCTGGCCTTGGGTATTTTCTTATAGCAACAAAAAGAGCACAAATTCATCAATCAAGGCGTTATGTACATCTGGATGAATCACTACTGATCTAGACCCTCCCAGCTCCACTCCCACCCCCAGATGTCTTGCTGAAGCCCAGCAAGATGTCTTGCTGGATCTCCTAGAGGGAAAGGAGAAGGATGGATGCAGGGTAGCAAAAACAATAGCTATGCTGTACAGGTGGGCTGTGGGGAATTAGGTACGATTAGCCCCGGGATCATTAGCCTGAGGAGAGGCCTGAATAGGGTATCGCTGCCTGTGGAGAAGACCCCAGCTGAGACTCTGGACTAATCTGAATTAGACTGCACGGCCACCTTCCCCTGGGAGCTGAGATGTCCCTGACTCAGTGCCTGCGTGAGCTGCATGCTGCTGGAAAGTTAATAAGCTTCTGAGGCAAGATGTCCCTCCTGTGACGTGGGTTGACGCTGTGAGTGGGTGGGAATGAATGCATCGGAGTGGGAAGGTTCCTAGAGTGTTTATGAAGTTAAGATGGAGAGAGAGAGGGAGGGAAAATCGAGGGCAGTGACTGCAAAAGGCTGCCCAGCAGGCCATGGCACATTCTGCCAGTGCCTCTGCCCACCTCACTCCACCCAAACATAACAAACCAGTGTGTTAGGCTGACACTTTCAGAGTAGGGAACATCCAGAGGAGGGAGGCATGGTTAGGAGGGATCCCAGAGCAGGGGGTTAGGGAAAGGAGGAGACAGAGACAGGAAGGCCCTGAAGCTGGACCAATTTGCCCCTGCCCTGAGTCAGGCCCCCAACTAGGAAGTATGGACACAGCAATAGGTAGGACACTGTCCCTGCCCTCAGGGAGCTCACAGTCTAGTCTGGGAGGCAATAAGAAAAATGGTTTAAGTACAATGGAATGCGCTAGTGCCTTAGCCTGAGGAACACTTCTGGGTGCAGAGGTTTATGGGAGGAAAACCTGTAAGGATGGGAGTGAAACAGGTCCACGAGGGAGAAATTGCTGAACCGGGAGGTCTCAGGGCACATCTACCTGTCCCGGCTCCAGACAGATAGGTGGATGAGCTGCACCAAGTGGCCTTTTCTACCTCCCCTCAGGCTTTCAATGCCAGCTGATGAGTGCTGGTGGCTTCCCTGGCAAGGAAGCTCCTGTCAGCCAAGGGCCATTCTCTGCATGAAGGGACAGCCAGGGCACAGCTTCCAGTCCTTAGAGCCAATTGCACTGGCTGGAGATTGGGTGAACAACCTGGCAAGGCACCCAGGAGGCACTGAGGGCATCCACTGTCGTGGTAGCAGGCCAGCTGTTTCGTGGAGGACAGGGTGAGGAGCCTGAGGAGGGCATTGAGAGCTTCCTGGAGGGCAAGGTCATTCTGTGGCACCTTGAAGAGTAGCTGAAGAGACTGCCAAGCAAGGAAAGTTCCCAGGGGTCCCCATGTGTGAAGCGAAGGGAGCACTCAGCCTTTTCTGGAAACACTGATAGGTTTAAATGTGACACCGGTTGTAGGACGGAAATGAGGGGGGAGGAGGAGGCCAATCAGGTGGGCAGAGGCTAGATCATGAAGAGCTAAATGATTTATAATTTTTATTGTTTTGAGACAGGGTCTTATTATGTAGCCCAGGCTGGTCTCCAACTCACAATCCTCCTGCCTGCTAGAATTATAGGCATGTGCCATCTGGCCTGGCCTCTAGACTTTTTTTGCAAGCATGTATCCAATGTCACAGGGCAACTCATAGAGCCCTGTTCAGTCCTTTGAAATCAGGAGAAGCGAAGAGGAGAGAAGGCTACCAGCAAGCAAATGGCCTGAAGAGAACAGTCAGAAGAGGGGTTAGAAAACACAGGGACTGAGACCAACTGAAAGTGAAGTCCATTCTTCCATGTCAGATTTTGAAAATAGGAAGAAAATCCTGATCACAAGGGAGCCCTGCTGGAGGAATAGGCACAGAACTTAGAGTCAGAAGAGCAGAAGTCATGCGCCATGGGGCCAGCTGGATGGCTCTGGGAAAGTCACCCAGGGGGTCACCCATAAAAAGGCTGTGTGGATGCTAGTTACTATAACCTTGCCACAAAAAGTAAAACCACAGCAAGGAGAATCCTAAGGCAGCCTTGTTTCACTCCAGTTGTCATTTGGCACTGAGCAGAATGGACACTCACTGGATGACACAGCAAGTCAGTGGCAGAGCCAAGGTGTGGAGCCATCCAAGTGGCTGACTCCAGTGCTGTCAGCTGAACCAGTCAAAATCCAATATGCTCAGTTCAGAGTTTGGGGGTGTTCAAGGTGGTTCCCAGTGGGCAGTGCTGAGACCCTCCAGTGGTTGGCAAGATGTAGCTGGATGAGATTCCCAGGAGTCAGCACAACAAGGGAAAACAGGAGGAAGAGACAAATGTCCGGAACTGGCTCCTTGCTCTGATGACTGGCGAGGACACTGTGCATTTCCAAGTACTTCTTCTGTCCACAGGCTCTTTCCCTCATCTTTTAAAAACTGCTTTGTTAAGTTATAATTCACATTCCAGAAAGCAGAGCCTTTTAAAGTATACAGTTCAGTGGTTTTCAGTGTATTTACAGACTGACACAACTATCCCTACAATAAATTTTAGAACATATTCATTACCCCATAAAAGAACTCCTGCCCAGGCTGGGTACCGGTGGCTCACGCCTGTAATCCCAGCTACTCAGGAGGCAGAGATCAGGAGGATCAAGGTTCGAAGCCAGTCCAGGCAAATAGTTCAAGAGACCCTATCTTGAAAAACCCTTCACAAAAATAGGGCTGGTGGAGTGGCTCAAGGTGAAGGCCCTGAGTTCAAGCCCCAGTACCACAAAAAAAAAAAAAAATGAAGAAGAAGAAAAAGAAGAAGAGAACTCCTGCCCAGCAGTAATCTTCTTTCCCACCATCCCCCCTCCTCCTAGATGTAGGCAAACACTAATCTGCTTTCTATGTCTAGACTTGAGCCTCTTCTAGACAACCCAGAGGCCACAAGTGTGGGCCGAGGGAGGGCATCAGGGAAGCATGAGTTAGGATGCAAGTTGCAGTGGTAATCTGCTCATGGTTCTTCTCAGGACTAATCATATGTGTGTCACTTTCACTTGACAAGGAGAACTAGGAATTGCTATGGAGAGTTAATGACAAGTGGCTCAGATCATGTGGTTATCTGTTGTCCTAAGCTTAAGCATTCAGTGTCTATCAGAACCCAGAACCCACAAGTAATTTGGAATTGTTTTTCCAAAGGAGAATAATAAAGCAATTTGTTTAAGAGAGCAAGACTTTGCCCCCAAAACTGGGACCTTCCACAGGGAGTTTATCATTCAGCCACTGCATCCGTTGCTGAAAGCCACACATCATCTGACCTGTGAGGTCTCTAGGGTTCAGTGGCAGAGGTGGCACTGCAGCATGGACCAGTGCAGAGCCTTCTCCTGCTCCTGGCTCCATTCAGAGCTGGGAGCTTTTAAGTTATCTAAAAAATGAGTTAAAACAGCATACCAGAAACTGACGTAACTCAAGAATCCATCTGGACACACAAAGCATCAGGCCTGTTTTGAGGGGTGTGTGTGTGTGTGTCTGTGTGTCTGTGTGAGTGTGTGTGTGTCAGTGTGGAATATTGTTCTTTACTGTTTAGACAAAATCATGGCATGTTCAGAGCACTGGACCCCAAAATCTTTATTGAGATTTCAGATCTTGGTATTTTTGTGGCATTTCTATCACATTTGGGGCACTTGTTCCTTTCTGTTCTCTAGGCCCTAGCAGCACGACGTCACCAATATAAAATGAAATGGCATTATGTCTTGTGCAACAAAGGAGTGTTCAAAGTCTGAGAATTGGAGAGCTGTCAAAAGAGCTAATGGAGTCTCAGGGTGAGAAGGAGAAGGTGTACTGATGGCTCTGATTAATGGAAGCAGTTTCTGATCTTTTCTGCTTCTTGGAATAGAGAAAAAGCATTTGCCAACTCAAACACTGCATATCAGGTGTCAGGGACTGAATTTATTTTCTCCATCCATGGGACCACATTTGAAATAGCAGCTGCAATTGGAGTCACCACATAATTAAGTTTATGGAAATCCACTGTCATTCTCCAGGGCCCATCTGCCAGTTTCACTGGCCAAACTAAAGAATAAAGTGAGAATGGACGTGACAAAAATCACCAGCTGGAAATCTTTCAAGGCCACAGTGGGATTATTAATTGTTTCACTTCCTCAGGGGCTGCAGTATTTCTCTTGGTTTATCAATTTGGTAAGGAGGGATTTCCATTTGGCTTTACACATCATCAGATCTCTTACCCTGCCGACCTGAGAATCACTGCAGTAATTCTGCCAGTGCTGGAGATATCTCCTCCATGTATATAATTTGGGGCATAGAAATAAATAGGTTTGGAGATAATTCCAGTCCAGCTTCATGTGTCACTCATTCATCTTAATCCTTATTCTGACCAGTAGATCCCAGTGGAGTTCTGGATCCCCAAGAATTCATATTAGCTAACAGCCATTGCCTAGTTATCACCAAAAGACCTTGTATTAATCTTTTATTGCACATTATGACCCTGACAGATGGCCTTAGATCCCCCTGGAGAAGGCTAGGGCAGACTCACAGCACATACTTGAGTTATCACAACATCCTTTCTCGGGGGTGTCCAGCCTCCACTTCTTCCGGGGCCTTGGGAATAGTGGCTGACTCAGCCTTGGAAATTGGGTGAGAGACTGCTTGTAATCACGGTGGCTAAGGTCAGACCTCTGATTACCAGACCTGAAGGTTTTATTTGTTTGTTTGTTTGCATTGTTGGGGATCAAATCTAGGGCCTTGTACATCTAGGCAAGTGCTCTACCATTGAGCTACATCCCCAGCCCTGAAGTTTTGTCATATATACAAATCAAATAGAAACTTAGCAGGCTGGCTGCTCATGTTGTCTGGTTCTAGGATCACCATGATCAACTAGCCATATCGATCTCTACTTGTCAGATCAGGTTAGTTACTCCACCAGTTCTGTCTGTTATAATAACTACACTCACTTTCCTCCAGAAATTAGGTGGTGTACTTGGTTCCTACCACTGCAGAATCTATGCATGCCATTAAAGTGAGGAAGCCCACTTCAACGAGCAGCTACCTCCAAGGGCTGATCAAAGATGCTGGTATTTTCCCTCCCAAGGAATTCTCAGGGCCTGGGTTTTCTGGGGGATCAACTTCTGGGCAACCAAAATATGCCATACCTACTGCCTTCTGGAGAGGGTTAACTTTATTTTGAAAGGGATTGGGAACCATTAACATGTTTTCCACAGTGGAGTCACCCAGTAAGGTTTACATTTTCACAATACTGCTCCTGCTAATTAGTGGGGATTACCTTGGAAGAGCCCTGGCAGGAGTGAGGGGGAACAAATGCTTTTGATACAATGACCCAAGTGAGCCTTAGAAATATGCAGAGAGCAGTCATGTCCTGGGGAGTACAGATTGTAGGTGGATGTTAACAGCACTGGCAGAGGCAGAGATGCGCACTGAACACTTGAGGTGCCCTGGGTAAGGCATGGCATGTAGGAAGCATGACGAAAAAGTGTTTATTGCTGTAAGTGGGTGTGATCTTTTCAAGGACATTGCTGGCAGGGCTCAGTGACTGTTCAAGAACTGGATGGCCTGGAGGGGAGTAGGTCAGAAGTTCTGCTCTTGGGAGGAGTTCGCAGGCCTTGTCCAGGGATTTTGGCGACATGGACTGAAAAGCTCTGAATCCAAGCACTTTGCCTGGGGAAGCAGCCTGGACTCTCCAGCTTGCAACATGTTCAGTGAGCAGGAAGTGAGGAGAATTCCAATCTAGGGACATCTGCCAGGGGAGGATGCTCCATGCCGCCCCTTAAATGGTACTTTGCAAAGCCAGGAACATCCTGTCACCTAAAGTCTTCACACATTCACCCAAACCTTTGAGCTGCGTCATTAGTCCTTTGTGTAGATGAAGAAAGTAGAACACAAGCTGCTGGCTCTGGTGCCACCACACAATAGCAGGGACGAGGCTGGAGGATGAGAGCGACATGGCCAAGCTCTACACTGCAGGGGCAGCATGGCGAAGTCAGCCCATCCTGTCTTCAGCTGTCACTCCTTCCTCTCCCATCCAGGTACCCTGCCTCCTGCACCTTCCTGCTGCCTCTTGGTCTCCCACCCAGGCCTTCTAACTGGGCAGATCTTCGGAGTTCAGAAAAAGGACTCACTTCCCAGTTACAGGGAGTGGGGTTGAGTGGAACATTCCCAGTTCGTTTTTTTTTTTAACTGAATATTGATAAATTGTATCTATTGATGGGTACAAAGTAATGTTATGATACCTTACACAATGTGAATAACTGAAGCAAGCTAGTGAAAACAGCCATCATCTGCAAGACTTATCATTTATTCCTCCTGCCTAACTGGAACAGCCTATCTATCATTTGACCAGTACCTCACTGTTCCCCCATCCCCTAGCCTCTGGTGACACCACTCATTCTTCCGTTTCTATGAGTTCATTTGTTTAGATTCCTCGTATAGGGAAGAACATGCAGTATTAACCTTTCAGGGCCTGGCTTACTTCCTAGCAGTATGTCCTCCAGGCTCCTCCTTTTGTTGCAAGGGACAGAATGTCCCTGTTTTTAAGGCTGAATAGTATTACATTGCAAGATATGTTTATCTACCCATCTGTTGATCAACACTGAAGTGGACTCTGTAACTTGCCTATTGTGAACCATGCTGCGGTAAACACAGGAGCACAGGTATCTCTTTAAGATACTGATGTCACTTCCTTTGGATAGATACCCAGGAGTGGGATTGCTGGATCATATGGTAATTCTGTTCTTTGTTTACTGAGGAATGTGGCTTCTGCTTTAGAGCTGGGATGACCCTCATCTTGGGGGAGTTCCCAGCCACCTACAGGACAGAGCTGTGGTACAAAGGCCCAGGCCTTTCCACCTGACCTTGGCCTGCTTTTCTCTGAAGCTTTCCACTGAGCTGACAGCACCCTTGTCAGGCCTGCATCGCAGTCCATGGCCCCTTCCTCCCTTCCCGGGGTCACCCACCATTCTGGGCAGAAAAAATAATGTCAACTCAAAGGCCTCCTTCCTGTATCAGTGGGCTTATTTTCCATGTGCTCTTTCAAAGCCACTTTCCACCCCCATCCATCCACTCTCGGCCACAGAAGGCTGATGATTAAGAAGAACACAAACAGGTGAGGATCAGGAGCAAGGGGACAGTAAGGTCAGTGATTTGTTCCTCGGGTCTCCTCCCTTCCAGGTGCTGCTTTTTAACCCCAGCTACTCTTTCTGGGTTCTGCTAGCTGCCACCTGCCCTGCGCTGTTAAGTGAAGGAGTGGGAACAGTGTCCTTTTGTCACCAGCCGGCCTGCAGGGCACCACTCCTCCTTTGCTATGCTCAAACCTCGATAAACAGGCGCTCCATTAAACTCCCCCCGCTTGTGCATCTGAGTCTGTTCTGTTTCTTCCTGATGCTCTGATTGAGTCAATCAATGAGCATCATGTCACCTGCAGCAAATGGTCTAGGTGGTACATTCAGGCACAACAAAGTCCAGAGGAGGCAAAAGAGTCAATTCCTTCCTGAATCTTCTTTGTAAGAATGAGGAAATCTTTGCCAAATGCCTCCCATTCCAACATCACTCCCCTTTAATGCCATTGATACGAGCTGGCAACATGCTGCCTTGGGTTCCTGGAAATTAGAGCAGGAGACAAAGAGCGTGTGCCAGTATTTTACTGGGGAAGGAGATCCTAGGAATCAGGAATAGGAGAGAGGAGTGAACAAGACAGCAGGAGCAACTACGTAAGGATTTCCAATTGGCACCAAGACAAGAGACCAGGTACTGGGGACCAAGGGGAAAACATCTATCTGTGGCTTCCCCCACCATTGGTCCAAGGACAGCATTCTCTCCCTGCTTTCTGGGTAGCTAGTGCATGGGTATTTCAAGGTTCCCATATTCTAAGCTGTGGCAGCAACAGAGAAGACCCAGGATGGAGGGTAAAAGGCACACACTGCAGGTCTAAGACGCAGCACAGGGGTCACACCTGCACTTATTTCTATACCTGTATTTCACTGGTGTCTGTGCACAGCTGCAGCAATGATTGGAATAATGATGAGGAGTGGCCAAGAGGCTGAGGAGATGCACATGGGTGTCCACCAGACATGCCCACCTCTAAAATAGCAAGGGGATAGGTGTGCTGCTGACTGATTCAGTTAAATACATCATTTGCAATGAGATGGACATTGAGGATGTTGTCCGAGCACAGAGGATGTCCTTAACTCCCCTCTCTGCAGGACTCCTTCATCCCCAGTCACTCCCATCACCCCATTCATTTTTAGAACAACATTTACAGCAATCAGTAATCAGTGGCTGTATGGATTGACTTGTTCAGTGTTCATCCCATATACCTCTCCTAGCAAGACCAAGATTCCAAAACCCACACTTGCCAGCTTCCCTGGCTGTCCAGTTCTGGTTTAAGTTCCTCTGGTCAGGCTCAGTTACTTTGCAGGTGCAGATGGCGGGGATGGTCCAAATCCAGAGCCATGATTTTGTAAGCAAACAAATCCCTTTTGAGTAAGTTACATAGCTTTGTCTGGATTTGAACTCTACATAGAACACCTTGTTTGCTTTTTAGCTTGCTTGTCATCATCTCTCTCCCCTCTTTAGTTCAAACTCCATGATATTAGATGTTTGATTTTCCTCGCTGTATCCACATGGCCTAGCATGGTGCCCCATACCTAGTCAGTGCTCATACTTGTCAGCTGGCTGGCTGGAGGTGGGACATCCATAGCATGTAGAAGTGGACAGCAGGCTCCACTGTCTGTAAACTTTGGAATGAGGCACTGGGGTTTGAACTCAGGGCTTGTGCTTGCTAGGCAGGTGTACTACTGCTTTGAGCCATTCCCATAGCCCTTTTTGCCTTATTTAATTTTAGGGTCAGTTCTGTGTTTTGCCTGGGCTGCAATCTTCCTACTTATGCCTCCTGAGTAGATAGGATGACAGGTATGCACCACTATGTCCAGATCTTTTGTTGAGATGGGGTTAAGCTAACTTTTTGCCCATACTGGCCTTGAAACTTGATCCTCCCAATCTTAGCCTCTAGAGTAGCTGAGATTATAGTTGTGAGCCTGGCCTAAACTTCTGAGTTTTATACTCAACTAGTCACCACTCCCACTTAGATGTTAATGGGGATCTTAAATGTTATATGTTCAACATGTAACAGAACTCAACTTCTCCAAACCTTCTGCTTCCAAAGACTTCTGTAAATAAATGACAATGCTGTTTTGGCTTGGGCCAAAAACCTGTGAGTCATCCCTGATTCCTCCATCTCTCTCAGATTTTCCATCCAACTTTTCAGCAACCTTTTGAGCTCCACATATTGTATTAGGCCCCACCATTTCTCCCCCACTGCACCCCCTAGTCCCCCAGTCACCCTTCACTAGGATTATTGTAGTAGCCTCTATCAGATGCTTCCAGAATTCCTGCCATATTCCCCTTAGCCACCTCTGGCTTCAGCTGCAGCTGCATTAGGCAGTGTGTGTGGGCTCAGCTCATCTTGTGCTAGCATGTCTTTTCTCAGGTGTGCACCTTGTGTCTGTTTGCTCTCCACCCCATACTTCTCTGAGGCTGTGGGAGACCTTTTTTTTTTTTTTTGTGGTACTGGGGATTGAACTCATGCATGCAAGGCAAACACTAAACCACTGAGCTATATCCCCAGCCTGGGAGACCTTTTGGCTCTAGCACAAGCACGGTCCAGAAATGCAGGATTAATGTCCCGGGGGAACAGTCTCAACCAATGGGATAAGAATCAATAAACCCAACTTCAACTCTTACTGTCCCTCAGGTAGATGGTTCTGACTCATTTATTGGGGAGAGAACCTGGGTCCTAGACAAGTGCTCTACCATTGAACGGTGCTCCCAGCCTTCTGAGAGATTTTTTTTTTGGGGGGAGGGGTAGAACTGGGGTTTGAACTCAAGGCTCTGCGCTTGCAAATGAGACACTTTACCACTTGAGCCACACTTCCAATCCATTTTGTTCTGGTTATTTTTTTGGATATAGGGTCTAAGGAACTATTTGCCTTGGCTGGCCTTGAACCATGATACTCCTAGTCTCATACTTCCAAGTAGCAAGGATTATAGGCCTACCCACTGGCACCCAGGTCTTAGAGACATTCTTAAACTTCCCAGGAAGGTCTGAATAAATTGAGTCCTTGTTCACAGCCATAAACTTGGTGATAGATCCTTATACTGGCTTTCCTTTGTCCCTGACTCATTCTCCCCGTGCCGCTTACAATCGCATTCAGAATGTAGTCTTGCACAGAAGTCCTTGTCTCAGGCTCTACTTTTAGAGGAAATAAAACTAAGAAAAATGGTACCAGGAGTCATAGTAGACAGCAGACCCCCAAGATGAGATTCTCAAATGTTATCAATTATCAGTCAGAAGTCAACAGGACCCCACTGCTGGTAGTAAACAGGGTGTTAACAATCCTAGCAGTAGGAGCACAATGATAGAGTCCCACCCGTGGGTGACTGGGATGAGTACAAGTGGAAAAGGAAGCACTGAACTCTAGACTTGTACAGCGTAGGAGCTGTGGTAATTATAAGGACTATCCAGCTGGCTGGGTTTTGTTAACTGCTTTGGGAGCCTGGAAGAAAGAAAATAGCAGAGCCAAATAGCCAGCTATCAATTCAAGATGCAAAATGAAATCCAGAAGACATACAAAGCAGCAATTAAAAGAGACCCTCATTTTCTCTAGTGACAGGGAAGACTGTGCTGAAAATAAGACCCTAAACCCCAAATCTAATTGCAAGTTTAGCCGAGTTGCAAAAAAGATGGATTATGTACAGCCTTAATCAATTTCCAATGCTAAAGTCAGGCCCTGATAGAAAAGGAGTGGAACCCTGAAGTCTAGGAGGGGACATGGAGGTGAACTTGAGAATATGGAACCCCCAGATTCCTTCAAACCCCTGAAACACTCCAGGCAACCGTCTCCCTTCCCTTAGTTCTAAAGAATGACATTCTACCCTCGTGTGAAAATCATGTTAGGATTCAACTGCATATATACCTTGCAAGAAGACCTCTGTGCTCTTCAGATGTCTCCTTCATCTCCTCTCATTGCCTTTGGTCCACTGACTGAGGTCAGATGTCAGTGCAGAGGGAAAGACTGGCCCTGCTTTTGGAGAAAGAGTTGCTCACCAGGACCTAGCTAGTGTTGGCTGGGAGAAATAAAGGGAATGTGTGTGGGAGTAGATCTTGAGAGTGCTAGACCATGATGTAAATACAAGGTTGAAGAAGAGAGTTATGTGACAGGGAAACTTGAGATGTGACATCCTGGAAGATCACCTGGACCAATCCGAACATGCTTTGGGGGTATTAGGAAATGGTTTGCAGTAATATGGGGATGATGGGACTGCCTGGACAGAGCTTTGGGTTTTTTGAGGGGTGATAAAATATACATAAGGTTTATCGCTTTTTTTTTCGCTATATTGGGACTTGAACTGAGGTCCTCATGTTTTGCCCAGCAGGCACTCTACCACTTGAGCCACTCTACAGACCCAGTTAACTTTGATATTGTGGGAGATACACATGGCATAAAATAGGCTACTCAGACCGTTCTCAATCCTCCTATCTCGGCCCCTGAGTCCTGGGATCGCATGCACCACCATACCTTGCTTTTTGTTTTTTGGTGCTGGGGGTTGAACCTAGGGCCTCACATATGCTCTGCAACTGCTCTCCCGGTGAGCCCCTTAACCACTGAGGCCTCACGCTTACTAGGCAGGTGCTCCACCACTTGAGCTACTCTGCCAGCCCTGTTTTGTATTGGATATTTTCCAGATGGGGTCTTGCAAACTGTTTGCCTGGCTGGCTTTGAACCATGATCTTTCTGATCTCTACCTTCTGAGTAGCTAGGATTACAGGCGTGAGTGGCCTTTACCCTCTTTCAAGTGTTCAATTCAGCAGCATTAAGCACATTCACAATGTTGTGTAATCATTGCTGCTGTCCATTTCTAGAACTTTCCAAACAGAAACTCAATGCCCAACAAACAGTAACTCCCAACTGTCCCCCTCCTCTAGCCCTTGGTACTTGGCAGAGCTTTGAGAAAGAAAGAAGACAAAGGGAAGTGGAATGCTAGAACAGGATTTATTATGAACATGCCAGCTCAGTCTTCTAGGAAGCCTAGAGGACACCCCCTTCGCTAACAGGGAAAGGGATGCACAAGTCATATCACATCGGGAAGGGGTGGGGGACTCAACTAGAGACACAGTAAAGTTCCACTGGATCTGAAACTGAACTATTATCTGCTTTTATTAGGTTCCTCATGGTGGTAGCTCAAGAGGCCAAGAGTGGAGGGATAATGATAGCTGTTAGGGACAAGGGACTCTACTTAGCATGAAGAACTAGCCTTGCTACCAAGGAAGAGTATGACCTCAGGGGAATACAGGGATGGCGCTTGGTGCTTCTGGGCCAGCTGATGAGGGTTAACAGGCAATTGTGGCAACTAAGGACTGAGGCTGGCTGTGGTGTGGTGACAGGTCTTGGCTTTCACTAGTGTCTGTACCCTCTGGTACCCGGTTCCTGGTTGACATCTCTGGTACTTACACTCTCATGCTCTGATACTCATCTCAGAAAGTCCCAGGTAAAATCTCAAAGACCTCAGAGCATCTAGAAAAATAAAAACCTCTGTAAGCCAGGTCCAGGCAGACTGGAGTTTGTCCCTTCTGGTCCCCCAGGCCTTGGCCATTGCCAGCATGCAGTGACCTGAATCATCTCTGAGCGCAGACAAGGGCTCAGCAGCCCACCGTCTAAATAGATGTTGGGAATCCATCAGGGCACAGGAAAGAGGTCAAGGGCGACTTGCAGTGCAAGGGGTCAAGTGTGCTACAGTCCAAGCCTCTGATTCCCAAGCTCTGGCAATAGTCCCCCGGCACTTGCAGCGTGGCCCAATCTCCCAAAGGGAGGCAGCCCATTCGCTCTTTCCCTTTGCCTTTGCAGAGACCTCGATCCTCATGCAAAGCAAGCAGCCGCCCCTGTGCTCGGCCGGCAGCCCCAAGAGCCAGTGGGAAGGAAGTCCCCTCCCCACCGGGCCGCCTGAGCCCAGCCCCTCGGCTCTGCTGGCTGGCACAAGCGGGATCCCGGATGGAAGAGGTTAACGCGCATCTGCCTCCGAATGTTAATGTGTTTAGGTGATGTCAGTGGGAGCCGGGAAGGAGGGAGTGGGGAGAGCAGTTGGGCTTGGAGGCAGCAGAGGCTGCCAGGCTGCCGAGGGGACCCCCTTCCCGACTGCGGGGCTCGCGCTCCGGGACGAAGCGGCAGCGGGCGCGGGAGGCTGCCGCAGCCTGCGTGGGTGGACGGAGCTCAACTCCGGGGAGCAGGCGACCCGCACCGGCTCCATGGACCTGCGAGCCTCACTGCTGTCCACTGGCCCCAATGCCAGCAACACCTCTGATGGGCCGGATAACATCACCTCGGCCGGTGAGTCGACTTGGAGGGGAATCCTCCCTCCTCTGGGATGGGGGTGGAAAATGGGAAGGTTTCACCCCACCCAAGCCAAACTGCTTGGGAAACTTTATTTTACAGTTCTTGGGGAAGCAGATCTGCAGTCGGCTTTGCCTGGAAGGGAAGAAGAAATGGGGACAGGGACGCGCTGGGCAGAAGGGGCAGGTGCAGAGATGAGGGCAGAGGCACATTCAGAAGTGGCAAGGGATGGTGGCTAGCTGTGTGGCAGACAGGAGAAGACTTGCTGATGAGTTACAAATATGCTTTGCTGAAAAAAAAAAAAAATCCAGGCAGGAAAAGCAAGCAGAAGCTGGCAGGTAGTAGGTGGGGGACTGCTGGAGGCTCGTTCATTCACCGCTACCCTCTGCTCTTTACTGGCACTGGGGTAATGGGATCTGAAACGTCCTCATTGCCTCCTGGCAGAGGCAGAGGGAAGACTTCACAGAGCTTGAGGGGATTAACTTTTCTGCTGAATTAAGCTTCCTGACATTTCCAGAACCGCAGTGCCCTGCGATCCTAGCTTTGAAGGAGAAGAGAAGGAAGGGAAAAAAGGAAGGGCTTGTATGGAGAAAAATTTCAGACTGCAGGGCTGCAACACTCAGTTTCGGTCTCTGCCCTGGTTGGGAAGCCCAGGCTCAGGAGACCCTGACCGAGGAGATCCCGTACAGGAAATCTGGTGTCAGGAGGGTTTGTCAGCCCGGGTACCATCTGTAAAATCCTTTACAAGACAGTCGCCCACAGAGATGTCCAGGAACCAGTACACAGCCTCCAGCCAATGATCTCTAAAATGAAATGATCAGGCTGCAAATGAGGAAAAAACCCTGCCCAACACTCACACTTCCATGTTCCTTCTGGCTTCTTTGACGAAGTTTCTGGGTGAAGCCAGGGACCCGCAGAGTAATTCTCAGCAGATGGATGTAGGTCTTGACTCTGCGCCTTCAGAGTAAATGTGGGAGCCAAAGGATCAGGTCCTTCAACTAACAGGTGGCTCGGGAGACTCTGGTAGGATTTACCAAGGAACAGTGGAGGAGAGCCAGGGGAGGGAAGGTGGTGGGAGAGAATTTCAGATGAATGGTGGCCCCAGCTGAAATAGTAGGGAAGATGGAAGGGAAGGAAGAGGGTGACCGGAGACTGATCAGAACAGCAGGATGCCAGGCCCTAGAGCAAGAGGGCATGTCACACGGTCTACACTTCCTCCTTCTGTCCCCAGGGATGCCTTCTCGCACGGGCAGTGTCTCCTACATCAACATCATCATGCCTTCGGTGTTTGGCACCATCTGCCTCCTGGGCATTGTAGGCAACTCCACGGTCATCTTCGCAGTGGTGAAGAAGTCTAAGCTGCACTGGTGCAGCAATGTCCCCGACATCTTCATCATCAACCTGTCCGTGGTAGACCTTCTCTTTCTGCTGGGCATGCCCTTCATGATCCACCAGCTCATGGGCAATGGGGTCTGGCACTTTGGAGAGACTATGTGCACCCTCATCACTGCCATGGATGCCAACAGTCAGTTCACCAGCACCTACATCCTGACTGCCATGGCCATTGACCGCTACCTGGCCACTGTGCATCCCATCTCTTCCACGAAGTTCCGGAAGCCTTCAGTGGCCACCTTGGTAATCTGCCTCCTGTGGGCCCTCTCCTTCATTAGCATCACCCCAGTGTGGCTCTATGCCAGGCTCATCCCCTTCCCGGGGGGCACCGTGGGCTGCGGCATCCGCCTGCCCAACCCAGACACTGACCTCTACTGGTTCACCCTGTACCAGTTTTTTCTGGCCTTTGCCCTGCCCTTCGTGGTCATCACTGCTGCCTATGTGAGGATTCTGCAGCGCATGACGTCTTCAGTGGCCCCAGCCTCTCAACGCAGCATCCGGCTGCGGACAAAGAGGGTGACACGCACAGCCATTGCCATCTGCCTTGTCTTCTTTGTGTGCTGGGCACCCTACTATGTGCTGCAACTGACCCAGCTGTCCATCAGCCGCCCGACCCTCACGTTTGTCTACCTGTACAATGCAGCCATCAGCTTGGGCTATGCCAACAGCTGCCTCAACCCCTTTGTGTACATTGTGCTCTGCGAGACATTCCGAAAACGCCTGGTCCTGTCAGTGAAGCCTGCGGCGCAGGGACAGCCTCGCGCAGTCAGCAACGCTCAGACAGCTGATGAGGAGAGGACAGAAAGCAAAGGCACTTGAAATTTCCCTTGCCACCTGGACACCTCCAAGTCAGGTCACCACATCAAGCCATGGGGAGAAATGCTGAGAAAAACTGCAGGCTGCCCTGGGGGGGGGATGCAGGGAGGCTTGTGGGTGAATGGTTGCTGCAACTAAGTACATTTCGTAGGGCCCACATTGCTGGGGAGCTTAGAGCCAGGCTGGGGGGCTTCCAACATCAGAAATCCACTTGGGGGAGTAGGATGAGAGCTTGAGGTGAAAGAAAAGATGAGCGAGAAGAAAATGTTGGCTTGACGGTTCCATTGAGCTGTTTGCTCCCATATGTCTTTTTCCCAAGGGAAGAGGTTGAAGGTGCCTAGCTGGGTTTAAAATGCAGTAGGGCCAGGGGGTGGGCAGCTGGGGCCATGTTGCCCAGGGCTCTGGGAAGACAGGCAGTGTGGCATGGCCCGAATGCTCTGTCCCATCTCTCATTGGTATTATAGGGGGCAGCCTTTCTCCCAAGCTGGTGGATGATGAAAACCGAAGCATGCCGTCTCAATGTCAATTTCCCTTTAATTCTAGGGGATGCATGTTTATATTGGGGGGGTGGGGCTCTGCACCCACAGGAGTAAAAGCCCAATTTGCTGAAAGATAAGATTACTGAGAATGACGAGGTGACCTGGGGTGGGGGGTCTTGAAACTAATAAAAACTGGAAGGGAGGGCTTTTGCAGCTGTGGGAGCATTCTGTTCACGGGGCACATGCACTGGTGGCTGATCCAGAGCGAGTGGCCATGTGTTCTGCATGTGAGGGGTCAGTTCAGTGCCTGACGTGTTGGCATCATCTTATCGCTCTCCTCCTTCCTCTCCAGAATCAACACGAATAAAGGAAAATCTCCGCCCACACCCTCCAGACGCTCTGGCTTCATTGCTCAGGCTTTGGGTGTGGGGTGAGTCGCATACAAAAGAGAGGTCACTTGGCTTGGCATTTAGACTTTGATTTGGGTTGCATTTTAGGAGCTCAATGTAGGAGGTCTATTTTTCTAAACCTGTGGGGTTTAGAGGAATCTGTAGCACGAATAGAATTATTGTGAATTCATTAGATTGCATTTCTGCTGCTGATCTTGTTCTGGGTTCTCAGCTTCCTGGCTTGGACTCCGTTGTCACCAATGTTGGCCCCTCAGGCTCCAAGTCCCACCCCCACCTCTCCAGCTGAGTCACCAGCTGCAGGGTGAGTGGCCCTTGGGGCAGCCTGAGCTGGTCTCAGTTTGCTGCAGCTAGGATCTGCTGGGCACCTTGAGCAGATGACAGCATGGGCCACTGGGAGGCAGCCACAGCTTCTCAGCTCCGTCTCTGAGAGGGGCCAGGAGCTGGGAGTCCTCAGCGTGCCGCTTGGCAGATGTTAATGAGATAGTGGGAGCAAATTGCCCAGAAGCATCCTTAAAGCAGTGCATAAGCACAGCCCATTCCTCTTCTTGCTGGTCATTTTTCACTGTGGAGTTGCAGCAGAAGCGGCTTAAAAAACTTCTGGGCAGTCTCCTTGGGTCCTGGGGAGCTTTTTTCATTATCCTCATTAGTGGTAGTATTTCCTGACCTGCAGTTAGTTCTCTTTCTTCACTAACAGTAGGGCCTCTAGCTGCCATAGGTAAGCTCTAAGTTTAGTCTAGACACATTTCTAATAAAAGAAAAAAAGATTCTTAAAGGAAGCTGGACACAACGGCACATGCCTGTAACTCCAGGACTCAGGACACTAAGGCAGAAGGATCTCGAGTTTGAGGCCAGCCTGGACCACATTGCCAGTCCCTGTTTCAAAAAACAAACCAACAAGCAAGACTCTTAGGGTCTTGAGGCAAATACAACAAGACCCAACTCCTAACCACTAGTTTGGAGGAGGCTTTCCTACATCTAATTTGTCTATGGGAAGGTTTCCTTGGAGTCTATCTCCCCCTGACCAGCCCCCTTCATCCTTGCACCCCAGTCCTCCAAGGAGGAATCTGAGAGAAGAAATGTATGTGACCAAGCCAACTGCTCACGTGGGGGCCTCCGTCCTCCTCCAGCTCTCAATCTTTGCCACAAAGAAGAGACTGAAATGGAAGCAAAGTAGGTTGAGTCGTGAGAGTGAGTGGGCACTGAAGTAAACAGAAGAGAGAGCAGAGTATCTAGGAGTGATGGAGAGGCAGGGGAACGGCAGAGGGATCAGAGAAGGGTGGCAGGGAGGCTAAATGAGCAGGGGAGACTATCCTGGGGGTGGGGGTGGGGGTGGGGGTGGGATGTGGGGGAACTGTCACTCACACATCTGTCTTCAGCCTGATAGTAAGCTGAGCTCTCTAGAAATGCCACTGGGTAAGACTGAACTTGTGCAGCCAACATGGTGGTACATGTCTGTAATCCCGGCACTACAAAGGCTGAGGTAGGAGAATGGTGAGTTGCAGGTCAACCTGGGCTATACATAGCAGGACTCTGTCTCAAAAAAGGAAAGAAAAAACAAAAGGGAAAGAAGGAAGGAAGGGGGGAAGAGAGAGAAGAAGAAGAAGAAGAAAGGAAGTAAGGAGGGAGGGAAGGAGAGAGGAAGGAAGGAAGGAGGAAGAAAAAAGAATAAGCATTGCAAAGGTCATGGGTGGGCTGGTGGTGGGACACCTTCCTGGTATTGTTGGTAGGAATGGGGGACTTGATGGAGGGACAGCAGCAGGTCCAAGGAATGAGTGGAACTTTCCCACCCTCCTCATTCAACCCAGGAAGTGGCTAAGCTGGACCAGTGAGGGCCACTTGCAGATGGAGACAGAAGTGGCTGCCAAGAAGTGGCTGAAGACTGCACAACTGATGTCTTTGTTCCTTTTTCATTCCCTCCATGGAACCCTACCAGGTCATCTCCCCAAACCCAGTACATGCTTCATATTCAGCTTCCCTATCTTCTCCCCAGGAAATAGCTCCTCTCCAACTGTGAGGATGACATTGGGAAAATCCTCCATGGTAGAGTGATTTCCACAGCTGATGTTAGGACTTTGCCCAAAAATGCAACTGAAGCCCTTCCCGTATGGCAGCTCACTAAACAAACAGTAAGATACAAGCAGAGGGACCAGTGGTGGCAGTAGGTACAGTCACATTGTTGTGCAGCCATCACCACCATCCATCAGAATTTTCATCTTCCTAAACTGAAACTCCAATTAAACACTAACTAACCATTCCACCCTGCCCCCAGCTCCCAGCAACCACCATTCGTTCTGAACCTATGGATTTGACTACTCGAAGTACCTCATATAAATATAAGGGAAGCAGACAATATCTGTCTTTTTTTCTGATAATGAGGTTTGAACTCAGAGCTTGCTAGGCAGGTGCTCTACCACTTGAGCCACACCTCCAGCTTATATTTGTTCTTTTGTGAGTGGCTTATTTCACTTAGTATAATGTCCTCAAGACTCACTTATGCTGATGTATAGATCAGAATGTCATTCTTCTTTGAGGTCGAATAATAATACTCTATCGTATGTATATTCCATATTGATTTATCTGCAGCTATTGATGGACAGTTGGGTTGCTTCCATCTTTGGACTACCGTGGATAATGTTGCTAATGAACACAGGTGTATAAATGATTGTCCGAACTGGTGGCTCATGCCTGTAATCCTATTACTCTGCTACTCAGGAGGCAGAGATCAGGAGGATTTTGATTCAAAGCCAGCCCCTGGCAAATAGCTCCCCAGACCCTAGGTCAAAAAAATCCATCACAAAAAAAAAGGGAGGGGGGCTGGTGGAGTGGGCTCAAGCATTAAGAGTGCCTGCCTAGCAAGTGTGAGGCCCTGAGTTCAAA
Source organism: Castor canadensis (assembly GCF_047511655.1). Classification (NCBI taxonomy): domain Eukaryota; kingdom Metazoa; phylum Chordata; class Mammalia; order Rodentia; family Castoridae; genus Castor; species Castor canadensis. The sequence continues at coordinate 150,601,759 of NC_133393.1, forward strand.
CCCCAGTGCCATCAAAAAAAGAAATTTGTCCAAGTCCTTGCTTTCAATTGCTTTGCATAGATGCCTAGGAGTGGAATTGCCAGAGTGTCTGGTAACTCTGTTTAACATTTTGAGGAACTGCCAGACTCTATTCTTCAGCTGCAGCATCTCACCTCCTCACCAGCAAAGTACAAGCCTTCCAATTTCTCCACATCCCACCAACACGTTTTCTTTTTCCTTTTCTTTCTTCCTCTTTTAGGTAAAAGCTGTTGGAAAAGGCTGCAAAGTGGTCTCACTGAGGTTTTCAGTACTTCCTAATGATTAGTGAGGTCGAGCATCTTCTCACGGGCTTATTATTCACTTGCATAGATAGATCCTTTGGAGAAATGTATCCTCAAGTCCTTTGCCCATTTTTTAATTGGGTTATTCTTTTGTTATTGTTAGCAAGAATACTTTAATTCAGATTAGTAATAATTAGTTCTGCTTGCCTTGTTACTAGAGAAAAAAAAACAGATTTAAAAGTGGGCTCTTTTTCACCTGTAGTGCAATGAAATATTTCCCTTAAAAAAAATAAGCCCTCTCTCCTCGCCACTACCCTAGACCAATCCACCGTTGTGGACTGACTACAGATTTCTCATTATTCTTGTTCCCTTCTGCACTTGTTCTACTCTGAAGCCAAAGTGAGACTTCAAAGTACAAAAGTGATCTTACCAATAAAGTTCTGATAAAAAAAAAAAAAAACAAACCCAAAGAACCAACACTGAACAAACGAAACCGCTGAGCATTTGGTTGGAGAATCACATACTTTCCCAAACCCCTTCCTCTGCCCAGGCCTGTGGTTGGCAGTATGCCCAATGGACCCAGTAGCTTGAAGTAAGATAGTCAGAAATAAGCCAGGCATCTGTGGCTCACACCTGTAATCCTAGCTACTCAGGAGGAGGAGATCAGGAGGATCATGGTTTGAAGTCAGCTAGGGCAAATAGTTCAAAACCTTCACAAAAAAGTGCTGGCAGAGTGGCTCATGGTGTACTAAGTTCAAACCCCAGTACTGCAAAAAAAAAAAAAAAAGTCAGAAATAGTAATGCAGCTAAAGAGTGGCAGAAAAACCTCCCCAACTGCCCTAATCTCAGGTCCAATGCTCAGAGGCCAGTGGAGGGAAGAATTTTCCAGATGGTCACAGATGGACTGGCTAAACCATTCACTCAGTTATTTGCAATGCTGCCTCCTAATGGAGGAAGATGAATAGTGGCCATCTCAGGCTACACACAAGCGCCTTTATTAAAAGAAAATAAGAGTAAGCTCTATTCCTTTATTTGCTGCTGGGGAATGAACCCAGGCCTTCTCCATATTAAGCACATGACCTACCACTGAGCTGCACCCCCGCCATCTATTCTTTGGAGGTCACTCTCATGTCAAGCACTGTGCTAAGTGCTCTATTTAGCAACTTGCTTAACCCTTCCAACAACATTTTGTTGTAGACAGCTCTTTATATCCATTTTACAGATGGGTTGATTGTGACTTAGGGAAGTTAAACTGACTTGTCCAAGGTCACAGCCAGTGGCAGTGCTAGGATCCAAACCCAAGTGACCTAGATTCCAAAGCCTGATCCCTCAAACTGGCTCTAGACTCATGGCACCCTCCCCAGTGGTCACACCCTGGATCTCACTTGCCTGTCTTCCTTCCAGCCCAAATAACTCCTTTTTATCTCTCCTGGATGGAATTTTCACTTGCCCTCTGCTAGGTACTGAGAATGTGACTTCTTTTGGAAATAGGATCTTTTCATTTTAACCAAGTTCAGATAAGGTCATGAGGGTGTGCCCTAATTCTCTATTAACTGGTGTCCTTATAGAAATGGGAAATTTAGTAGGATATGGTAGCACATATCTGTAATCCCAGCACTCTTGAGGTTGAGGCAGGAGGATCATGAGTTTGAGGCCAACCTGGGTTACATAGTAAGACTCTCAAACAAACAAACAAAAAAATAAATTGGGGAAATTTGATCCAGGCACAGCAGAAGGGGGCTGCCTTGAAGACACCTCTATCAATCAGTTAGCGAATATGGCCCTGCTGGCTCCTTGATTTTTAACTTCTACCTTCAGGACCAGAAGACAGCAAGTTACTGTTGTTTTAAGCCACAAGTTTGTGGTACTGTCCCTCCAAAGCTCACCTCAGAGCCTTCTGTAGGACCTGGGAGAGGAAGAGTGGTCCAATGAGCTGCTTAAGCTTTGGGGCTTCTGCCACTGCCACCAAGCCCGGCCATCCTGGCAAGGACTGTCTCATCCACTCCTGGTCCCATAAATACATCATCCCTGACAACCACAGAATCTCGGGATCAGAGGGCACATGGTGCTTCCTCTAGCATGCATGGGACCAAATAGTCCAGGAGGCTTGGATAAGGACAAACACTGACTTAGTCCCCAGCTTCCACCCTAAGGGCTCTGGGGTGGAACCCAGGGTCTCACACCTGCTAGGTAAGCACTCTGTGCCTAGCTAGACTCCCAGACCCTCAATGCTTCTGTTGTCATAGCTCTCCTCAGAACTGTCTTTCTGTTCCTGGAAGGAAAGGCAGGTAAACCCCCAGCTTTTTTGGCTCCACCATTCTCTAGCCCCATGACCTTGACAAGTGACTTCCTTCTTTGAGAATATTTTCTCATCAAAATGGGAATAATAACACCTATTTAATCACATTGTGATTAAATAAGATGTTGCAAGTGTGATCTGAACGTTCCCAGGGTCACTTTAACCTAAAATATTCAAATGAGCTTTGAAAGTTATCAGAATCAAAATGGAGTTGCTTGTGTAACAAGCCAAATAAAAACTAAATAACGCTGGGAGATTAGGAAGGAAGGGTTCTCAACATGATTGCCTGATAACTATCACAAAAGACTCTGCCAGCACTATAACCTTGCACAAAAAATATATCTGTGAGGATGTCTGCTTGGCAATTGTCTGTTCAACCTTGAACTGGCACCACTCTTGCCCACAAAGACTAGTATATTAATTACCTCTTGTGGATATTAATTATTAATTAATATTAACTAATCCTAAGGGCCAGTGAAATGATATTTTGTAATATATTAATGACAATAATTATAATAATTAATATATTAATAACAATTTCAAACCTGTGGGCAAGGATTATTGTCTCAAAACATCTTATGTTGATCCTCCACATTTTTGCCTTTATCTTCCCTTTGCTGGCGGTGTGGCTCTGTGGTAGAACACTTGCCTAGCATGTGTGAGGCCCCAAGTTCCATCCCCAGCACTGAAAAAACAAACAAAACTTCCTTTGCTTCAACCTCTTTGAATGCACTCATAGTTTACAATGGCATACCACTGTTCTCAAAAAACTTAGTCTTCAGAGAATCTCTCTCTGATTGTCATTTAGGTTGACTAAGCCAACTTAAGCCTCTATCCTGGGAGAGGGGCTGCAGGTAAGCCAGTGCCTTCTCAAATCTCTCTGTGTGTGGTCATAAGCAGGACCTGGGTGTTACCTTCATTCTCTGCTCAAGTCATCTCTGCTTGGCTTGTCACCCTCAGGCCTGAGGGTGGGGCTCAAGACTGTCACAGCAGGGAAGAAGAGGGGGTGAGAGACCAGAGTCTGAAAGCCAGCTTTGAGATTCCTGCAGTCCATCCATTATGCCAAGTCATAGGGAGGCCCTTCCTGCCTTCTCCTCCCAGGCCTGGCCAGCTGCCCTGTTTCTGAGCCATGATCACTGGACGTGAGCCTTTACCCCACTTCCTCTCACCTTCATTTTCAGAGCCTCCAAATCTCTCTCTGTACAACCTGGAGAAATGTCACAATTCAAGGTCAGAGGAGAAATTGTTCGCATCAAGGAAGACACCTTTTTTATTTTACTCAACAGAGCAGTGTCGGGGCTGGGAGTGTGGCTCATGTGGTAGAGAGCCTGCCTAGCTAGCAAGCAAAGGCCCTGAGATTGAACCTCAGTACCAAAAAAAAAAGAAAAAAAAAAATTCTAGAGCAATGTGGGAAGGGGAGAGAAGAGAAGCTTTTATCTCATCCCTCTCCAAAAACAAACCCTGTCAAATACGTGTCAACAGAAGTATTAATATTTTTTCAAACAGAAATTTTGTCCATGATTCCTAGAGCAGGAAACAAAATTTGGCTACTGAAGGGTTGCTTCTGACTCAGATGTCCTTTGGGTTTTTTTGGAAGGACTGGGGAGTCAAACCCAAAGCCTCACACATACTAGACAAGTGCTGTATCACTGGACTATATCTCCAGCCTTTAAATTTGTAGATTTACTTACTATGTTAGTCAGATTTTCTATTGCTATGACAAAACACCTGAGAAAATCAGCTTAATAGGAGGAAAGGTTTATTTTGTCACACAGTTTGGGTCTGTGACAAGGCAGAACATCATGGTGGGGAGTGTGTGGTGGGGCAAAGCAGCTCACCTTATGACAGCCAGAAAGCAAAAAGAGAGACAGGAAGGTGCTAGGGTCCCAATATCCCTTTCAAGGGCACTCTCCTAATGACCTAACTTTTCCTACTCGGCCCCTCCTCTAACATGTCCAGCATGTCCCAATAGTGCCACCACCTGGTGACCAAACCTTTAGCATATGGGCCTTGGGGAACATTTAAGATCCAAATCATAACACTTTGAAATCTGGATGATGGACTGGGGTGTGGCTCAAGTAGTAGAATACCTGCCTAGCAAGCATGAGACCCTGAGTTGCCACAAAAAAATGAATAAACAAAAATATGGGTGACAAATTTGTCTTGAAACACCAGAAGATCTGGCTTCCAAGGCCTATAATCTGCTGAATCCAAGAGAACACACCTTACACAGGAATGCACTCTCCAATTTACCACAGTCCCCACTCCTCCCTATCATCCCTAACTCAGCCTGCTTCATTTACTTAAGTCATTCAAAGTCACTCACCTGCACCCTATTGTCATTTAATGTCATATCCCTGTACCCAGCTCATATAGGTTTTTGTGAAGCACATCAGTCATTTTGGATTTTGTACCAAGTCCAGAGAAAACCCTCAAAGGTTTTAAAGATATGGGTAATATGATTACCTTTTCAATTTTAAATCATCACTATGGATTCTGTCTAGAGATGGACTAGAAAGCAAGGCGACCAGGCCTTGATAACGGCCTGGATCAGGGTGGTGGCAGGGGAGGGGCGGATGTCCAGGAGGAAGGAGAATGAGCTGATGGAGCAAGTGAGAGCTCTGGTTGTTGAAGCTGGAAGCAGATTTGTAGGAGAGGATGAACTGCACCATTTGGGAGATGTACCTACGTGAGCTGCTCAAGTAGCCTGCTGATCTCCTAAGAGCTGGGTGGGAAGTACCAAATTGGAAATTATAAATGAGATGGCCAAGAGACAAGCTGAACACAGATGCCTGTGAGAAGAGGGCCCAGGCCTAGGTGAATCCCACCACTAGATGAACAGAGGAGACACAGCTAGCTAGGGAATCTTTTTTTTTTTTTTTCAGTGCTGAGATTGAACCCAGGGCCTTGCACATGGTAGACAAGAACTCTACCATTGAGCTACACCCTGAACCCGGCAAAGGAATCTTTAAAGGAATAGCCAGAGAGGCGGGTTTGAGGAGTGGTCAGACACACCAAAACTTCCCAGAAGGTGAGGACAATGAGGCATGAAAGGTCCATTGGTCTTAAGGTCATGGTGGTCACTGGGGCCCTCAGCTCACTGAGCTGAAAAGACAGTGCTCCTTTTAGAGGAGGAAAATGCTCCTTAGTTTGCCACAATCCCTATCCCTCCCTACTGTTTAACACTTGGCCAGAGCCACTCTTTTACCCCTCTTCTGTCTCCTACAAGCATTTAGACTTGTGACTTTGTTCTGAAGCACATGATTTACAAAGGCTGAAATTTCTCCCTTTCTAAACACAGAAAACACTTAACATTATGCCTAGCACTTAATGAATGCTGGTTTGTTAATTGTATCACTTTTTCCTTTCCCATCTTCCATTAACCTCTATGGGATGCTGCGGAATCTTCACACATCACAATCACAGTGTGATTGCAAATAACTTCAAGAGCCCTGTGCCTTCCTTGTGGCTTCCTCTGCTTGACTTGGCCTCCCTCCCCATCCTGGGCTCCTTGAATCCTGCCCTCTATCCCAGCTCAGCCAGAGCCCAGTCTCTCAGCTTCAGATGAATTCAACATCTTTGGACCCCAGTGAAACCTCCCAGCTATGCCATTAGATGATTCAGCTTACTCTGTCATGTGACTTGGATGTTTTCTTACTTTTTGTGTATTATTGTGCTGTCTCTCCTAACTCCATCATTAGGAGGGAGGGAGATGTCTTCACATCTGGGCGGCTTGCACACACTGCTCTGAAGATAATGGGTGCTTTGGTACAGAATGGCTGACTGAGAACTTGATCATCCCTCCCCAGAAGTAGACATCAGTCTGCTGTCATTTTCCTTTTCTGGGAACCATTCACTGTCACCATCCTCATGGTTACAACGGAAACCTTGCTTCTCTCCTGTGGACACTGCCTGCCCTCCACCCCCACCCATTCACATCTGAGTTTTAGAAAGGAGTACACAGTGTCTCACCAAGTTCTCAGAAGGGAGCAGCTGTTACAGCAAACGTTTATTGTACATGTACCAGGGACTCTCCAAAATACTGCATAAACATTTTGTTCAAGCTCATCAAAGCCCTACAAATTCCCTATAAGGTAAGTAATGTTATTACCCCAGGTATAGACAAGGAGGTCGAGGCAGACCTATCTACTCTGTTTCTCCAGGGTGGAAATTAGACTTCTCCTGCTCGAAGCTCCTCTCACCATCCAATCCCCACTTTACCCTCTCTTGGCCACCTCCACTGCACAATCCAGACTGTTTTCCCATGCCACTCCTCATGTTGTTCCCTGTCCTGGGAAGAATGTCTCCCTCTTTTGACCTGAGTAATTTCTGCTTAATCTTTAAGACAAGTCAGGCAGTGCCTCTTCCAGGAAGCCCTCTGAGTCCATTTTCTGATACTGTAGATGAGTAGTATAGACTGGATAATTTATAAAGCATAGAGGTTTTTTTAGCTTGTGGTTCTGGAGGCTGGAAAGTCTAAAAGCATGGTACTGGTGTCTGGTGAAGGCCTTCCTGCTGCATCATGAGACTGCGGAGGACATCACGTGGTGAGACAGAGTAAGCCATCTAGTGTGGGGCTCTCTTCCTATTATTAAGCCACCAGTCCTATCATGGGCCCCACCCTGGTGGCCTTATTTCATCCTAATTACCTCCCAAAGCCCCATCTCAAATTATCATCAGCATATGAATTTAGGGGTTAAGTTCTCACACGTGAAGTGTGGAGGACACATTGCTCTGTGAGTAGCCTCTTCCCTCTCTGGTGGGGCATTGGCATCATCTCTCCATCGTGCTCCTAAATAATGCTCTGGACTCCCTCTGGGTTGTAACCCCCAAAGCAAGTGAACACCAGACTGACTCACCGGGCCTCCGTAGACCCTGGGCCCCATGAAGACATGGACTTCAGGGCCCACCACAGCCTGACACTTAGTAACACTTAGTAAGCACGGTGTGACGGTGGAAATGGCAGTTCTCCCCAAAGCCTCCCCGCCAGTTAATGCTTCTAACGGACACAGTGCTTCTTAGGCCAGCCCCACAGAACCTCAGGGGAGTGACAACCCCAGAAGCTTCTGTTGAGCAAACCAAACACCTGTGCTGGTTAGTCACTGGGAAAAAAAGCGTTTGGTAAGAAGGATAAGAGCAAGCACTGCCAGCAATGTGGGGAGAGCACTGCCAGTGAGAAGGTGAAATGGTGCAGCCACTGTGGAATACAGGATGGCCATTCTTCAAAGTGTTAAACATAGATTTACCATAGATCTCAGCAATTCCATTGAAAATATGCCACCACAAAAACTCAAACACAAATGTTCAGAGCATCATTACTTATAGTAACCAAAAAGTGGAAGTAACCAAACTTCTACCAGTTGTTTGATGACTGTATAAGATGGTATAGCCATACAGTGGAATATTATTCAGCCATAAACAGAATGAAGTACGCACATATTCTCAGTACTGATACATGCATTCAATACATGGATGAACCTTCAACATAATAAGCAAAATGAAAGAAGCCAGTCACAGAAGACCACGCATTGTATAATTCCATCTATATAAAATGAGCAAATCCATAGTGACAGTGAATAGATTAGTGGTTTGCTGGGGGTTGGGAGGAGATAGACCTAGGAAGGGTCTTTTAAGAAGTACAATGTTACACATATGAATATAATAATATAATAAAAAAGGAAAAAAAGTTAAAAAAAAAGAAGTACAAGGTTTCTTTTTGGGGTTCAAGAATCAGATAGTGGTGATGGTTGCACAACTTTGTGAATAGACTAAAAACCATTAAATACTTGAAAAGTATGACTTCTATGAAATGTGAATTACATCTCCTTTTTTTTCTAAAGTCGCAAAGTATGCAAAGCTAAGAAGGCCACGTCTGAGGGGGGTGATGGGGAGAACAGGGCAGGAATAGTAATGGCTGACAAAATGCTGGGCATGGACGGTGCTCAGGACTAAATACTTCACATAAGTGACCTCTCGATCCCATAGCACTCTAGGGGGTGGGTTCTAATATTACTTCTATTTTGCAAATGAAGAAGTCAAGACCCTAGAGATGTGCAGTGCCCTACCAAAGACACTTGGAAAGTGGCTGTCACATCTCACTGAGAATTCAGGAGACTGGAAAAGGATATTTAAGGGTAGACAGGAGTTTGACAAGCAGAAATAGAGAGGAATTTTTTAGCCCAGTTGAAATAACTTGAGTGGGAAAGGTCAAGGTATATTTATGGAACATCACCTGACATTATTGGTGATCACCCAATATGCATGTCCCCCTTTTCCTCAATAGCAGAAGCCCCAGGTGATGGACCTTGATTAGTCTAATCTCATCAGTACAAACCTGTTTCCAGCTTTCCAAGCCTCCCTTGCACCAGGACTCAAGCAGAAGTCTGCTGTGGAGACTTCTGGGAAAAGTTTTGCTTTCCTTATAAAAGGAGGCTGATGAAAACTAGGCACCAGTGGCTCACACCTGTAATCCTAGCTACTTGGGAGGCTTGAGATGGGAAGGATCTCTCATCCCCTCTAAGCTTGACCTGGGAAACACGGCTCCACAAGCTGCCAGAAGTTACCGCAGGATTGTAGGTGATGCCTTTCTGAAAGTGGAGCCCACCTGACGAATCAGAGCTGAAAAAGAACTGTGTCAGGAAGGCAGGGAGGGGGCAGAGAGATGAATGCATGCTACAGTCAAACAAAGGAAAACCAGAGTTGGGGAATGTTACCTAGAGGCCAGAAAAGGGTCACCTTGCCCCAGAGGTTAAAACAGCCAATGAAATAACATGTGATTATGTATGGGACAAGCTGCACCTCTCCCCATTTCTGTAACCTGCTCTAAATGGGATATAAGGCAAGCCTCCTTTGTTCAGCCTTTGGATATGAGTCCACTGAGTCGCTATTGGCTTGCTTAATAACTTTGCTTCCAGAAAGCTTTGGTGCCCTCTCAGTCTCTGTCTGAGCCCTCCTGTGACATTTCTGGGGGCTGGTCTGGGATTTGGGGGTGATGTTTTCACCTCCTTGTCACTGACTCAATGTCCCTGGCCCACTGGGAGGGTTGCCTCTGCTAGGTGCCACCAGACCATGTTGATCCAGGGGAGGGAGCCTGTCTCCCAGCGAGCTGAGGAGGAGAGTTCTGATTGCATAAAGGAACCTGAAAAGGCTCAGGAACCAACCTTGGGAGCTCCATTCATCAGACTGGTAAGAACCCAGGTTCAAATTCAGACCTGCCCCCAGGAGGCAGAAGGGGAGTCTGATCAACTCTTAAAGTTGAGTTAATGCCATTTTTGGGGGTGAAACCATGTCTTTCAGGTTCAGAGAGCAGGGTGGAAGTACTGTGCTGTGTGAGAGTGTGTGAAGGTGTGAGCCTGAGACGTAGCCTGGTTACGAAGTGAGTGTGGAGTCCTGATCCGCTGGTCCATGGTGAACTCATATGGTCTAGGGTGAGCCCTAACAGAGCTTCCAGTCTGGGGCTTATATGGACTATGGCCAAGAGACTCCTAAATTCCCACAAGGGGAAAAGCTGGAGACAAACAAAGTGTGTGGTGTTATTTGTTTCCCCGTGTGCTGGAGAGGAGGATGCTTTACCTCCTTTCCACAGTTCTCATCCCTTCAGTCTTTATCTCTGTCTAGATGTCTGGCAAACAGGAGGAATGGGAGGAGGTCAGATAAGAACACCCCCCAAGAACTTTAAGAGGGAATTTAATGCAGATTACATGGTTAAACTGACTCCTGACAAGCTTAGGACCTTCTGTGAAATAAACTGACCTGCTTTTGGTGTAGGATGGCCCTTGGAGGGGTCATTAGATAAGGTTATAGTCAATAGAATTTTTAAAGTGGTTGTAGGGGAGCTTGAAACACCCAGATAGTTCCTTATATTGACTGCTGGCAGGATGCAGTCCTCAGTCAGCCCACATGGCTAAAGCTCCATGTAGAAAAAGCATGTAAGTTATGGTAGCCAGGGCAATAGCAGCTTCCAAGTACAGGGAAAAATGTAAAAAGCCAAAAAAACCACATATTAATAGGGGACCCCCAATTAAGAGGGCACTCACAAACGCCCCTGCTCTGGGCCTGCCAGATGTGATAAAGCCCTTCTTCCTATATGTACATGAGAGACTGAGAGCTGTAAGAGTGCTGACCCAGCTGCTAGGTTCCTGGCTCCACCCGGTGGCCTATTTATCAAAGCAACTTGACACAGTTTCCCAAGGCTGGCCACCCTGCCTGTGCACCCTGGCAGCCACTGCCATCTTGGTGACTGAAGTAGACAAACTTACTTTGAAACAAAAACTCACAGTCTGAGTTCCCCATTCTGTTTTGACTCTCATGGAAAATATTGGTTATCGAACTCCTAAATGGTCAAATATCAAAGCATGTTATGTAAAAACCTGCATGTCCAGCTACAGGTTGTTAAGACTCTAAACCCAGCCACCCTATTACGGGTTAATTCAGGCCCACTGGAGCATGACTGTTTAGAGATTATGGATGAGGTGTTTTCCAGCCAGCCAGGCTTGACCAACCAGCCCATTAGTCATCTGGACGTTGAGTATTTCACGGATGGCAACAGCTTTGTCTGAAAAGATGCACATTTTGCTGGATATGCAGTATTGACTCTGGACGCTGTCATTAAAAACATGACCACTGCCAGTCAGGACTTCTAACTCAGGAAAAAAAGTGTTAAATATGGACAAAAAATTCTAAAATTACTAAAAGCTGTATGGGCCCCTAAGTGAGTAGCAGTCATGTACTGGTGAGGGCACCAGAAGGGAGAGACAACAGCTATTTGGGGGAACAGAAAGGCTGATCGGGAGGCCAAGCAAGCAGCCCTCACAGGAGGGCAAACCTCGGCCTCATTGGCAGCTGCCTTGTCCCTCTGTCCCTTATCTAAATGGAACCCATGGCATACTTCACAAGAACAGGCTGGGTTTGAGACTGAAGGAGGAAATTTTCTACCACTTGGATGATGGAAGTTTACTGATGGCCGCATTGCCACACCTGAGTCACTGGCTCCCACATTTGTCAAACAGTTCCATGAAGAAACTCACTCAGGACAAATAGCTCTTGAGACCACCTTGGCCCAGCATTTTTATGTCCCCAAGCTCTCCAGCATAAGTAAGACAGTATGTAAAAGGTAGTCTGTGTGCCAGAAACAATCCCCAATATTTGCTGGTGTTTGTCTACACCTTTTCAGGATGGATAAAAGCCTTCCCTACTTGGACTGAGAAAGCCTGAAAAGTGGCCAGGTGTCTGTTAAAGAAAATCATCCCTCGATTCGGAATTCTTGTGTCTATTGGGTCAGACAATGGGCTGGCCTTTGTGGCTGAGGTGGTACAGTTGATGGTTAAGAGATTAAAAATAACTTAAAAGCTACACATGGCCTACCGGTCCCAGAGTTCAGGGAAAGTAAAACGTATAAACAGGACTCTAAAAATTACAATTAAAAATACTATGCAGGAGACCTGCCTACTATGGGATCAATTACTGCCCATAGCTTTGTTCAGGATTAGGTCAAGCCCCACCAAACAGATGGGACTCTCCCCTTTGAAATCCTTTTCAGTGTCCACCCCCTTTAGTCTAGGGCCTGCGAGGGGATCATAAGGAAATGGGTGACCTCACCCTGAGACAACAGATACAGACCTTGATATGACTCTCTCAAAAATCAATGATTGCCTAAGAGAGAGATTCCTTGTTAGCCTGACAACTCCCATGCACCTTTATAAACCAGGGTATGCTGTTTGGGTAAAGAAATTGAATGTTCAACCATAAAGCCCCACTGGAGAAGCCCTGTTGTTATTTTGTCCACCCCCACAGCAGTTAAGGTAGCAGAGATTTTCCCTGGATCCACCACAGCTGAGTGAAGCCAGCTTCCCTTGAGTGGGAGTACCTCCCTGACTCAGCCTCACCATACAAAATCGCCTTCAAAACACTAATGCTCTTCCCCAACAGGACCCCGCTTCCCAGGAGACAACAGGAAACCACGGACAACGAGACATCAGCCCTGTTCTAGTCACTCTGGAAGCTGACTAGTCTATGCACGGCGGAAACTTGAGGAGTTGACCATCTTACCTTTGAGGATGAGTCCATTCAATATATTATTCTTGCTAATCTTGGTCAGCTGTCTATGTGGAAGTCATTGGTATGCACTCTACCCAAGCAGCGTGTGCAGTTACCAAAACTCGGTTTTCCATACTTATTATTCTTGTGTGGCACCATTGTTGGGTCATGCACCCACAGCCATACCACCTACTCATTGTGCTCTCATGATGGTCAATATATCTGTTTTAACCCCATCTATAGCCCGCAAGAGCAATGGCTAGAGGTCCAAGCTTCACCAGCACTGGGAAGCTTGTTAACCACACCCAGGTTAATGACCCCAACAAACGTGTGTCCATATACTGTGATGTGTGTGCTGCAATAGCTGAAAACACTGGGCCTTAGGGCAACTGTTGGGGGCTAGCCTAGGAAAGGACCTGCAGGTTAAACGACAAGTATATATGCCCAAAAGATAACAGTGGGACATCCAGTTGTGTGTCCTATGAATAACTCTACTGCCCTTATTGGGGTTGTGAAAGGTGGGCAACTTGGCTAAAAGGGGAGGTCCATACCTCACATGGAACCGCTGCTCTTTTACAAAAAGGGGAAGCAACCCCTGACTGCACTACTGGTGCCTGTAACCCTATAAATTTCACTACTTTCAACCTCAGTGAATCAGGTTGGGAAGTTGGGGAAAAAGTTTGACATTTTAATCTATAAAAAGGGAACAGACCCCAGCACTTTGCTGCATTTTCAACTCATGATCACTCATGAGAGCTCCTCATGCCAGGCCTTTCACTCCTTTTACGAGGAGAAACAAAGTGAGTTTCCCATCTCAGTTACAACCAAAAACCTATTTCTCTCACTAGCTGAGTCCATAGCACAGACTCTGAATGTAACTTTCGTGTTATGTTTGTGTAGGAACAAATATGAAAGACCATTGGCCATGGGAGGCAAAAGAGCTAAATCCACAAGAGCCCTTTAATGAAACCACTCCCCCCAGCCACGGGGAGAGCATTTGGCTCCTAAAAACCTCTATTATTGGGAATTACTGTATTTTCCATCCAAAAGGTCAATTCTCCACCCTGGTAGGGGACTTGATCTGCTTGGGACAAAAGTGCTACAATGATACTGCTCAGGAGACTCAGTGGTGGGGGCTCCCAATCACATGGAGCCTCAACCTCACCCGCTGGCTACAATAGCCTGGAATAATCTCAGTCTGAGTAATTGCTGTTTACAGATTGATGATGAGGAAAAGGTAATTAAAGAGATTACCGACAAGATAAAAAATCTTGCCCATGTCCCTGTGCAGACCTGAAAGGGATAAAGTCTCAATGGCCTATTGGGGGCTGGTTCTCAACCCTAGGTGGGTTCAAGACCCTAATAGGGGCAACACTCCTTGTTTTAAGAGCATGCCTAATCCCCCGGTTCTGTGGTCTTTATCAAGATGATGCTCTTTGACCCAGAAGTGGGTCCCAGCATCAAAGTGGGGAATGTGGCAGGAAGGCAGAGAGGAGAAGAGAGATTAATGAGTGCTACAGTGAAACAAAGGAAAACTGGAGTTGGGAAATGTTACCTGGAGATCAGAGGAGGGTCACTTCACCTCAGAGGTTAAAACAGCCAATGAAATAACATGTGATTATGTATGGGACAAGCTGTACCCCCCACACCATTTCTGTAACCTGCTGTAAATGGGATATAAGGAAAACCCCCTTTGTTCTTGGTGCTCAGCCTGTGGACACAAGTCCACTGAGTTGCTGTCGGCCTGCTTAATAAACTTGCTTCCTGAAAGCTTTGGTGCCCTCTCAGTCTCTGTCTGAGCCCACCTGGAACACAGCTGGCTGCATTGTTTAGGGCTCCGGTGAGTTTTGCCTGAAGCCAAGGCTGCTCCTGAACTCTTTCAGTACAGGAGCCAAGAATTTCTTTTTATTTTTAAAGGCATTTGAGTTGGTTGGGTTTTCTGTTGTGTGAAACTAGGAGGCGCAAACTGAGAACAAAGAAATGAACACTTTTCAGAGTTAGGAAACTGAACTCAGATCTTCATGAATGTTAGACAAACACTATACCACTGAGCTATACCCCCAGCCCTAAATAAACATTTTTAAGATTTGGTTGATGCAACTGTGGTATTGACTAAATTATGTCCCACTAAAATTCATATGTTGAGGGGTTAGAGTGTAACTCATTGTTTACACTTGCTTAGCAGGTGTGAGGCTCTGGGTTCCAGTTCTAGCACTGAAAAAAAAAGTCATATATTGAAGCCTCCACTTCCAGCAAATGTGTGGGTATCTGGAGCCAAGGCTTTGATAAGTGAGAAGGTTTAGGGGTTCCAAAGATGTGGCCTTCATGATACGGTTAGTGCCCCTGTGAGAAGAGACACCAGCGAGCTTGCTTCCTCTCTGTCTCTTTCCACTCACTCAAGTGGGGAAAGGCCACGTGAGGATACGGCAGCAAGGAGGCGGCTGTCTGCAAGCCAGGAAGGGAAAGAGATCTTACAGCAACTAAATCGGCTGGCACTTTGACCTCAGACTTCCCAGTCTCCAAGATTGTGAGAAATACAATTTGTGTAAGCCACCTAGTATTTAGTCCCAGCTGATTAGGACAAATGATTAGAGCTTTTCTTGGTTATAAATGACAGAAATCCAATCTCAATAACTTGAGCAAAAGGAATGCATTTCCCACTAAATGGAAACGTTCAGAGCTAGATGTGGCTTAAGTCCTGACTGGATCCAAGGGCTCACAGTCTGGCATCAGGCCAAATGCTCCCTTCTTCTCTTCCCTACCCTCTGACTCTCCAACCTCTGGCTCAGCTTTCCTGTCTGTCAGCTTCCTTCTCATGTCCACCTTCTCCCCTGTGGTTACAAAGGAGGCCACCAGCATCCTCCTTACCAGTAGCAGCTCCAGGAATCAGCTAGTTCTTTCCTGCCATCTAACACTCCTTGACTTTTCTCTTCAACATCCATCAAATTCTGAAAAGGCCCCTGATTGTCCTGTGTGAGTTAGGTACCACCTGCTTCCACCAATCAAGCTCAAGGACCCAGGACCAGCGTAATGAGACACTCTTACTGGGCAATACAGGTCATATGATCCACCCAGTAGGGCCATTCCATTGACAGCCCCACTGTGTATATGTGTGATGTGTGTGGGGTGTGTGTGTGTGTAAATGTGTGTTATGTGTGGGGGATGTATGTGATGTATGATATATTGTGTGTATTGGTGTGGTGCGCATATGACATGTGTTGTGTGTATGACATGTGTGTACGACGTGTTGTGTGTATGGCTTGTGGCGTGTAGGATGTATGTGATATATGTGAGATGTGTGGTGTGTGTGATATGTATTGTGTGTAAGCTATGTGTGAAGATCACACACGTGTGTGTGTGTGTGTGTGTGACAGTTCCTAAAAGAAGAGAACTTACATTACCAAAGAAGAGCGAGGATGAAGAAGGCAGCTAAAATAATAGCTGTCCAACCAGGCTGGGTCTCACTAATTAGAGCTGGGTGGACAGGGAGAAGGTGCAAGGAACACAGAATGGGAGAGGATCAGGCAAGAAGAGTGGAGGAGGACTGAGAAGCCTGTTGTGGAGCCTGTTTGTTGCTATGTGGATTTTGCACAGAAAATAGCTTTAATCTTTTTTGTCATGAGAACCCAGTGACAACTCTAGACTCACCCTCATCACAGATGCACACTGTTATATGTCCTTCTACTACAACAAACTCCTAGATGTCAGAGGCTGGACTCCGGGGCATGGAGTGATGCCCAACATGGAGTTTGGAGATCTGACAGCAGACTCAGCTAGAAGACTCAAGGGACAGGAATGACCAAGGGAACACTGCTTTGCCAGGCACTGTGCTAGTTCCCAGAGCAAAGGCAGGCAGGACCCCTGCCCTCAGGCAGCTTCTGAGTTTCATTCTGATGGAATGAAACCATCATCAGATATAGATGTATAATTACAACTGAAACTCTCTAGTTGGGCAGTGGTGACTCATGCCTGTAATCCTGACTTCTCAGGAGGCTGAGTTCAGAAGGATCATGATTCAAGACCAGCCCAGACAACAAGTTTGCGAGCTCCAATCTTTCAACCAATAGCTGGGCCTGGTGGGATATGCCTATCATCCCAGCGATGGAAGGCAGCTTCAAAATAGGAAGATCACAGTTCAGGTAAACCTAGGTAAAAAACAAGACCCTATCTCTGAAATAATCAGCATAAAAAGGGCTGAGGGTGTGGGTCAAGAGGTAGAGCACCTGCCTAGCAAGAGCAAAGAGTTCAAAGTCCAGTACCACAAAACAATAAAAATAAAAAATCTGAGACCCTCTAAAGGAGAGGTATGAGAACCTTCAGGAAGGAACAGACCTGTTCAGAGACCCTTCACTCACCTCTATCAGAAGGGTCCAGAGTGGAGAATCACTGTCCCTGTGCTGGAGGGAGTTTGGGGGTACCAATGAATGCTCTGCTATGGATGAACCTGGGTCTCAACGTGATTCCTTCTGTATTCTTGGTCCTCCTGAGCTCTGTTTTGCAAAGTGTAATAAGAAAGTAATTCATCTACAATTACCTGGTGGTAACAGCAGTGGGGCAAAACAATTAATTGCAAAATGGAAAAACATGCGAGTTTAGTTCATAGAGAAGTCTCTCCATACTGCTTTCACCTGGATCTCACTGGGAAAAAAGACTGAAAAGCCAGCAAATTACCAACACTGGATAAAGCTCTGGCAGGTCAGACAAATGGGTTTTGAGCACACACCCCTGACACAACACCCTAGGGTCCCTGGGCTCAGCTCAGTCTCCCCTTGTCTGAGCCTGGATGGCCCTGTCTGCTTCTCACCGGCTGCTTCTGCCCAGGCCACCTGCTAGTTGGAGTTTTGCCAGAAGGTGTCAAGATTTCTCTCCTTCCTTCCTCCCTAAGGAAATGGAGTGAAAGGCAAGATATCAGAAACTGAGAAACACCTTCTGAAGGAATCAGGAAAGGGGGCTTTAGATACCATGGCACCTTTTGGGTACCAAAAGTTACCCTTGGCCAGCCCTTCACTGATGCTCCTAAATTCCCTCTCTCCCTTTCTGACCCCCAGTCCAATATTCCCATCTCTCCACATGCCACCACCACTGTCCCAGACTCAAACATGGTGGCGATCATGTCTCCATGATCTTTCTACCTCCTCTCACTCACACTAACTCAACTCTCCAAAATTCTCCCATCTCTAGTGTGGGTATTCTGTCCCTTGCTCTTTCATCCCTGAAAACAAACAAATAAAGAAACAAACAACTATTTATTATCTCTATGCACTCACACAACACTTAATTATGACAGCAAATATAGAGGTGGGAGTGTGTGCGGGATTCAGGAGGGGGTGGAGGATAGAGTAAGGCGTTGGGAGACTCCCTCACCAAACACTTCTCCAGTTCTCCAGAATGCTGACTGAGGTTCTCGGTTTAGCTCAGTTCTGACACTAACATCTCAGAGTTCATGCAGACCCCACAAGTTAAGACTGTTCCCTACTTCAGATGCCAACTGCAAGGGATGAGTCCCTAGGTCCCCCACAAATTCTGCTGAACTTGGTCTTCCCAAGATCCCCCCCACCCTGCCTTCATGTTCAGTAATTTGCTAGAATGACTCCCAGAACCTAGGGAAACTTTACTTACTATTATTGATTTTTTTATGAAGGATATTTTATTTATTTATTTTTATTACTATATCATGGTGCTGGGGAAGGGAACCCAGGGCCTGGTGCATGCAAGGCAAGCTCTCTACCACTGAGCTACATCCATAGTCCCCACCATCCCACACACTTTTTAAAATTTTTATTTTGAGACAGGGTCTCACTATATAGTCCAGACTGGCCTTGAACCCTTGATCTTCTTGCTTCAGTCTCCCAAGTAGCTGGGATTACTGGTGCATACCATCTTCTTCCTTCTTCCTTCCTTCCTTCCTCTTTCTCTTTCTCCCTCTCTCCTTCCTTCTTTCTTCAGTGCTGGGAATTGAACCATGGACCCTGTGCATGCTAGGCAAGTGCTCTACCCCTGAGTTACACCCCCAGATCGCAAAGGATATTTTAAAGAGGACAAATGTACAGGCAGATGCAGAGATTCATGGATGAAGTCCAGAAGGGTCCCACATGGGAGCTTTTGTCCTCACGGAGTTGGGGGTGCACCACCCTCCCAGCACATGGCTGAGGTCTTGTTCACCACCCCAGAAGTCTCTGAATCACTACAGTTCTATTTTTTTGGTTTTTATTGACTGGGGTTTGAACTCAGGTTTGTACTTGCTAGGCAGGCACTCTACCACTGGCTCTTTTTGCTTTAGGTATTTTTCAAATAGAGTCTTGAGTTTATGCTGGGCCAGCCTAGGGAGCAGTCTTCCTATTTATACTTTCTGCCTAGCTGGGATGACAGGTGAGCACTACTATGTCCAGCTTTTTATTGGTGGAGACAGGAGTCTTGACACCCCTTTTGTCTGGGCTGACCTGGAACCACAATCTTCTTGATCTCTGCCTCCCAAGTAGCTAGGATTACAATCATGAACCACCACTTCCACATTGTTTCAGATTTCTATGGAAGCCTTATATAGAAATGATTGGTTAAACGCTGGCCATTGGCTTAACCCTGGGTGGGTGGGGAGAGGTAGGACTGAGAGTTCCAACCCTCTAAACACATGGTTGGTTCCCCTGGATGTGGTTGAAAGGGTCTTGTTATGAATAGCAGTAGACACCTTTCAACCATTATCCCTCTGGAATTATTTTAGGAACTGGGAAAAAAATCCCAAGTATTATAACAAAAGATGCTTCTTAGCTGAGCACTGGTAGTTCATACCTGTAATCCTAGCTACTTGGGAGGCTGAGATCGGGAGGATCAATGTTCTAGACTAGTCCAGACAAATAGTTCTTGAGACCCCATCTCCAAAATAACCAGAGCAAAATGGGCTGGAAGTATGACTCAAGTGGTAGAGCACCTGTTCTGGAAGTGTGAAGCCCTGAGTTCAAACCCCAGTTGCACCAAAAAAAGACATTTCTTTTGCTCCTATCACTTAGAAAATTACAAAGTTTTTAGGAGCTCTGGCCAGAAGTCTTATATTAAATGATTTCACACATTTATTCCTTCCATCTGATTTCTGGACTCAGATATGCCTGGGTTTATGTCCCAAGATGGCCCTTAACTTGCTGTGTGACCATGGGCAAATCGCTTAACCTCCCTGAGCTTTTTTAAAATGGAGACAAGAATACATTCCTTACAGAGTTTTTAGAATTTAATTGTGCAGAGAGTGGTACATATAGATGCCCCACAGAAAAAATTCTCTCTCTCTCTCTCGTTTAAGTCTTCCTCATTACATACATGAATCACTTCAGTAACTTCCCCAGGGATCCTCAGCTTTTTAGTCTCCAGCAATTCAGTCCATCCCAAACATCAAGACCAGACAATTCTTAAACTACTGCATTCCTTTGGTCACTTTTCTGACCCTACACTAACTCCTTTCTCCTGCCGTCAGATTAAGACAAAGACCCATTTTAGCCCTAAAACCTTTAATAATATGGCCTCTTGCATCCAGGATGATTGCATTGTGTCTTTGTTGAAGACCATGGAAGTGGATGCAGTTACTTCAGGGATAGTGTGAGGACTGAGAGAAGGGAGCAGAGCACAGAATCTTAGAGACCTTAATCTTTCAGGGCTGGTTAGAAGAAGAGGACTTGGCGGAGGAGCTTGTGGAGGGTCAGCAAGAAAGGAAGGAAGGAAACCAGGAGAGCTTGGTCCACTGGAAGCCACCAGGAAAGATAGCTTCCAAGAGAAAGTTATCAAGAGCATCAAAAGGCCAAGGTGAGGACTGAAAAGGAAGAGTAGTGAGTTAAAGTATCCTCCAGAAAGGTATGACCAAGTCTTAACCCTCAACATCGGTGAATGTGACCTCATTTGGAAATTGAGACTATAAATACTATAAATTAAAGATCTTAATATGAGGTCACCTAAGTCCTATGACTGGTAGATATCCTTGGATTTCCATTAAAGAAGAAGGAATTAGCAAAACAGAGACATAGAGGGTAAGCCATGCAAAGACCAGGGCAGAAGTTGGAGTCAAGGAACACCAAGAATTGCTGGAGCCACCAGGGCTAGGGAGAGGTGTGCAATGGTTTTCCCACCAAGCCTCCAGAAGCAACCAACTCTGCCCTGCAATTTGCTTTCAGATTTCTGGACTCCAGAATTGGGAGAGAATAAATTTCTATTGTGTGAAGCTACCAAGTTTGCAGTACTTTATGATGGCAGCCCTAGAAAATGCATCCTGGATTTAGAACTGAGAGGTCATGGTTGACTTTGATAGATTCTGGTCCTGAACCAATAGGAGCAACTTTTCCAGGAAGTTGGACTCAGGAGTGTGGGAGAAAATGGAGAGCTATGGAAGGAACTAGAGGAATGCTGCTTTAAGGGAAGGGCTTATGGTGTAGCTCAATGATGGAGTACTTGCCTAGCATACAGGAGGCCCTGGGTTCTACCCCTAGTATCACAAAAACAAACAAAATTCCCCAAAAAAGAAAAAAATGAAAAGAAGAGTTCCTATGTCAATAGGGTTTAAAGATCAGGATTCACAGATTCACAGTAGCTTGGGGCTTCAGGAACCTTAAACAATGCCTATCGTAAGCACATGGGCTGGGGGCATCTGTTGAGACATTTGTGTGCATTCTTGCTTTGTACTCCCTTGGTGTCCCCTACCTCCTCTTCTGCTAGAGGCATCTGTTCAGAGAGGATTAGGGATGTGAAGAGAAGGAGGAAGTCGGCGTTCAGCTGTGAACATCCCAAAACCCCTCCTCAGTGGAAAGCTAGGTATAGCTTTGCAAAGCCAGTCTTTGCCAAGACAGGAAAGGATTTTCTAAAATAGTTCAAGAGCCAGACCTGGCAGACTGGATAACTGAGTTTCCTTCTATGTGGCTGGAGTGGAAGGAAATCTGAGTATGACGCAGGGGAGGTGGCCCCAGAATTCCATAGAGGGTCATGTGTCTGACGTGTGTTTCCAGCGGTAACTCAGGGGTCAGAGGAGGTGCAAGTAGAAGGGGTGAGGGGAAGCTGAAAGTGCATGTCCTTGGCTGTCTTTCCTATTTGCAGCCTTAGGCCTAACAAGAAGAGTCGCAAAGGACAAATCCAGAGAGAAAAGGCTGGGCCAGAGAGACGAGGTTGGGCAGTGAGTCTAGTTTCTCATGACTGCAGGGGATTCTAAAACTCCTCTGTTACCCATCCAAAGGGGACGTGGAGGGTTTCAGAGTCTTAGGGAAGGAAAAAGAGACCAGAATCAATGGGGACCTATGACTGGGACTGAGTCATGAGCACTCACAAAGCAGTAGGTATTGGGGGACCCTGAAAGTCCCAAAGGTGATCACTCTGTGGACCTGGCCACCACCATCATGATGTAGGAAGAAGAGATAAAAAGAACAGCATTTACTGTACAGAGAACATCATCTGGGAGGGAGTATTTGAACTAGAATGTGTGAGTTCTTTCCACTGACCCTTGAGGGCAGGGGCTCATAGCTCATCAGATCAGGTAGAGGAAGTGGAGGTGCAGCACCTTCCCTGGCATGTTTCCTTATGCGCCGATCTGTGTTCCTGTTATATGTAGCCTCAGTCAACCCAGAAGTGCCCCAAAGCCTGGGGAAAAGAGCAACATTCCTGAGGCCCAGCTGGATGGGGCAGGCATGTAGAAGAGAGCTACTTGGTGGAGCGTGGCCAAAATTCTCCTGGGACAGCTCCAGGCATCAATGCCTCTGGGGTGGGATGGAGACAAATCAGTACTGTCAGTTACCCTGGAGCCTAGGGAAATAATTTTCCCATGGGAGCCCCCCCATTAGAGAAGTCAAGGAGAGGAAAGGGCTCAGAAGCCACTCTGTGGAGGCTGGGCTATTTGAGGTTAATAAGAGAGTCATGTCATGGAGATCCTTCTCCTAGCCTCACTTAATCCTCCCACGGCCCTCAGTGTTCTGGAAACTAATCAAAATCTTAGAGTTGCCATTCTCCCATTTTTCTGCTGTGAGTCTGAGGTACAACATCCCCAGCCATATTTTCCCTCCCACAGCCCATAACTGTGACGAAAGGAAGCAGGTGGGATTTCCAAGGAGGAGGGGACTTGTGAGTGAAGGGATGGGCAAAGCAGGTGGGTCAAGACCCCAGCCCTTGTTGCTTAGAGGGAGATTACGGATGTCTGCCATCTTGTCCAAAAGAAGGGACAGTTCCTCTGCTGCCTGGTTTGCTTGTTCTAATTATCTCATGGTGGAGGGGTGAGGCATGCAGGGACATGACCTTGAGATCCAGGCAGACCCAGACCTAGGTTCACATTTTTGCATCAGAGATGTAGGGCAAAACACTTAAAGAACCAGAGTCTCAGTTTTTATTCTGAGGATAACAATTGAGGATGATGAATGGGTGGGCACCATTCAGA
This sequence comes from Castor canadensis, assembly GCF_047511655.1. NCBI lineage: Eukaryota > Metazoa > Chordata > Mammalia > Rodentia > Castoridae > Castor > Castor canadensis. The sequence goes on from NC_133393.1 coordinate 150,624,740, forward strand.
GCCCGACGGTTAAAGAATTAGTTGAGGGGGTGTAAATTGTGTGCCCAGCATTGAGCCTGACGCAGAGAACAGGTGAAAAAATATAATTCGAGCCATCCTCTGTCCTGCCCTCCCCCAACTCTCTCCATTCAGCATTTTCAGGTTGAGTGCCCTGGAGGGGGGCAGAGCAGAGTGACTTAGACCAGGAAGCTGGTCTAAGAGGCCTTTTCAAGCAAGCTTACCTAGCCCTTGACCTTTGGTGTTGTTAAACAAAAATCTAGAAAAGCTGTTTCTGTGAAGGGAACAGAACAGTCTCTTTTGAGAACTTGGCCCACCTGGTACTTCCGGGGACAATCAGAAAAGAAAAGCCCTGGTCAGTATGGTCCATGACATCAGTGTTTGAGTCCAGGCAACCAGTGCCTCTGTCCACCGCAGGGATGGACGGAGCTCAGCAAGCTCCATGCCTGGCGAGGGCACTGAGCAAATCTTATTCTCTCTTGGTGACATTTGGCTATGTACAGAAACTGTGCTCTGACCTCAATAAAAGAATGCCAAACTCTGTCTTTCTTCCTCAAGTAATTGTGGAAGGAAAGGAGCTCCTGCCAGGTGCAGAAGAGAGAAGAAAACCCTCTCTTGGCAGCAAGGGAATTGGGTTGCCACAGCAACCAGCTTCTTCCCAAGTCCACTCATTACATGGCTTTTGAGTCAGACTTCCTCTGTGTATACACAGCAGCTTTGAGTCCCTCGACTCACCACCAGCTGTCTTCTAGGCTTCTCCCCAGGATATCACCATTGAAGGTAGTCTCTGACTCCTCATTTCAAAGCTGGGACTCCTCATCTCTTGTTGGTTTGCACTGGCGGTACCTGATGTGTGCAGGGTACATTCCTGTCATCTGCTCTGGGTGGGAAAGGCAACTGGTACAACTTCTTTGAACAGCAATTAGGCAAAATGGAAAGGCAGACCCTTTGATCTCAACCTTCTGGGGGAGTTAACCTTGGCATTGCAGCATTGTTTGAAATAGCAAAAAGCTGGAAACAGTTTTTTGCATTGCTGATAGAAGACCGATTAAATATCAGCTTTAATTGCTGTGGAGTACCTCACCGCTGAAGGAAGAATTAGCTAGATCTGATGTGCCCATATGGAAAGAGATACTGTTAAGTTAAAAAAAGCAAGTTGTTCAAACTCACAGAGACAGAAAATAGGATGGTGGTTGCCAGGGATTAGGTGGAGGGAGAAATGAGGAGGTGTTTAATGGGTATAGACCCATTAAGCTTTGCAAGGTGGAAAAGTTTGGGAGATTGGTTATGTAACAATGTGACCCTAATCCTACAGAACTCTACATTTAAAAATGGTTCATTTGGGGCCAGGTGAAGTGGACATGTCTATAATCCCAGCTACTTGGGAGGCTGAGGCAGGAAGAGCACAAGTTTGAGGCCCACCTAGGCTACATAGCAAGTTCGAGGCTAGCTTGGGTATCTTAGAGAGATCTGTCTCAAAATTAAAAAAAAAAGTTTTAAAAGGGAATGTAGCTCAGTGGTAGAACACTTGCCTAGTATGCATGAGCCCTTAGTTCAACCCCAGTCTGGGAAAAAAAAAAAAAGGTTAATGGTAAATTTTACATGTTTTTTTGCTGCAATTTTTCAAAAAATGAAGTTGCAAAATAGAATTAATACACAGAGCGTGATCTCATTTGTGTAGGAGAGAAAATAAGCAGCTATCAGTGGTTACCTTTGCAGATGGGAAGAATTAAAGGCGGAAAAGATACTACTTTTCACTTTGTTCTCTTCTGGAGAGCTTTTACAAATATAATTAGCATCTATTATTTTTATAATTTCAACAAATAAATAAAAACAGAATGAAATTAATAGACCTGATGTAATAGGTCCCAACTCAACCTTGTAGGTACCAGGCATGAGGCTGATTAGAGGTCCTGTGCATAAGGGAGAGGGAGGCAGAATGGTCCCTGCCTCCATGGAGCTGACATTCTCACGGGAAGACAGTCATTGAACAGGTAGACAAACAAGTGAATGAGAACTGCAACTGGCAGTCGAAGCCCTAAAGGACTGGCACAGGTGCTGGGACGCCGATCGTTAGGTAAGGGCGTGTTTCACCAGGGGCTGTCATCTCCTGTCATATCTCTGAGGAGGTGAGGCTTAAGCTGAGACCTGAAGGATGAAAAGGAACCAGTCAAGGGCAGAAAGAGGACAGGGCATCCCAGGCCAAGGAGCAGAGATTGCAAAGACCCAAAAGGAGGGGAAGAGCTTGGCGGATGGAGACAAGAGAGAAAGTCACTGAGGCCAAGAGACACGCAGCAGCAAGAGGGTGGTGACAGGCAGTGGCACAGAGGCTGCCATGTGTTCCCAGGGTGAGGGAAGGGCACTGAAGAGTTCCAAGCAGGGAGCAACCTGAGCTGATCTCTGTGTTGAAAAGATCACCTGGCTGCTGTGGGGCAAGAGCAGCAAGGGAGGATAACGATGTTGTTACCAGCTTCCTGATGCATGATTTCAGGGAGGATCTGGGTTTCAGATGAGGTTACAAAATTGCTGGTAATTACTGAAAGAGGTTAGAAGAGTATGCTTATGAGAAAGAAAAGAAAGAAAGCCTTTCAGTATACACACACAAAACAGGTGACGTGTTATTTTAGCGGGGATGGGGAAGAAGGAAGGTAGTTATAGCCAACTCTTTCCAAACTTTAAGGTGACCCAAGTCAGTGGGGTCTTATTCAGTAAAGAGAGACTGATTCTGTAGGTCTGGGTAGGAGGTGAGAGTCTGCATTTCTAGCAAGTTCCTGGGTGAGACTAAAGCTGCTGGTCCATGAACAACATCTGGCATAGCAAGACTGTGAGGGTGCTTTCAAAGTTTCTATAATGATCATTTTCCCTTTTTAAAAAGCATAATTTGCTTTTGTGCTGGAAAATAACAAGTACAGTGATATTTTTCAGCTTTCTGAGGTATAATTGACAAATAAAAATTATATATATTTACAGTGCACAACATGACATTTTGACATACATATATGTTAGAAATTTACCGTAATCAAACTAGTTCACACATCCATCATCTCACATAGTCACTATCTTGTGTGTGTGTGTGTGTGTGTGTGTGATAAGGACATTAAAGGGGCTGAGGTTAGAGTGCTTGACTAGCAAGCTGAAGGCTCGGAGTTCAAAGCCCAGTACTGCCAAAAAAATCAAGATCTACTTTCTTAACAAATTTCAAGGATATAATACTGTACTATTAACTATAGTTACCATGTGCTATGCTTAGAATATGGTTTGTTGCTTCAAAAACTCATGCTGAGGTGTGACCTCTAGTATAACAGCATTGAGAGGTGGTGGGATCTGCAAGCAGTGACTGGTAAGTGGACCAATGAAGTCCTACTGGGCCAGTATTAGGCTGTTAGGAAGCAAGACCAGCCCTCCTGTTTGTCTCTTGACACACCTGCTTGCCTTTCCACTTTTTTGCTATGTTATGATTTATGTGAGCTAAATAAGCTTTCCTTTATATGTTGGTAAATCTCAGGTATTCTGTTAGGGCAACAGCAAATGGACTAGACATCCTGCTACATATTAGAAATCTAGATCTTATTTATCCCTCATAATTGAAAGGTTTTTACACTTTACCAAGATCTTCCACTTTCCAGCCCCTGTAACCGACATTCTACTCTCTGCCTCTGTGAGTTCAACTTTTTAGTTTTTAGGGTTTTTTTTGTTTTTGTTTTTTTCTTTCTGTGCTAGAGATGGAGCCTGAGGCCTCAGTGCTTGCTGGGCAAGAAGTCTATGACTGAGTTAAATCCTCAGCTTGAATTTTGTTTTTTAGATTTCACATATAAGTGGGATCACATATATGTCACTTAGCAGAATGTCCTCTTAGTTTATTCATGTTGTTGCAAATGGCAGGACTGCCTTCTTTTTAAAGACTGGATTATATTCCATGGGATTTATATAGCACATTTTCTTTATCCTCTCATCTGCCAATGATAAGGTTGATTCTGTGTCACGGCTATTTTGAATATAGCTGCCACGAACATGGAAGCTCAGATGTCTCTGAGATACTGATTTCACTTCCTTTGGATATTGTATATACCCAGAAGTGGGATAGCTGAATCATATGACAGCTCTATTTTTAAGTTGTTGCTGAATCTCTGTCTGTTTTCCACATGGCTGTATCAATTACATTTCCAACAACATATGCATGCTTCCCTTTTCTCCATATCCTGGCCCAGCACTTGTTATTTTTTGGATTTTAGGGTATCACCATTTTAACAGGTGTTAGGGAAAAGCGCATGTGGATTTGATTTGTCTTTTCCTGATAACTAGTGATACGGAGCTTTTTGTTTTTCATATACCTATTAGCTATTCATATGTCTTATTTTTAGAAATGTCTATTTAGGTTCTTCGCTCTTTTTTTTTTTTGGCATTACTGGGGTTTGAACTCAGGGCCTCATGCTTGCTAGGCAGGTGCTCTACCACTTGAACTACTCCACCAGCCCTCCTTTGCTCATTTATTTTATTTATTTATTTTTAATTAGGATATATTGGTTGTACAGGGGGCATTCATTGTGACAATTCCAAATAGGCTTATATTGTACATTGGTTAAATCACTCTCACCCTTTCTCCCCCTCGACCCCCTCTTCTCCTAACATAAAGCAATTACAAGAAGTTTCTTTGTTTCGTTTCATATATCCTTTGCCCCTTTTTAAATCAGGTTACTTGTTTTCTTTCTATTGATTTTTTGAGTTCCTCATATACTGAGGATATTAAACACTTATCAGACATGGTTTACAGACATTCTCTTCCATTCCTTAAGTTCTCTTCACTCTGGTGATTGTTTCCTTTGTTGTGCACAAGTTCTTTAGTTTGATGGAATCCCCTTTGTCTATTTTTACTTGTGCTTTGGAAGTCATATTCAAAATATCATTGCCCAAACCATATGTCAAGCTTTGTCTTCTAGTAGTTTTACAGTTTCAGATCTTACATGCAAGATTTCAGGTCTTGCTGGGCACTGGTGGCTCACTGCTGTAATCCTAGCTACTTGGGAGGATTGCGGTTTGATGCCAGTCCAGTCAAATAGTGTTAGGTCCCTGGCATTCTTGGGGCTGGCCGAAGTTCCTGGGGCTAGCATCGAAACCAGACCCCCCTGATCTATGACTGCTTGCAAAACTCCCCTGCTTGTTTCCTGCTTGCAAAATCTCAAGAGCTTCCAGTTTCTCGGCTAGCTATGCATGTCAACCCATTCCATCTGGTGATCACAGATAACGGAGGCCAGCGGCCTGGCTGTTCTCTGGGAGGAACACCCTCCCTCACTCACAGTGTGGCCCCTTCTATAAAGCCCCCTACCCATTCCAGCCAAGCTGCTGCACTCTGAACCCAAGAGGGGCAGCCCAGCAGTCTGTGCTTTCAATAAATCTTTCTTTTCTACATGTGGCGTGATCTTTGTTTGGCAGTTCCGTACAAACAGTTCATGAGTCCCCCATCTTCAAAATAACCAGAGCAAAATGGAGGTGTGTGGCTCAAGTGGTAGAACACTGCTTTGTAAGAGTGAAGCCCTGAGTTCAAACCCCAGTCTCACACACACACATACACACACACACACACACACACACACACACAAAGATTTCAGGTTTTACATCTGTTTTGAGTTGATTGTGTATATGGTTGTGAGGTAAGCATCTGAATTCATTCTGTATGTGGATATATGGTTTTCTCAGCAGTGTTTACTGAAAAGGCTGTTCCTTTCTCATATGTTCTTGGCACCATGGTCACAGATCAATGATTGTAAGGGACCTCCATGCTGCTTGAGACATGAAAGCAGAAAGCAGCAGTGGTGTCTCTGGCACAGGTCACTAGAAGGAAGACAAGGTCACCCAGTGACAATTTCATCACTTCTAGGGTAATCTCATGGTTCTAATACTAAAGAAGATGAAACTTCTTTTTTCCTTCCTTTCTTCCTTTCTCTCTCTCTCTCTCTCTCTCTCTCTCTCTCTCTCTCTCTCTCTCTCTCTTTCTCCCACCTGGCAATAAAGAATCTCTTGGCCAGATTACTCCTCTCCACGTGGTCACTTTGGGGCCTGTATTTCCTTACAACAAGAGCTATGAAGGCATGACTCTGAGCCCAGGAGTATTACCTGGGTACTGGGGTTTGAACTCACATCTTACACCTTGAGCCAATCCACCAGCCGTTTATGGGTTTTTTTCAAGATAGGGTCTCACGAACTATTTGTCTGCTCTGGCTTCCAACCACGATCCTTCTGATCTCTGCCTTATGAGTATCTAGGATTATAGGCATGAGCCACGGTGCCGGCTACTCCATTTTGCAAGTAAAGATACTGAGGATTGGAAGGTCTCACTCAGCTCTTGGGGAAGAACCCAGCTCTCTGTTTCTGCGCTCCCTCCCAAGGGAGTAAACCCCAGGGATCCAGCAGCACTCTGGGTGCTTGTCTGAATCCTGCCCTGCATTTCCCACAGCACTTCTCAGGCCAGTGCCCAGGTGCCCTACGCCCATCCGAGGCATTGCAAACACAGCCGGTCCCTCCCTCCCTCCGACTTTAAACAGCCGCCCTCCCCCTCCCCGCAAGAGCTGGGGGCCACCAGGGGGGTCGGGCTTAAGCGTGTTTGGCCCTCAGACTGCAGCATGGCCAGCTGTTGGCTCCTGTGGCATCTCTTAGACAGCCGAACCTCAACTCTGGAACTCAGTCTACAAGGGCTACATCAAAACAAAACCGTCCCACCGCCTTCTGCGTAGATGAAAGGGGTTTGTGAGATGAGAATGCCAGCTCCTTCATCTATCTTAATCCTGCTGGCTGGATGCAAATTGCTTTCTCACACTGAGGCAAGAGAACGCTGGCGGGTGGGTGAAGTGACTGGCTGTGAGCGTCTTCCTCCCAGCACCCCACCACTCCTTTGGTACTCCCACCTTCCCATCCCCCCTCCCCACTCCCCCTACGGGTCCCCCCACCCCCCAGGTTTTCACAAAGTGTGGGAGTCTCGTCAGCCTCTCTCCTCAGCCCTTGTCAGGGCAGGACAGCCTGGAGCATTGTGGTGGACTGGAAAGAGAGGCTGCTGGTGGGGGGCACTGGTGGGGTGCCAGAGGATCCTGTAAAAGGCTCAGGGGAGGGGAGGCAGGTGGGCAGGTTGGGCAATGCAGGGAGAAGGCAGGTCACATCCTCTGGGTATTCAACACAAATTTCCATTTTATTTCTGCATGGATGGACATATTCATGTATGTGTGTGTTTATTTATACCCACTTGGTTGCACATAGCACTTGAGCTGGCTTACAAAAATACATGCAATGTCAAGGAATAAAATAAATAGCTTTGGGAACTGAAATGAAAAGAAAATAAAGGAAAAAAATTAAAACCCAGTGCATCCATAAATGTACAGTAAGTTGTCCTCTACAGTTGCTAGCATGTCCATAAACTTAGCTTTGAGGACCCTAGTGGTCAGACTGAACAATTAAATACCAAAGCACAGAGTCAGTAAAATTAAAACAAACAAAAAAACCCCAGAACTTACCTTGGTACTAAAATTGTGAGATATTGCTCCATGGTTCATCCAAGGATGGCCTGAGATACACTGGGCAATGGATAATATAACAACCATTTCTCCTAAGCTCCTTAGTGTGAGCTGTGGTGCTGAAATGTCATTCAAGAATAATCCTAATATCCAGGACTGAGACAGAAGCTCAAGGGGTAGAGCATCTGCTTAGCAAGTGTGCGGCTCTGAGTTCAAAGCACAGTAATAAAACAAACAAACAAAAACCCCAAATCTAAAGATAATCTTAATATTCAGTCTATTCTATTTATAATACCAAAAATTAAAAACAGCCTAAATGTCTACCAAACACCTTATTGTACAAACATTTGTATAATACAAACAGAGTATTATACAGCTATTAAGAAGAAAGAGGCACAATTTAGGTATTCACATAAAACAATTTCCAAGTTATATTAGGAAATGAAAAAAGCAGGGGCAGAAGAATATATCTAGCATATTACTATTTGTAATGAAAAAATAAGTTATATGTACTCAAATGCTTATATATATATCCTAGATTATTCCTGGAAGGAATCAGAAGAAATTGTGGGTTGGATGAAATTACCTTCTGGGTGAAGAGGCATAGAGATAAGAGACTGACTTTTCACAATACAATTGTTTGTACCTTCTAAATCTTATTTCATGGGAGTGTATTACAATTTAGAACAAATAATTCATTAAAAACACGAAAGAAAAAAATCTAACAGGAAGTGCTCTAACTAGCCTGCCTTTATGGTCATGCTTAAGGACAACATATAGATTCCTCCAGTGAACAGGAGGCCCAGTCATCCTTCAATCTGTTCCCTGACAGTCAGCTACCCAGTGTGCTCCCTGCTGAGACCCTGCTGGCTAGAAGGTCCTCTTTGCTGATTAAGATCCATCACTTTCTTCATCAAATGAAAAACTCAAACAATTTCTTTTCCACAAAACAAACAAAAAACCTGTTAGAACTAACAAATTCACCAGAGTCTCAGTATACTAAATCAACACAAAAAACAGTTTTGTTCCTACATACTACCAGTGACCAATTGAAAGGAAATTCTACTTACAATAGCATTTACAGTTCCAATTAAAATTACACCATAAAGAAGAAAATACTTAGGAAAAAACTTGGCAGTCCGATATGCTGAAAACTCTGAAGCAGTGCTGAAGGAAATGGCACAAATGGAAAGCCATTCTTTGCTCATTCTTTGAAAGACTTAATATGGTTACAGTGTTGCTAGAGTCTGGAGCTTGAATGCCTCCCAAAGGCCCATGAGTTAAGGACTGGGTCCTCAGATTGGTACTATTGGGAAGTGGTGGAACTTTAGAGGGTGAGGTTTAGAGGAAGGAAATCAGGTCATGGGGAGTGTGCCCTTGCAGGGGATATCCGGACCCTGGCACCATCCTGTCCTTCTCTTTGCTTTATAGCCACCAAGAGGTGAGCAGCTTTGCCCCCACCACTCACTTGCCACCATGACGTTCTTCTCTCCACAGGCCCAAAAGCAATGGAGCCAACAGACCACAGATGGAAACTTCTGGAACTTTGAGCCAAAATAAACCTTCCCTCCTTATAAAGTTGGCTTTCCAGGTATATTGCCATAGTGATGGAAAGCTAACACAGGGGTGAATACTACCCAATCTATAGCTTCAAGCTTAATTCCCATCCAAATTCCAACAACTTTTTTGTAGGTATTGAAAAAAAAAAATCCATCCTAAAATTCCTATGGAATCTCAAGGGTATCCTAAATAGCAAAAACCAAAAGCCAAAAAAAACCCAATAATTTCAAAAAGAACAAATTTGGAGTCTCATGCTTCCTGATTTCAAAACTGCTACAAAGCTACAATAATCAAAACAGTGTGGTATTAGTATAAAGACAGACACACAGACCAATGGAATGGAATAAACCCTAGCTTACGTGGTCAAATAACTTTTGATAATCAGGCCAAGATTCTTCAATGGTAGAAAGGACAGTCTTTTCAACAAAGGGTTCTGAGAAAACTGAATAGATACATGCAAAAGAAAGAAGTTGCGCCATATACATAATCACACCATTTATAAAAATGGGTCAAAGACCTAAACCTAAGAGCAAAAACTATGAAACTCCTAGAAGAAAACATAGGGAAAAGCTTCATGACATTGGATTTTTCCTTCTTTTTTTTGGCAGTACTGAGGGGTTGAACTCAGAGTTTTTCTATCACTTGAGCTACTCTGCCAGCCCTTTTTTGTGTTGGTTGAGACAGAGTTTTGCTTTGTGCCCAGACCACCAGGCCCATGATCCTCCTATCTGTAACTAGGATGGCAGGCATGCACCACCATGCTCAGCCATTGGTTGAGATGGAGGTCTCATGAACTTCCTGCTCAGTCTGGTCTTGAACTGCTGTCCTCCCAATCTCTGCCTCCCAAATAGCTAGGATTACAGGCTTATGACATTGGATTTATTAATGATTTCTTAAATATGACACTGAAAGCACAGGCAACAAAAGAAAAGATAGATACATAAGGCTACATCAAATTTAGAAACTTTGGGCATCAAAAAAAGCTACCAGCAGAGTGAAAAGGAAAATGACAGGATGGGAGAAAATATTTTTCAAATCATATATCTGATAAGGGGTTAATATCCTGACTACACAAAGAACTAAATACCACCAAAACAATCCAATTTCAAAGTGGGCAAAAGATTTGAATAGATAGTTCTCCAAAGAAAACATACAAATGGCCAACTAACTTATGAAAAGACATTCAACATCACTAATCAAATCAAAACCACGATGAGATTCCACTTCACACCCACTAGAATTGCTAAGTGTTGGATGTGGAGAACTTGGAACTCTTGTGCACTGTTGGTGGGAATGTAGAATGGCACCAGCTGCTACGAGAAGCAGTATGGTGGTTCCTCAAAAATTGAAAATAGGATTTCCATATGATCTAGCAATTGCAGTTCTGGAAGTAGGGACTCAATAGATATTTCCACAGCCAGGTTCATAGCATCATTATTCACAATCACCAAAAGATGGACACAACCTGAGTGTCCATCAATGGATGGGTAGGCACAATGTGTGGTAGAGTTTGGGTGTTGAGTGCTACCCCCAACCAAGATCCATGAATTAAAGGCTTGGTCCCTAGGGTGGTGTTTTAGAAGGTTGTGGAACTTTTGGGAGATCCTTAGGTTATTGGGGTATGTACTCAAAGAGGATTGTGGGACTCTAGATTTCTCTCTGTCCCTGGATCATGAGGTGAGTGGTTTTGTTCCACCATACAATCTGCCTTGATATGTTACCTTACCACAGACTGAAAAATTGATCATGGAATGGAACCTAAAAAACCATGAGTTGAAATAAACCTTTTCTATTTTTAAGTTAATTATCTCAGGTATTTTGTCATAGTAATGGAAAGTTAACACAATGTGTTATTACAATGTTATTCGGCCTTAAAAAGGAAGGAAACTGGGCACAGTGGCTCATGCCTGTAATCTTAGCTACTTGGGAGGCAGAGATCTGGAGGATCACGGTTCCAGGGCAGCCCAGGTAAAAAAAGTTTGCGAGATCACATCTCAATGTTAAAAACTGGGTATGGTGGTGCATGCCTGTCTTCCCAGTTACAGTGGGGTACATAAAATAGGAGAATCGTGGTCCAGGCTGACCTGGGCCACAAGCAAGAGCCTATCTCCATAATAACCAGAGCCAAAAGGGCTGGCGGCCTCGCTCAAGCGGTAAACCACCTGCTTAGCAAGTGCAAAGCCGTGAGTTCAACCTCACTACCGCTCCCCTAAAAAAGGAACAAAATTCTGACTGATACATGCTACAACACGGATGAATCTTGAGGATATTATTCTAAGTGAAACAAGTCAGTCACGAAAGGACAAATGCTATATGATTCTGCTTATATTAGGGACTTAGAACAGCTAAAATCATACCGACAGAAAGTAGAGTGGCAAAGGGTAGGAGACAATGTAAATCTTGTTTACTGCTATAGTGTCTTTGCTTCTTGAGATGGGTGGTGCTGATCCCTGTATGGCATTGAGTGTATTTCAATGCTACATTTGAAATTGGTCAAAATGGCAAATGTTTATGTCATGTATATTTTAGCACAGTTTTTTTTTTTTAAAGCTCTCCTATTTATCTCTAGCTTTCATCCCTACTGAGGCCTTTGGAATCTGGTAGATGCTGAGAGATCGATCATCCCTACTGGTTCCTTAGCTGTTGCTTGAGAAGGTGGAGATGGAGCTAAGTCCCCAGAGTATGGGCAAATGGTGAGTGTCCTCACAGGAGCCGGATTACTGTGGAAGGTTCTCCTCCACTTCCACTCCTCACAAACCATAAACACACTGCACACACCCCTCACGTACAACACACAACACATACCACACACACACACACACACATACATACACACAATCCCACACATCACATACATACACACACCACAAACACATACACACATACACTAACTACTCTCCACACACACCACACACACCATATATCCAACACACACATATCCTAATCATATACCATACCTCCCCCACCACACTTCCACCCTCACCATATATCACACACAGAGTTCAATGCCATGTATTGAACACGTATCACCTCTGTCACACCACACACATCCCCACCTATGCTTATCACACACAACACTACACACCTCTCCATACATAGCACATACATACATGCACCCCACAGCACATGGGGAGTGGCCTCATTCGGTCCAGCCTGGGGTGCAGACTGAGCACAGGAGGGTCCATGGGTGCCTGTCTGAAGCATCATAACGTTTGCTGACTGGTGATGTGAGCCCCTTGCCCTCCCACCGCCCTGGCCTCAGTACTGGGAAGTACTGAGCCGTGCCTCCCTCCCACCTGCCGTCCCTGCTGCTTCCTGCCCTCTTCTAAAATCCTTCCATGGGGAGCTGTGTTTTTCAGCTTAACACTCTAATCTGAAGGAGGGAAAAACTGAATTCTCCCATGGGAGAGGCTTGTGCTAGCGGGAGTGAGTGAATGAAAGCAGGAAGGGGACTGAGGAGCAGGGTGAGGGCTAAGCCAAGTACAGGAGGGTGAGAAGCCCCCCATCAGGGTGAAACAGGACTGTAGGGCCTTGTGAGTCCACGACACAGCCCACAGAGTGGTGGTGGGACCATGCTGGCTTCTCTCCGGCTGTCTCTGGCCAGTCATCCTTACTTTCTGCAGCCAGCACGATATGACAGAAGACCCCAGCCGGCTCCCTAGATCTTGGAGGCAGGAAATAAAATGAGTGTGCTCTGATGAATAAGCAGGGACAAAAGGCTCCAAGAGCAGCCCTGAAGAAAGCTGTAGTGGCACTGCAGTGTTCCACTTGGCTGGGAACAGTGTGACTCTGCACAGTCCCCAAAGCCAATCTCTCCAAGGGAATGTCCTGTGCTGTGGGCAGAACCATCCCTCCTGTCTCATCCTCCCACTTGCACCCTCATAGCTCTGGTGTGGATTTGGAATAAACCCTAAAGGCCCATGTGTTAAAGGCTTATTTACCAGTATAGCACTATTGGGAGCTTGTGGAAGCTTTAAAAGCTGGGGCCTACTGGGAGGTCTTAGGTCACTGGGGGTGTGCCCTTAAAGGGGATAGTGTGACCTAGATCCTTTTCCCTTCCTCTTCCTTTCTTTTATCATGTCCCAACCATGAAGCACACACACTTAGCTCTATCAAAACAAGGGGACCAAACAATCATGAACTAGAACCTCCCAAACTGAGAGCCAAAATAAAACTTCTCTCTTTATAAGTTGATTACCTCAAGTAATGTAAAGCTGACTAATATACCTATAGTGCTGGTTTCTGATGAAGAAGGCTTTCAGCCTTTGATTTTATTGATGGTGGAACCATGGAAGGCTTACTTGGTTTGCTTTGGCTTTGAGACTTAAGGATGAGGATACCAGTCACATTTGATTTAGGACCCAACCTACTCCAGTACTCATCTGACCCTAATTCCAAATAAGGTTATATTTTAAGGGACCTGGGGTAAAGACTTCAGTATAGCTTTTCCACAATACCATCTCTGCTATTTGCTAGCTATGGGACCTCTCTATCTTGTCATGCAACCTCTCTATCTTGTTTCTTCTGCTGTGAGAATACCAGGTAGTAGGGCAAGAGAGGGATAGATGGGGTCATGTGTGTACACTTCCCTGGAGGTGCCTGGCTCATGGGATTCTCAGCAGTGTTATCCCAGGTACCCAAAGGCTGTCATTACAGTCCCTGTCCTCCCTGTCCACACCAAGCAGCCTCTGCCAGGACCACTCTGTGGGAGAGCTTACATCTGCCTTAGAGATCTATTTTGTATCAATAAAAGATTACCGGAGCCTTCCAGCAAGTTGGGCTTAAGGGTCCATTATTTAAGTGCAACTGCCTGTGACCACTCTCTGAGCAGCAGGAGGGCTCCGTGTCTACAGTGAGGAGGACAACTGGGCAAGTGGAACACGCATAAAAGACTCAACCCACAGCCCTTCTGCTCTCACAATGACTTTGCACTATTTGCAAATCAATCTTCCCAGGCAATTTCCTGTTGCCAGGACAGAGCTGTCTCCCTTCGTCCCCTCCTGTGGCTGTGCTCCCCCTTTGCGCTGACTCCAGCAAAGGGTGAATGTTCTGTGTTTCTCTTAATTGTTCCTGTGATGGGTCCTTTTGCTGACATATCCTGGCATCTATCTGTCTTATTCATGGAGCACAGCATCAACCTGAAATTGTCAGCTGTTTCCAGAATATTCAAGTCTCTTCCTGATCTGAAGTTCAAAGTTTGCATTGATTTTATTCACTTTAGGATGTTTGAAGGTCATTTCAAATAGGAATGTCTACTGCCACCCCCATCCCAGCTCACCCAAACAGCAATGGAAAGAAAACCTGAACTTGGCTCTTGCCCCTTTCTTGCTGAAATTTTCACACCAGTAATTCCTCCTCTCAAATTTTAGGATACAAACGAATCACCTGGAATCTTGTTAAATGCAAATGAGGGTCCTATAGGTTTGAGGAAGACTGGATATTCTGCATACTGCTCTTGGTCCATACTTTGGATAGCACCACCAATGTGGTCCCTCTCAAGGTTGATAGAGGTACCAGGCATGTGACAGGTGAGCAATCAAGGTATGCTCTGGATGCTAGAGAAACAGGAGGTGGAGGGCACCTAACTACCTAACTGCCCTAGTGTTGCCACAAAAAAAAAAAAAAAAAAAAAAAAAAAGCCTAAAATGGACTGGAGATGTGGCTCAAGTGGTAGAGGTCCTGCCTAGCAAGCACAAGTTCTTGAGTTCAAATCCTAGTACTTCCCCCCCACCAAAAAAACCCCAACTCCAATCCAAAAACAGAGGGGCTGGCAGAGTGGCTCAACTGGTAGAGCTCCTGCCTAGCAAGCAAGCATGAGGCCCTGAGTTCAAACCCCAGTGCTACCCCCTCAAAAAAAATATATATATATGAGCAAGAGACTATTAAAAGTGACTAGGCAGTTAAAAAAAAGACAACTTTTTAAAATAAAAAACAACCATGGACATGTTACACAGGAGATTAGACAATCTGATGGAAATTCGTGAACTGGAGGCAGTTCTGAGGATGTCACATCACAGACAATGAGAAGGAAAGTAACTTTGAAAAGTTGGAAGGTGTAATACATGTCCACTTGGACTTTCAGGAGGAAAGAGACAACGGCTGAAAATTTACAGAAATTGCCCAGGAAAGCATTTGTGCAAATGTTTCCATGGATACTTCTTATCTCTCTCTGGAGGTCCATGGAGCCTAGGCTAAGGATCCTTGAGTGACAGCCACCCTTGATTTCCTGTACACATTCAAGTCTCCTTTCCCTTGACAACCCAGTTACTTTTGGGGGAGTCTCTCTCTGATACCTTGGGATGGCTATGTGACTCAGTTCTGAACAGTGAAATAAAAAGCTTTAGGTAAAAGGATAAACTCAGCCAACATGTTTTATCTTTGCCCTTAGCCATCCTACCTGCTACTTGGATGCAATGCTTGGAGGTCCAGTAGCCATCTCATGACCATGTAGTTGAAAGTTTAGCTAAAGATGGTCAAACAGAAGACAGGAAGTCACAATGCCATCCATGAACTATTTCGAGATTTAGGGTATAAGAAAAATAACTTTAGGCTGGTGGAGTGGCTCAAGTGGTAGAGTGCCTACCTAGCAAGCAAAAAGCACTGAGTTCAACTCCCAGTTGAAAGAAAGAAAGAAGGAAGAAAGGAGGGAGGGAAGGAAGGAAGGAAGGAAGAAAAGAAAAGGAAAGAAAGAAGCAAAGACAGGAAAAAAGAAAAATAACTCCCTTTTGGTAAAGCCATCATGATTTGGTTTCTTCTATACACAGCTACACACAGTCCTCACTGAAACCCTCTGCCTTCTGTCTGTGCGGAACACCAGACAGTCTTCAGGCCACAGAGAGGTAGAAAGTAACAGATAAGTACATTTTTATGTTCACTTTACATCTCAGCCTTCAGAGAAATGGTGACTACCTCTTATTCTATAATGTCACTCTCAACTCAAGGAAAAAGCAAAAACAGAAATCTTAAGCAGGAATTTTTATCTCTCTTTATAACCCTTCTTTTTAAAATTTTAACTATATTCTCTTCAGAAAATGTTATCTTACAGACAATGAAGTTCAAACCCAAATTACTATACTAGGATTTGTTAAAGGCCATTATTTCTTTCTGCTTAATTGTTGTACTTTTGTGTCTTTTCCTTCTCTCAGCCCTCAACTTCCTTTTCCTTTATTTTCCTCACCCTTCCCCTCTGCCAACCTTTAAGTCTGCCATCTCTGCCCTGTGGACTCGATCCAGGAGAAGGGGTGGCTAGCCTCTGATCCTGAGGCTTGTGTGTGGATGGGACATGGTGTCTGCATGGTTTGAATGTGGTTTGTCCCCTCCAAAACTCATGTTGGAGTTTAATTAATCCCCATTGTGAAGTATGAAGAGGGTGCAAACTTAGCTATGGTATCTAGAAATGGATCCTTGGGGGGTGATTAGGATTAAATAGGATCATTAGTTTGGGTCCCATGATGGAATACTGGTGGCTGTATAAGAAGATGGAGAGAGACCAGACATACTTGGGTGCTCCCTGTCTCTCACCATGTGATGTCCTGTGCCACCTTAGGACTCTGCCAGCTAGGCCATAACCAGATGCTGCCCCTTGGCCTTGGACCAGAACTGTGAGCCAGAGTAAATTTCTGTTCTTTATATTTACCCAGTCTGAGGTGTTATGTTATTAGTAACAGCAAGTGGACTAATACAGTGTTACATCAAAGTTTTTCACTGTTGGATCATGAAAACTTACCTAACAGAGGCCAACCAAGTCAGAGAGAGAAACCAGCATTTCTCAAGGTCAGAGAGCCATAAAGATGTTTTTTTCAAATTGAGTGATTCACCTATTATTACTGAATATGGGTCGCCAGATGTCACAATGCCACAGTACAGCAAATTAAGACTTCATTTTTAAGTTTGACATTGGTATGATGGCACCAATTTTTTTTTTTTTTTTGCAGGGCTGGGGCTTGAACTTGAGCCACTCCACCAGCGCATTTATATGAAGGATTTTTTTGAGATAGGGTCTTGCAAACTATTTGCCCAGGCTGGGTTCAAACTGTGATCCTCCTAATCTCTGCCTCCTGAGTAGCTAGGATTATAGGTGTGAGCCACCAGTGCCCGGTGGTACCAATTCTTTTCATATGCACTGGTAGCAGTTTTTTTTTTATTTTTTGACTCACACTTGCTTCAAGAATTTCCCAATGAAGTTCTTATGTGTGAGGGCCACATGTAGGTCTCCCTCTTTTTAGGAAATCTAGTAATGTATAAACTAAAGCTTCTGTCAGGCACTGGTGGCTTACACTTCTAATCCTTACTTGGGAAGTTGAGATTGGGAGGATTGTGGTTTGAGATCAGTCTGGGTAAATAGTCTGCAAAACCCTGTCTCCAAAATAACCAGAGCAAAATGGACTGGAGGCATGGCTCAAGTGGTAGAGCACCTGCTTTGCAAGCGCTGAGTTCAAACACCAGTCCCACCAAAAAAAAAAAAAAAAAAAAATCAAGAAGTCTGATCATGAGAGATTCTTGACTTTGCAAGTGTAGTAAAGGAATTGGCATAGGAGGCAGGTGCCCTCCCCCCATTCCCACTACTGGGAAGGACAGTGACAGTGGGAGGAAAAGGCAGTTCAGTCTCAAGATGAGCAGACCTTACAGATACAGCAGAGAGGCAGGGACATTTACCCACTAACACGACACAAAGGAAGAGCCTGGGCGCTCAGGTTTGGGAGTAAACCAAACCTTCTGGAAACTGCCAGTGTTTAGATGAGCAATGATCCTACAGGTGTTGTCCTGAGCTCAGTGATTTATAGGGTAAGGCTGCCTCTGAAATTCCTTTGCAGAAAGAGAGACAGAGATTGTCTTAAAAACAAATGCTGCCTTTGAAATTTGGAAAGTAAGACAATCAGAAGATTCCTTAAAACTTGTCATCCTTCCTTCTCCCAGGTAGGTGATCTATCCCACAAACCAAACAAACATGCAAGCACCTGTCAAAAGCAAGTCAATTATTTTGAAAAATCAATTAAATTATTGATAGTCTTTGAAATAAACATTTCAAAGGGAACTGCACAGCATACAGTCAGTCAGAAGATGGGCACTCAGCTGCTTGCTTATTCATTACATCAGGTTCTCTTTTGGCTAATGGCTGACTTTTGACTTTTCTGATTGTTAACCTTGGTTATCAAGTGCAATCCCACTGGACTTAGTTTGTTCATACTCTTCTGAGTGACATTCTCTCCGTTTTAATGGCCTGAAAGCATAATGAGCTGAATGAATCACAAGTAATAATGTTTAAAAAAATGTAAGAAGAACAAAACTGGACTCATTACCATGAAGCAGCAGCATTCTAATGAGGAAAGGAAAGCACGGATGAACAGATGAGAATACATAATAACTAATACTTATGTGAACTGCTCAGTATTCCAAGCACTTACATGGAGTCACTCATTTTAAAATTTTATAGATAAAGACCTGAGGCACAGAGAGGTTAAGTTGTTTGCTTACAGTCTCACAGTATTAATTAGCTATCTATTACTGTGACAAAGTACCTGAGATAGTGAATTTATAAAGAGAAAAGGTTTATTGTGGCTCATAGTTTTATAGGTTTCAGTCCACAAACAGTTGGCCTTGTTGCTTTTGGACCTGTGGTAAGGCAATACATATGGCAGGGAGCATGTGGCAGAATAAAGCTGCTCCCCTCATATCTTGGGAATGAAGGAAAAGAAAGAGGGTCCCAGAATCCTCCTTAACAGAACACTCCTAATGATCTGTGGGCTCACCACAGTACCCCACTAGGACCAAGTCTTTTAACACATGGGCTTTGGGGGGGACATTCTAGATCCAAACTGTAGCACATAGCTAAGAAGTGACAAGGCTGGTATTTAATCAAGGCAGCCCGGCTCAAGCCTGGACTGTCTCAGTCCTTGTAAGGACAGGGAATGGCAAAGGCATGGAAAACATTCAATGTAAAAAAGAGCTGTGCGTGGTGTTGCATGTCTGTAATCCCAGCACTCAAGATAAGGAGAATCATCAGTTCAAGGCCAGTCTGAGCTATACAGAAAGACCCTGACTCAAAAAAATATACTGACTTCCATATGCAAATCAATCAGTATATTAGTTTCCTAGCACTGCTGTAGCAAACAACGATAACTTTGGCAGTTTAAAACATCAGAAATTTATTCTGTCCCAGTTTTGAAGGCCAGGAATCTAAGTCAAGTGGTCAGTGAGCAAGGCTATGCTGGCTCTGATGACTCTAGGGGAGAATCCTTCTTTGGTTCCTCCAGCTTCTGGTGATTGTGGGTGTACCTTGGCTTGTGACTGTACCCTGGCTTGTGACTGTACCCCTCTAATCTCTCTCTCCAAATTTACATGGCTTTCTTCTGTGTGTGTGTTATGAAGACACTTGTCATTGGACTTAGGGCCCATGTGAATAATCCAGAATGATCTCATCTCACGATCTCTAATTTATTACATCTGAAAGAATGATCACTTTCACAGGTTACAGGAGATAAGATGTAGACATCTCTTTTGGGGAACTGCCACTCAACCAGCTATAATCAGCTAGGACTTTATGATTTTTTTTTTTGGCTGTACTGTGTTTTGAACTCAGGTCCTCATACTTGCGAGGCAGGGGCTCTACCACTTGAACCACTTACCAGCCCCCTTTATGATGTTTTAAGAAGCAGAAAATTTGGTTGGGCGTGATGGCTCAGACCTGCAATCCCAGCTATGTGGGAGGTGTAAATTGGAGGACTGTGGGCATAAATGCAAGACCCTATTTGGAAAATAACTAAAGCAAAAAAGTCTGGGCATGTGACTCAAATATTAGAGCACTTATCTAGCAAGCACGAGGAAAAAAAAGAAGAAAAAACCCAGAAAATTCATCTCCAACTGGCTGAAATGATAAAGTAAGGTCACTTGCCCTAACAGTCTGAGGTAGCTCTTGCATCAGGTCTGGCTTGATCCAAGGCCTAGAAAAGTAACCAGGACTTCCTCAGTCTTGGCTCCATTCTCCCAGGCTCCTCCCTGGTGATCTGAAAGGGCTGTCATGTTTCGTTGTTCAAGTCAGGTAGATGACGGAAGCTTTTCCTTCCCAGAGATGCTCTGCAAATGTTTCTTTGCCTCCCATTGGCCTTGACCATCAGCAGACTAATCAGTGGACTAATCCTGTGACCAGAACACCCAACTTAAAATCAAGGTACCGTTGGGAGACAACCAATCTGAACTAAATGGTCAGATCACTCTGTAAAGAGAGGAACAGAACCAGGATGAAACTCGGGTCTGCTGGACTCCAAAGCCTTCCTCCTGCCACACCAGCTTCAGGAGCCAGTCTCTAGTCTGGCACAGCTCCCTGTTCTCCTTTGTGGCTTGTAGCAAGCTTCTGGTATTTTCCTTGTAGTTATGCCATGATGAATAAGCATGGGTAAACTAACATGAAGTAAACCATGTTAAGGAAATTTTCAACAACCAGATAGTTCAAAAGAACTAATGAAAGGTTTTGAGGTAAAAGATGGCCACAACATAAAAATTAAGTACTATCTTACCTTATACTATGCAATTCAACAGCCATTGCTATAGTTCAGATATGGTTTGAGTGGGTCCCTCAAAGGCCCATGTGCTGGAAGTTTGGTTCCTGGTGTGCCAGTGTTGCGGTGGTGAAAACATTTAAGAGATGGAGCCAAAGGAAAGTAATCAGGTTGTTGGGGGCACCACCCTCAGAAGGGATTAATGCAGATCTCATAGGACTCATTTAGTTCACCTAAGGGTGGGGTGTTATAAAAAGAGCAAGCCTGGCTCCATCCCAACCTCTTGATTCCTGTCCTACCATGTGATCTCTGCACATACTCCCACCATGGTGCTGTGGTCATGAGGCCCTCACTAGAGCCCAGCAGATGCTGCACCATGCTCTTGAATCTTCTGACCAATGAGTTAAATAAACCCCTTTGTAATCAGAATTCTAGGCCCGAGGTCCAGCCCCGGGGGTAATGACACATCAGGTCTGGCCACTTGCTCCAATGTGCCAACTAAAGAGACGTAGTGGTGAAATGCCAAGAAAGATGTACTCATGTGGCATGCCATAGGAAAAGGGAAAGTAAGTACTTCAACCCATCTTCTAGGGTACTGACATGAGCCTTAAGTTTAAATAGAGAAAGAATTGGGGCAGGAGGGAAAGACTCAGAGCAAAACAGACAGATAAACAATGGAGGCAGAGTTTTTAATCCTGCTTTTAATTACTGTTTAGACATTTGCAGGCCCTAATGAAGAGTCAGTGCTTTTAGCAAAAGTGGTTTCTAAGGACCTATTATACCTTTTCTTTATAAATTATCCAGCATCAGGCATTTTGTTAGAGTAACACAGAACAGATTGACAGTCATTAATATTTTCCTTCCACTGTAAGGCTCTCTGGATGGCCTAATAAACTTGCTTGTGCATTTATACTCACTATATTAATTTCTTCTTTCCACATTGTATCAATTCTCTTCAGGACCACTGGACTTCAGCTCCCTTGTCATTTTCCCTGAGAGAGGCAAGTTAATTCTACTCCTACTGGGTGAGAAAAGCGATGGAGAAGTTGGAGTTTGCCCATATCAAGTTGTGATTTTAATAAAACCAAAGAACGTATTATCATAGAAGGAGCTCTAGATGTTTACCATTTCATCCCTTTATTTAATATAAGGACATCCCACACCATGCATCCTCAGGGCAGGCTCTCTCTCCCTCTCTCTTTGTCCATACTGGGATTTGAACTCAGGGCCTCACCCTTGCTAGGCAGGCACTCTACCACTTGAGCCACTCTGCCAGGGTGCCCTCTCTTTTTTTGATACAGGGTTTTCACATGCAATTCAGGCTGGCCTTAATCTTGTGATTCCCCTGCATGCACCACCATTCCTGGCTCATTATATCCTATTTCTCTCCATACTCTGAGCACTGTGCCAGGTCTGGTCCTTGTAAACCTGCTGAATCAATGTCTGTCAATAAATAATGAATGAACAAGCACACCTTTCTAGTGCAGACAAAACTGGGTCAACTTCTTGGGGACAGAGCCACTTTATTCCTTCTAATCAAATGTGCACAGACAAAGCTCATAAGAAATTGCCATATAAAGAAGAATGCCAATACCTTCCTTGCATGAGGGTCGGATGGGGTGTGTTGTGTGTGTCTCCACGATGATGGAAAGGGACTGGAAAAGTTATTGTAATATGTTGGTTTATAAAATTCTTGTGTAAGTTCTCTCTCTGGCCTAAGCCTGGGTTAGAACATTGACCAACTTTCAGAACACATCAAAATTTCACAAGATAAATTAAGAATGTTTGAACCAAACAAATACCTCTCTTGTTCTGTTAGTCTGGATTTCAGGACATGATTACTTAAAAAATAAGGTGGGGAGATGGGTGTGGCAGTTGGATCTCCTGCCTGCAGCATCCTTTTATAATATCAAGTTATCAGAGGGTTTTATGACCTTGGAACTTAATGTTCCTCTGACAGTGTGTTCCTCTTCTCCTCCAACCTCTGGAATGTAAAGGGTAAGGGTGGAGCCTACCATTCAGCTCCTAGTTCCTGGTACATAATACCTGCTATACAGTAAACACCTGCTGAATACATGAGCAAATGAATGTCCCTGCCTCATGGCAGAACATCAAACTCTAGTTACCCTAATATTCTTGTCACCCAATTTAGCACCCCCTCCCTCCCTTAGACAGTCCTGCATAACTACTGCTATTTCTTTTTTCTCTTTGCTGACCTTTCTTGAAAGGACAAGAAGATGAGTTCCTTTGAGGCATGTGGTCCTTCCTCAGTGTGATGGACTTGGTTATTAGACCCAAACTCACTTTCACATTCTGTTTTGTCTTCCTAAGACAGCACTTCTGTAATGGGGTAGATTCCAGCACAATCCTGCTTTGATTGAGAAAATACTTGGCCCCCACATAAGGGAGGTTGAATCTCATCTCATTAAATGTCACAGGGAAACTGGGTCTTTTAGTTCCTGGGGTTCCCCCACCCCCGGAGGAACTTAATACCCTCTAAGAAGAGCTGGCACAGAGGAAAACTGATTAAGGAGGTATCAATTCTTTGCCTTCCTCCATTTTCTGCTTCTTTGTCCCTCACTCTGACCCTGGCCAGCACAGGTTTCAGGTTGTCTTCTGTCGCTCTCAACAGAAGGTCCTGGGCTGGGCTGTAGCTCAGTGGTAGAGTGTATGATTAGCATATTGAAGGTCCATGCATACACACCCCACAACTATGAAAGGTAATATACATGCTAATTAGTTTGATTTAGTCATTCTGTGATGTCTACATCTTTTAAAACATCATGCTTCACATAATAAACATATATAATTTTATAAAAAAATAAAGAGGAAGGGTTTGAGAAACTTACTCCTACTACAGATAGTCTTAACGTATTTATTACAATCTCCTTTCAAAAGAGATATTGTTGCCCAGCATGGTGGTGTATGCCTGTACTCTCAACTATTCAGGAGGCTGAGATAAGAGGATCATTTGAGTCCAGGAGTGCAAGACCAGCCTGTATAACATAATGAGACCCACATCTCAGAGAGAGAGAGAGATGGTAAAAACTAGCAAAGTAATAGATTTAGGTAATTATCATCAAAGGTTGCTAACATTAGCAAAAAGGAGACAATAAGGCCCAAACAGACTACAGCACATCCAGTCTGGCTAAAGGGAAAACGAGAAAAAACTCCAACCTGAATGTGATCAGGTCTCTATGTTCAACTAATATTTTATACAAAAATACAGGGGAGCAAGGAACGTTCAGCACTATCGCAAGGATACAATCAGCAAAATATTTAATATGGAAAACTGTACAGGACAAAGGAACCAGTTTCTTATATAATGGAAAGGGAATTAGACATTTCAACCTATCACAAGTATGGATCTTATTGATTCTGATTCACCTAATTTTTTAAAATAAATTTTTATTAGGATATATTCATTATACAGGGGGGATTCATAGTGACAATTCTGATTAGACTTATATTGTACATTATTTAC
Organism: Castor canadensis; assembly: GCF_047511655.1. Classification (NCBI taxonomy): domain Eukaryota; kingdom Metazoa; phylum Chordata; class Mammalia; order Rodentia; family Castoridae; genus Castor; species Castor canadensis. Next base: position 150,648,775 of record NC_133393.1, read on the forward strand.
ATTGTTCCCATTGTCTCTCCCCCTCAATCCCCTCCTCACCCCACTTAAAGCAACTGCAGGAGGTTTCTTGGTTCTGTTTCTGATTCACCTAATTTTTAAAAAATGTATGAGACAAAAATGATGGAAATTTGAATACTGACTAGATATTCAATGATATTAAAGACTGTTAATTTAGGGGAATGAAAATAGTATTGTGGTTATTTTTCTAAAAAGAATCTTTATCTTTTAGATATAGGTTCTGAAGTATTTGCAGGTAAATAATATTTAGTCCTAGGTTTGCATCAAAATAATCAGTTAGCAGGTGGGTAGTACAACATCCAGGTAATCACTGATTCCCACTGAATATGCCTCAAATTCATCTTCCACTTGTCGTGCAGGCCCCTTCTCACTGGATTCCTTGCTCCAGTTTCCAAACCCTTAATTCCTCTGCACTCAGCACCTAGAGTGAGCTACATAACATGATCACTTCTTTTTGCAGTGCCGGGAATGAAACCAGGCCCTCACACATACTAGGCAAGAGATCTACCATTAAATCTACCCCTCACTCTTCAAATGACCATTTTATTCTCCTCCTTAAAACCTTCAACTGATTCCCCACTGTCTTAGGATAAAGCCAAACCCCTTACATACACACACACACACACACACACACACACACACACACACACACACACACACACACACACACACTCTCACTCACTCACTCACTCTCTGGTCTCTCTCTTTGTCTAATTTCTTGCTGTTCCCTGTCCTAAGTATTATCCAGACAACCTTAAACAACACATCCCCTGCCAGCACCATTCTCTCCACCTTGCCTCCATCCACTTCTCTTTAAGATTCAGTGTAGGTTTTATCACCTCCAGGAAACTGCCCTGTCTCCTCCCCCTGCCACCACCCAAGACAGACTTGAGTACACAGTCTGACTTACTAGGTAGTATCACACTGATTTTTTTGTGTGTCTTCCTATACTCCTTAGACTATGAGCTCCTGAGGTTAGGGCTCATGTCTACCTAGTGTAGGGCCTGGCCTATAGTATCATGTGCTTAATAAATATCTGGGACAGGATAAAACTTAGCCCAGACCATTCACCTTCTGATGAGTGAATTTCAGAAATTAACAAGAATGACTCATAGGGGATGTCTTCCTGGTGTCCTTCTAAATCCAGTCTGCCACCAACCATGTCCAAGTACATAGCCTACCCTGAAGGCAAGACTTGATTAGCACAAGAAGTCACTGGAATCAAGACACAACATGACCTTCCACAATTTAGTAGGAGTAAGAAGGCAGGTCTCTTTAAATTCACTGGGGAAACAATTTCACCATCTATGGGAGTTTGAGGGTTTCCTGAAGTAGGTATCATTAGATAACAGGGGGAATGTACACTCTTTTATTTTATGAGGCTGCAATTCCCCTACATCATCTTTTTTCCCACATTGGAACCAGAAAGATCCTTTTATATGTAAATCAGATCCTGGAAGCATATTTTTTACTTATTCCATCATAAAGTTAAGGCACACTGTGATGATACAATATAGTTCACTATTTCACTGATATTCTTTAGAGATATAAAAAGTAGGTGGAAACCAGCTGTGATGGTGCACACTATAATCTCAGTAGAGACAGGAGAATCGAGTTCAACACCAGTTCAGGCAAAGTTAGCAGGAGACTGTCTCAAAAACAAACTAAAAACAAAAGGAATGGGGGCAGGTGGCCCAAGTGGCAGGCATGAGGCCTTAAATTCAATCCCCAGTACCACACACATTCTTCTCTCTCTTTCTCTCTCTCTCTTCTCTCCTCTCTCTCTCACACACACACACATACACACACACACACAGAGTCCTGCTTCACTTAATGAGAAATGAACTGTTTGGTGATTTCATCATTATGCAAACATCATAAAGTATACTTCCACAAACCTGGAATATAGTTGGTATATCCTATTGCTCGTAGGCTGCAAACCCATATAGTGTGTTCCACACTCTAAGTGGTACTCTTAATGTTGAGTCTGGCCTGGGTCATCCTCCATTTCAGTCCCATTTACTCAGTCCACACTTACTTATGCCACGCAAAACCTATGTCTCCCTTGCAGTCCTCCTTTCTTTCTGGGGAAGTTAAAAAATGCTAGGCAATAGGAATTTTTCTGCATATATATATACACACATATTTTGAGGCAGACCTCATCATGTAGTTCAGGCTGGTTTAAACTGGTGATTCTCCTTGCTTCAGGCTGAGTGCTGGGATCACATGCATGTGCCCCATGCCTTGATATTCCATTACACTCTTTTTTTGGGGGTGAGACTGGGATTTGAATTTGGGGCTTCATGCTTGCAAAGCAGGCACTCTATCAGTTGACCTCCAGCCCATTTGTGCTCTGGTTATTGTGGAGGTAGGTTCTCAAGAACTATTTGGTTGGGTTTGCCTCAAACCACAGGCCTCTTGATCTCAGCCTCCCAAGTAGCTAGGATTACCAGCATGAGGCACCAGCATCCAGCTTCATTACATTCTTACAGGACCACTGTCATGTATGTGGTCCATTGTTGACCCAAATGTTAAGCAGTGCATGACTTTATGTATGTAGGTATATATAAATATAGATACATTTATATAAGTTTATGTATAAATACATATCAAAAGAAATTTATTCTAACACACTGATTTATGTGGGTATGGGGGATGGCAAGCCTGAGATTCACAGGGATGTCAGCAGGCTGGATATTCTGATGGACGTAGATGCTGCAGTCTTGAGTCCAAAGGCAGTGTACAGCACAATCCCTTTTTTGGGAACTTCAGTCTTATCTCTTTAGTATTATCTCTTAAGGTCTTCAACTGATTAGTTGAAGCCTGCCCACATTATGGAGGGTAATCTGCTTTACCCAAAGACTACAGTTTGAAATTTTTTTTTTGTATTGCTTGCACTGCTTGGATAGAACCTAGGGTTTTGCATATGCTTGGCAAGCTACATCTCCAGTCCTTAAAATGTTAATCACTTGAAAAAAATGCCTTCACAGAAGCACCTAGACTGATGTTTGACCAAACAGCTGGGTACCCTAGCCCAGCCAAGTTGACATAAAATTCACCACCAATGGATAGCCATCAGGTGGATTTTCTGGGGTTTTTTTGTTTTGTTTTTTGGGATAAGGGTCTCACTATATAACCCCAGGCTGATCTTGAACTCATGATCCTCCTGCCTCAGCCTCCCAAGTCAAATATGGGATTACAGGCATAGACCACCATGCCTGGCTTCTTCTCTTTTCAACTTTATGAAGACTCTGTACATAAAGCTGGAAGACCCTGCCTTTGCTGTTCAGGATCTTAAAGTCCAGCCAGCAGAAGACCCCACATGCTGCTGCCACAGAACAGAATAGACAGTGGGGGAACCTGAACAAGGGGTGTGTGGGAAGGAGTAATCTCTTCTGTTCTTCCCTTTGTGTCTCTGCTCCCAAGAAAATAAAAAATTGACCCTTAATTGATATCTTAGATTCTTATGAGTTTGGTTTGGGTGAATTAGGTAAGTTACTCCAGAAATTAATTTTGAATTAAGTATAGTACTAAACATATACTATGTTATCAAAAATATTGAATTGAACAGACAAGCAAAGCAACAGTTTAATTTGAAGAAAGAAATTTGGGGGTGGGTGGGATACCAGGAAAGCCTTCCAGAGGAGGTGACTTTGGGTTGTATTTGGAAGGCAGGTGAAGCATTATCTGTGTGGAGAAGATGTGGCACAGCATCCCTGGCTGGGGAACAGTGAGTGCAAAAGGTGTGGAGCCTGTGCCTTGTAGGCTTAAACATGAACTCTGTTCCTGTAGCACTCAGATCCCTCCTCAAATCCCTACACGGTCATGTCTGTATTTCCCACTGAATCAGGGTGCACAGGCAGACCATGTCTACATAATGTTGGATCCCTCAGATCCCCAGGTTGAAAGCCTAATCCCCAGCGTGATGGTTTTAGGAGGTGGGAGCCCTCGGGAGGTTAAAAAGTCATAGGTTGGAGCCCTCATGAATACGACTAATGCCCCCTCCCCCACTTTTTTCCTTTGGTACTGGGAATTGAACCCACCAAGCACTATGCCACTTGAGTTACACCCTCAGCTCTTGTTTTTATTTTGTTTTTGAGCTAGGTTATTGATAACTGCCTCGCCAGGTCTTGAACTTGAATCTTCCTATTTCCTCCCCCTGAGTAGCTGGGTGACAGCATGGAGCACCACATCTACTTTCTTTTAAGAAGAGGCCAGGGAACCAGGAGCTGGTGGCTTACTCTTGTAATCCTAGCTATTTGGGAGGCTGAGATCAGGAGGATTGCAGTTCGAGGCCATCCTCGGCAAATAGTTTGTGAGACCCCATCTCCAAAATAACCAGGGCAAGCCAGGCACCAGTGGCTCACATCTATAATGCCAGCCACTTGGGAGACAGAGATCAGGAGGATGGAGGTTCAAAGCCAGACTGGGTAAATAGTTCATAAGACCCTATCTCGAAAAAGAAAACTCAGCACAAAACAGGGCTAATGGAGTGGCTCAAGTAGTAGAGCACCTGCCCAGCAAGCATGAGGCCCTGAGTTCAAACCCCAGTACTGCCAACCCCCTCAAAGCCCCCAAAATAACCAGAATAAAATGGACTAGAGGTGTAGCTAAGCAGTACACCATCTGCTTTGCAAGTGAAAAATCCTTGAATTCAAACCCCAGTTCCACTCCCCCTCCAAAAAAAAAAAAAAAAAAAAGCCTGAGCAATAAATGTCTGTTGCTTATAAGCCATCCAGTCAACAGTACTTTATTATAGCATCCCAAGCTGATCAGCACAATGTCCCATTTATTCCCAGTATTTAGCACATGCCTGACACACAGGAAGGAAACTAATAAATGCTGATCAAATGACATTGGGCTCAAGTTCAGATTTGGTCATAGTGTAGGTTCATCCCCACCCCTGCCAGCTTTTGGCAAATGATTGCAGTTCACAAGGAGGACTGGGCAGGAGAGAGGGAGAGATCACCGCAATTCTTTATGGTAATAAATAAATAAATAATTAGGAAGTGTCTGTCTTAAAGTTGGTTCAAAAGAAATGTCAGGAAAGAACAGAACCTGAAAACATTTTGTGCAAATGTTGATGTTATACATGTGTTCACACTCATTTAAAAGCCTTTCATTCAATAAACATTATTTGAACAAATGAATGGCCATATCCCAGTTCCCACTACATGTAGGCACTATCCTCAGTGTTGAGATCATTTAGGACAAGGGTATAATGACAGGCAATTATCCATGTAGTATCGTCTTAGTTTTATATCTATTGCTATAAAGGGCAAAAGCTAAAGTTTGAGCCAGGTATCAGCTCTCAGTTATCTTACCAATGCCCTCAGGTATTTGAACCATAGTGAGAAAGATAGAAATCAATGAAGTTTGCATACCCCCACCTTACCCACACCACCGGCCTGGACGAGTTTGCAGTTTCTATAGCTACAAGCCTGTCTCTTAGAGAGCACAGCACACCACACAGTAGACTCCCTGAAAAGGCCATGCCCATCACATGAGACATAGATCTCCACTGATATGGAGATGTTTTCTTCTGGAACTTATAATTAATAAGGTGACACTTCATAGTGCGAATGTGACAGAACAGGATACAATAGAAATAATAGGTCTGCTTCCCTCAGATGGAGATAAACAAGCCAGTGCATTATGAGAACCTGTAGGAAGCACAAAGCTGACCCTGCAATTATCTGCTCATTGTGGTGCTTCACTAGCTACTGGGCATGGCACACTTCCAGAAAATCCCCTTTTGTGGAGATTTGCTGGAGGATGAGAAAGTAAAAACCTCCTCAGATGGGCAATCAGTGCAATGGGTTTATGTTCTTATTATCTAATAATAAGAATGACATAGCCATAAACTAAATAGCTTTGAATTTTACTACACTTTCTTGCATATTACTGAATTTTTTTTTGAGTGCTGGAGATCAAACCCAGGCCTCACACATGCACGGTTCTACCACTGAGCGATATTATTCAATTTTATCTAATCCTTTGACATCCCTCTGGGGTTGTTAGGTAAGACACCCACTCTTTAGAAGAGCAAGCTTCAAAGATGTGATTTTCTAAAATCCACTCAATCAAGACAAAATAAGGAGGTAACAGTCCCCTGACCCTACATGTGGTGAGTTTCCTACTATACCCAGCAACAATTTAAAAAATAGCTCACTTTCCTATCTGGATCCTTGGGAGAAAAACTCAGATGAAATGATCTTCAAGTAAGTGAAGATTGTGAAAGTAATCAGAGCTCACACAGAGGACCATATGACAGGCTTTTATCAGAACATCAGAGCCCTAGGAAAGCCTCATGGAGTATTTATCAAGAGGAATCAGGGTTTTGGCATCCTGAAGAAAAAAATTAATGATACACTAAGTTTATGAGAGGATTTTAGTTCCTTGATTTTATTCTTTTTCCCTTCAGAATTAAATTCTAATATTCACACTGAAGGAACACATTTGTTGCTCTGCAAAATAAAGAACCCTATCTGAAGGCATAAAAACTGTAGAGGCATACAAAATAAAAATATTATAATTCCCCCAACCTCACTGGACTTGTGCCCATAGCTAAGAAAAATAGCCAACACTTATATAGCACTTAGAATTTCCAGGCAGCAGTTTGTGTGCATATCCTAACTCATTTAATCTTCCTAAAAACCCTATGAGGAAGAAACTATTATCCTTTTGACTTTATGGATAAGAAAACTAAGGCGAAAGAGCTTGTCTGAGGTTACTGAGCCAGTAAGCGTAGAGCTGAGATTAGAGCCTGGGCAGTTGGGGACCAGTCCACGCTATTAACCACTAGATTCTTCCTGTGGAGAGAAGTTGGGACAAAAGACTTCTGTGTTTTCTCCCTTCCCTACCAACACCTCCTGATTTTTGAGCAGTGGAGCTTCCCAGAATCCACCAAACTACATTGAAGATGGGGTGGGAGCTGGTGGAACGGCTCAAGTGGTAAGAGTGCCTCCCTAGCAAGTGTGAGACCCTGAGTTCAAACCCCAGTGTCACACACACACAAAAAAAAAAGGTCGATGGGACATTAAAAGTTATGATCACAAGACCATGTCCTGACATGGGGTGCTAGTTATAATCTAATGTAGAGTGACAAAAAACAGGATGCAAAAGTTGCCTTATTGTACTGTCCTAAAACTATACATCCCAAATATTGATGACAGTTTATTTGGGGGTGGAAGAACTCTGGGTGATTTCTTTCCTTCATCCATTTATCTAGTTGCTCCAAGTTTTCTTCAATGAGGAAATTTGAATAATGAGAGCATGTAAGTTTAAATCATGTTGAAGTTGGGAGCAATTTAGGCAAAATTTGCCTGGGAGAAAAGAATATGGATTAGAAAAAAATGTCGAAGTTCAGGTTGCTGTAACTAGGGTCCATTCTGGAACTTGGCATGAGACAGGTGGACTGGCTTTGGAAGAAAGACAGTAAGAGAATATCTAAGGACTTCACACAGTCCTGATCTGCATTCTTTACCACCCTGGAACCCCTTTAATTCTGAGAGTATTCAAAATGGTTTAAACATTCAGTGGATGATACAGTTATCACAGTGGTGCAGCAAGGTGGCTTGTTAAGGGCAGTCCCACATGAGCCTGGGAAGCCCAGGCTTCTTTTGTGTTCAGAGTCAAGCATGCTGAGAGAGGATAGTATCACACAAAATGACTGGCAGCACAACTCTGACTCTCATGACGGAATCTAAGTCTTTCTTTTCATCTTTCTGCCTCATTTGGTTCTGCTCATTTGGTTGGAGCCATGGGGAAGGTAAGAGGAAGAGCACAAGACATGGACTGTGCTCTGCAACTGCCAATGAGGCTTCCTGACAGTACACAAAAAACTTCACATTAAACTTTTGGCAACTGAGGTGATTTTTTTCCCAAATAAGCTCACAGTTTGTTGCAGAGATATGCATAAGCTTGAAAGCATTGTCACTTTTTTTTCTTGGTGGTGCTAGGGATGGAACCCAATGCCTTATGCACACTAGGCAAGTGCCCTGCCCCTGAGCTATACCCCTGACCCCAGCATTATCATCTTTACAACTCAGTATCTTTAATCAATACTCAGAGCTTTTGTGTTGGAATATGCAAGGAAACACAGAATACAGTCTCTATTCTCATGGAGCCTCATAGACTGGAAGAAATAACAATGTAAGAAAATTTATAGATATTAATTTTTAAATACACAAAAGTAAGCAATCTTGCATTGCTGGTTATCTTCCAAAACAACTGCAAGCTTCTTGCTGGATGAGGATTGATTTATATGTCTTCATATACCTCTCAGTGCCTCCACAATGCCTTGAATACAGTAGTGCTCTGGTAGTTGTTTTGGACTGAAAATTGTATGTCACCCCTAATTCTATAGCCCCATTGCCTATTTAGCTATCAGGTACTTCTATTCTAAAGGACTTTCCTCTTCTGAAGATGATTCAGTAAAGACAATCTAGCTTTAGGGCTGGTAGAGTGCTTGCCTGGCATGCTTGAGGCTCTGAGTTTAAAATCCAGTACCACCAAATAAATAAATAAATACAACTTACCTTTAACCTGTCCACTAGAGGACAAAGAAGCAAAAATGGATTTTTACCATACTTTGGAAAATAAGAACTCAAACTCAAAGGTATTTGATTGAAGTTAAAAAGCTGTGCATTCACTAAGGCATGAATGGGATTAGTGTCCTTATATAAGGGGCCTGAGGAAATCCCTCAGCCCTCCTACAATGTAAAATTACAGTGAAGATGTTAAACAATGAACTAGAAAGTAAGTCCTCACAGAATCTGCCAGCACCTTGATCTTGAATTTCCCAGGTTCCAGAACTGTGAGAAATAAATTTCTATTGTGTGTAAGCTACAGTTTATGGTATTTTATTACAGCAGCCCAAATGGACCAAGATAAATTCAGTCTACACAGGATAATAATATGTTAGGCAGAATTATGACCTTGCTATTGTCTTTACTTGGAGATTAAGTATGGTTTAATGAGATGCATATGAGTCCAAGTTGATAAAAGATGGATGTGTGTTGGTTTAATTTGTGTCAACTAGGTTAAAGGATGACCAGATAAGTTGGAAAACATTATTTCTGGATGTGTCAGTGAGGCTGTTTCCAGAAGATATTAGCATTGGGAATAGGTAGATTGAGTAAAAAAAAAAAATCATTTACCAATGTGGGTGGGTATCATTCAATCCATTATTGGCCCAAATGGAACAAAAGGTAAAGGGTGAATATGCTCTCTCTGGTTGAATTGAGACATCCTCTTTTCCTGCCCTCCAAAGTTAGTGCTTCTAGTTCTTGGGGTTTCAGACTCAGACTGGGACTTAAACTATCAACTTTCCTGGTTCTCCAGCTAGCAGACATAAATCATGAGACCTCGCCATCTCCAGCAGAGGTAGAGGCAATTCCTGCACTAGACCTTCTCATATCATGTCTCATTGGTTCTATTTCACAGAAGAATTCTAATACCTCTTTAACCTACGATTTCAGGATTTTCTTTATATACATATAAAGTATACATATACATATAAAGTGCTGCTTAGCATGCACCAGGCTTTGGGATCTATTCCTAGCACTGCAAAACACAAGCAAAAATAATAACAAAAGGCCTTAAAATTCCTCAATGAAAAGGCTAGATGGACATTATTTAGGAAATACAGAAACAAATACATTGGGATTACTATGTAAATTAAAAGCACTGAGAGGCTGAGGCAGGAGGACCAAGAGTTTGAGGCCAATCTGGGCTAGACCCTATCATAAAAAAAACAAACAAATGAAACAAAAAACCAAAAACAACCAACCTCCCCCCAGATTTAAATGCATAGAAAGGAAATGGAAGATTATATACCAAACGGTTGTTGGTGGTCATTTCTAGGTAGAAGGCAGGTAAGAAGTGCACATTTGTATTATTTGAAGCCTGCACAATCAAAATGTATTCATGTTTAATTTTTGCCAATAAAGGAGTCATCTGTAAGTGAGGGCTGTGAAATGTGTTATATAACTGAGTACATACACAGTCACGACTCAACAATACAAGGGTTCTCTTACTAATGAAGAAAGAGGAAATGGGTATTAGTAAGCAACTAAGCAGTCCCTGTGCTGGGGAAGAAAAGACACATGCAGAAAAAGGAAGGCATAAAACAGCATGGTGTGGCTGCAGAACCAGGTCACATGAAGAAGCAGTGCTAAGAGAGGAAGGGAGGAAATGGATAATAAAGGGCTTTGGGCTTATCCTCAAGGCCAGCAAGTCCCTCGTAACTGTGACCAGCCTTTAGACCTAAACCTAAGAGATTCTGAGTCCACAGTAGTGGTAAGTTCTATGCAGAAAATTAAAGCAGGCTACGGGAATGGAGAATAGCTGGTGTTCTTTTAGACAGAGTTGTCAGTGAAGGCCTCTGAAGATACAACACCTGAGCAGTACCTGAAAGCGAGGGAAAGCAGCAGAAGGAACAGCAAGAGCAAAAGCCTGGAGTCTGATGAACATGGTCAATGTGGCCAAACATGTAGGGGGTGGGGGAAGGGAAAAGTTGGGAAGAGGAAAGGGGAGAGGAAGAGGGAGATGGGATGAGGTTATTAAGATAGATAGGGATCAGATCATGGTCTCTGGAGTCATACAAAGGATTCTCAATTTCATCCTGATTGTTTTGTGACACTGGAGTTTGAACTCAGGGCCTCACACTTGCTAGGCTGGTGTTCTACCATTCGAGCCATGCCCCAGCCCTCATCCTGATTATTGGAAGACTGTAGGGATGAGGGAATATAGACAGGATCTAATTACATATGAATAGATCATTCTGGTTCCAATGTAGAGAGAATGTGTGTGTGTGTGTGTGTGTGTGTGTGTGTGTGTGGGAAGGAGCACGAAAGATCATAGAAGCAGAGAAATAAGAAGTTCCTTTTGTGGAATGAAGGCTTTGCCAGGTGCAGGTGGATCACACCTGTAATTGTAGCTACTCAGGAGGCAGAGATCAGGAGGATTGTGGTTGGAAGCCAGCCAGGGCAAATAGTTCACGAGATCCAATCTCGAAAAAACCAACACAAAAACAGGCTGGTGGAGTGGCTCAAGGTGTAGGTCCTGAATTCAAACCCCAGTACTGAAAAAGAAAGAATGAAGGCTTGGATTTGGTGGTAGAGGTGAACTTGAGAGGTGGTAGGATTTGCAATCTATTCTGGAAGAACTGGCTGATCTGGAGTGAGGAAAAAAAGATGATTCCAAATTTTGGGCCTGAATAACTGAGTGAATGGTGATACCACTCACCAAGATGAGGGAAACTGGGAATGCAGCAGGTTTTCATATAAGAATAGAGACCCATTTGGGACAGGCTCGTCTTGAGACGTCTACTAGATATCTGAGGGGAGACCTTTGTTGCCTGATCCACTGTACCACCAATGTTTTCTATTCCAATAAATGGCACCACCATTCAACCAGATGTGGTGGTCACCCTCCTGTCTCCCTATTTGGTTAACACCACAGTGGTATTAGCCATCATACTCACTCACTCACAGTGGGAATTAACTTCTCTGAGACCAACTTTTTAAATCTGTAAAATAAAGATATCACTACTTACCTCCCAGGTTACTATAAAGATTAAATATAGGGGCCAGACATGGTGGTATATATCTGTAATCCCATCAACTCAGGAGGTGGAGGTAGGAAGATCACAGTACAAGGCTGGCCAAAAGCAAAAGTGTGAGAACCCTATCTAGAAGAAAAAACCCAGAACTCTAAACTAAAAGCAAAAGGATGGGGGTATGGCTCAAGTGTAGAATGGTTGCCCAGAAGGTATGAGGCCTGGTTAGAATTCCCTCTATCACAAAAAGAAAAAAAGGCAATATATATAAAGCATCTTGCAGTATTAATTTCCTCTAAATGAAAATGAGGCCCTAAAGAGAGACTCAACTGGATGTATTTAGAGAAGAATAACTTGGAGGGTGAGTAGTGAATCTGTTCAAGAAGAAAGATTAGAAGGAAAATGGAAATGTTTAAAATGAAGGAGAGAAGACTTACTGGGCATGTGAGAGAGGTCTTTAAAACTTGGAAGGGTTGTTAATGGAAGGGTAACATGCTCCAGTGGACAGACCAGGACCAGAAGATAGAAACCTCAGGGAGACAGACTTCAGTCCACTAAATGATGGTGAATTGTTAGAAACATTTTAAGTTTGTTTGAAAATGTATTTCCTAATACATTTAGCTTAGCAGACAGAAGAGAAAAACCAAAGGGCTTTTCCTACTCTCTACTCTCATTCTATACAGTAGTGCTTCACCCTGGTCACCAAAATGTGATGTGGAGATTCTACCTACACACACCAAGCAATTCTCTGCCAGATTCTCTAGCAGAGAGCAGCTGGGTATCCTCTAATTTAATTGAATTGTGACACTATCTACCTGGAGAGAGTATCAGATTTCACAGGTTGAGGGTTCAGTTCCACAAGACTGTCCTGCCATGATGTGTCAATCATCAGTGCAGGTTATGACCTGTGCTTCTGACCAACTGGCTATAAACTAGAGCTCCCACAAATCCACCTTTGGGTTTGATTAATTTGCTAGAGGGACTCAAAGAACTCAGGGAAACATTTCAGTGCACCATGTTAGCTTTCTCTTACTGTAACAAATATCCCAGACAATCAATTTTTAAAGATAAAAGGTTTATTTTGGCTCATGGTTTCAGAAGTTCCAGTCCATGATCAAGCTGGCAAGGCAGGAGTGTGTGGTTGAGTAAAGCTGCTTACCTTAGGACTAAAAGGGAAAGAGAATGTGACTGGGGTCCCACATTCCCTTTCAAGGGCACACTTCTAATGACCAGAATATCTCTCACCACGTCTCAATTGTGCCATGCTCACTTTCTTTGCCATTTAACACAATGACCTTTGGGGGACATTGAAGCACAAACTATAGCAAGTACTTATTAATTGAAAAGTCTATTACCATGGATACAGACAAACAGCCAGATGGAAGAGATGCATAGGGAAAAGTGCAATCTCTGGGTACACCAACTTCCCATGTGTTCAGCTATCTAGAAGATTCTCCAAACCCAGTCTTCTTGGGCTTTTATAGAGGCTTCATTATGTTAGCATGATTGATTACATCACTGGTCTTTGGTAATCAATTCAATCCTTTTCCTAGGCTCCCAGCTTGGAGGATGGGGCCGAAAGTCACAACCCTTTCTCTAATCATGCCTGTTTCTTTCTGGTAGCCAGCCCCATCTTGAAATTATCTAGGGGCTGTGAGCCACCAGTCATACAATTAGCACACAAAATATACTTATCACTTTGGAGAGTCTACTGGCTTAACAGTTCTGTGCCAGGAAATGGGATAAAGACCAAATACATGTAATTATAACCGATACAATTATAAACTAAAATATCACAAGGTAAACGATATTAATCAAATATTCTTTTTAGCCCATCTAATTTTCAAAAAAAGATATTAAGATTTCCATGTAAGGGTTGGCAGAATGGCTCAAGCAGTAAGAGTGCTTGCCTAGTAAGCGTGAGGTCCTGAGTTCAAACTCCAGTGCTACAAAACTAATAATGTCCATGTGATTGTTGGATCTGTCAATTTCTCTCTCCTTCCTTCCTTCGTCCCTCCCTCCCTTCTTTCTCTTTCTTTTGCGGTACTGGGGTTTGAACTCAGGGCCTTCACCTTGAGCCATTCCACCAGCCCTTTTCTTTTGGTGAAAGGTTTTTTTGAGATAGGGTCTTATGAACTATTTGTCCAGGCTGGCTTCGAACTGTGATCCTCCTGATCTCTGCCACCTGGGTAGCTAGGATTATAGGTGTGAGCCACTGGTTCCCAGCTTGTCAATATCTTTTAGTGATTCTGATCATCTTTGTATTATGCATTTGAATCTATGTTAATAGGTATATTGAGTTTAGGACTTCTGTCTTTTCCTGATGATTGATCCATTGTACCACTGGCTCATGACATTTCTTATCCTGTAAAATGCCTTTTTCTTTAACATCAATAAGTTTTCGTTTTAACATTTGCTTGATATGTCTATTTTCATCTCTTTCTAACTTTGTCATGTTTTAGTTGTGTCTTACTGCCTGTATCCTCTTCACTGTTTTTACTTCTAACACTGTTTTTGAAATTTGTGTACCTGGAATCTATATTAAGCAAAGTGTTGTGTATTGCTTCTTTCACTCAACATTGTGTGATTCATCCATCTTATTGCATACAGCTATAGTTTGTTCACTTTCATTGCTGCAATAGTGTTCTGCTGTTCTAATTAATACAACTGTTATTTACTCATTAGGAATCTTTGGTTATTATGAAAAATGCTGGTATGAATATTCATGTGTTGGAGGAGTAAGAAAAATAGGGAGAATTGAACTAATGAAAACTGAAGGAAAGCTGGGCGCTAGTGGCTCATGCCTGTAATCCTAGCTACTTGGGAGGCTGCCCCAGGCCAACCAGGAGAAACAGTCTGCGAGACCTATCTCCAAAAATAATTACAGCAAAATGGACTGGAGGTGTGGTGCAAACAGTATAGAGCCTGCTTTGCAAGCATAAAGGCCTAAGTTCAAACACTGGTGCCACAAAAACAACAAAAGAACCCCAAAACCAAAAAACAATAACAAAAACTGAAAGAGAAGAGGTAAGGTGAAAGGGACTGGAGAAAGCCTTTAAGAATAATGTAGTTTATGATGTAGTGATACCTAATACCTGACAGTGATTCATCTAGAACAGAGCTGAGAACCTAAGACCTAAGAGGCATTTAACTAACCAGACAAGGAATTGGAAAGTTCAGACACTTTATCACAGCAGAATTTCTTCCTTAAATCACTTACTCTTATTTCACAAAAACTTCTAAAAACTTTGGTTCTCTGGCAGCCTGGTCCTCAGTAAGGCAGAAGTTTCTTGTTAGAAGAGAATGCTCTTAAAGGCAAGCACACAAAGGACAGAAAAGTGTTAATTAACAGCTAGTGACAGACAATATGTACTTGCAAAAAAGAAGATAGAGGAATGCAAAACACAGAGTCTAGAGTGATTCTTTGAAGGGTCAATCTATCCAGTCACCTCCCAAAGGTGTCACTAACATTATCAGCCAGCAGAATAAAACATCACCATCATGTTCAAGTTCTAAAGCAACAACTTAATTACATGTATTTTATTATGTTTAATGTGGCCAGGGATGTTTAGCATTTGAGAAAGATTTAACTAAATGTTTAAAACAAAACAAAGTAATAAGTTAAAACATTTCAGTGCACAAAGAAGCAGCACAAAAGTGATGTTAGGAAAACAGTGTGACAGTATCATCATAGCATCAAAAGAATGAAATACTTAGGAACATACTTAACAAAAAACAAACTAATACTCTGAAAACTTTAAAACACTGTTGGATGAAATGAAAGATCTAAACAAATGCAAGATGTCTCCAAGGTCATGAGTGGGAATAGAATTGTGGCAATCTGTAGGCACCACATGTGGACTTAGAACAGTTAGGGAGGCCCTACCTACCATTTCCAACAATCGGGGTAGAAACAGTATTTAACAATTTAGTACAGTGCATGCAAACCCTGACCAGTATCTCAGATAAAGGAGATGAAGTTTATGAGGATACAAATCAACTTGAGAAACAAATTTATGACTTTTGAGAAGTGCTAGTATTATATCATCTGTCATGCAGCCAAATACAAAGAATCAAAGCTGAGGAAAAAGGCCCCTTCCCACATATGCATATACATATACAAATTTAACATATAAACACTTAGTTGGGTGGCACTATATTCTATCCTAGCTTTTTCTGTCTGTGCATATTTTGGTGATCTGCTTTGCCACTCTTCTGCCTTCCTCACAGAAGCACTTGCACATGTTGTAAGAACCCACACCACCTCTCTCTCTCTTCTACATGGATGCCAGTAACTAACACATCAGTTAAAGCACACAGACTACTATGCTTCTGCTCATGTTCTTTAGCTATCTAAGACCACCTTACTGGACATGCCTACTGTCTGTCTCTCTCCATTCTGATGCAATTCCTATGAGAACAAGCATCTTGTCTTACTCACATTGTGTCCCTATTGCTTAGCAAAAGACTGGCTGGCACATGGCAGATGCTCAAAAATTACCTGCTGACTGTTTTTTGTAGTGAAGTTTGAGCACAGGGCCTCACACTTGCTAGGCAGGTATTATACCATGTGAGTTATGCCCACAGCCCTTTTTGCTTTAGTTATTTTTCATGTAGGGTTTTATGCTTTTGGTCTAGGCTGGCCTCAGACTGTGATCCTCCTACTTATGACTCCCATGTACAACCATGCCAAGCTTGTTTGTTGAGATGGGGTCTTGCTAATTTTTTGCCTGGGCTGGCCTCAAACTGTAATCCTCTCATCTGTGCCTTCCAAGTAGTTGGATTACAGGTGAGAGTCAATTTGATTTGTGACTTTTTGTTTTTTTGGGTGGTACCGGGTTTTGAACTCAGGGCCTCACACTTGCTAGGCAGATGCTCTACTATTTGAGCCACTCTGCCAGCCCCTTTTGTGTTGGATTTTTTTCGAGATAGGATCTCCCAAACTATTTGCCCAGGCTGGTTTTCAATCTTGATCCTCCTGATCCTGCCTCCTAAGTAGCTAGGATTATAGGTATGAGGCTTGACTTGTCAACTTATTAATTAGCAGAGTACTTCTGGTTCAAGGCAACTATACTGATTAAGAACCATCAATGGGTCTCATTCACTGTTGGGCAATGGGGATACAAAAATAAAACTTGCACTTATGAACAGATAGCCTAGCCAACAACAGTGTAATGTGATAAGAGCACACCACAATTCTGTGTTTAGTACATAATTATTTTTGCTGCTTATAAGCTCTAAGATCAGGCAGTTATTTCATAGTTTCATTTTGCCTAGATGCACCCTAGTTTAAGCTATTGCAGGAGTACATATAACATACTGTATTTAATATGGTAAAACTACTTAGGCACTAAATCTTAGGTAAGTCCTATCTTACTCTTTGTCAAAATATGTAGTATCACTGGGATTGCCACTCTGGGTACTTTGGTTCAGAGAAACTCAAATTCAACACTATTCCCCACCTACCTCATTACATACTCAATGGACAAATATCTACTGAGTACTCACAGTAATACATGGGACATGGTAATGAGGTTTCAGAGCTCCTAATCTACTGAGGGAGGAAGGTAAGTGAACAAAGCAGTGCACAACTTAATACAGAAGGTATTATAGGCTCTACCCAGGGTATTTATGTTCCAACACTACCAAAAATTTTTTTAAAAGCACACTAGAGAACTTTGTGTCTATTAGAATATTCTTACCCAAGTCTGAAACTTAAATAATGGGCCTATTCTTTTTAACATGAGCATTATTGTGTAAATCCTTAAAGAATGATGGAGGGACTCAGATTTGAGAATTACATTCTAGTACATGTCAATCAAGCACTTTAAAAGAATCTTTTTTTTTTTGTCATTGCTTGAATAGTGAATCTATCCTTTCAGTTCTGGAAAAAAAAGAGAAATGGTATTGCTGAACTCTTGAATTTATTTGCTAAATTGCTTACTAAACTAAATAATCAAAACCAAGTGGTTGTAATATGCCTATTTGGGGGTCCTTTATCATAGCATACCCAACAAGCCCTCCCTTAAGAGAATACACTTTTGTTTTCTAGGAAGAAAGGATGAGAGTTGGAGTTAGACCTGTTTGGTCCCGCTTGCCTATTTACTGCCTGTGTGACTGAACAATTCATTTAACCATTTGAACCTGTCTTCACACTTACATAGATACCATCTGTCCAATCAATGTTAGAGGACTGAAATAAGTACCAAATAAGATAGTAGATTTCACACTATTTTATAAACCATAAGGCACTATGTAAAGATTAATTATTATTATTATTTACAGTTGTATGTCAGTGCTTAGCAAGTATCTTGAATGAATGTAATAAATGTGAAACAAACTAACATCTCAAATACTCCTGAGCAGACTGATGAGAGCTCTAGTTGACTACAAACTAGAAGCCTCAATACTTAGGACATTTATTTCAGATGATGTGGAACGATACATCTGTTTACATCAACACTACTTGTTTGTAAGGATTTTAATTAATTTTGCAATTTATGGGTTGTCAAAATGTCTTTTACTTATTTTTCCTTCTACTCTTTTTTATCATTTTTCTGTCTTTTGGCACTTCCATCAGATGAACAGAAAAAAAAGGGAGTTAACAAAGTGGATCAGTCAGTTTTGTAAGTTTTTATTAGCTCCACTAAAGGCCATTAAAGGGCTAAAGGTGGATGCTATTGGTCAAAATGGTGATTTTTTTTATGTCTCTGACTTCACTTTCTACTGATACTGGGAGGTTCTGTGTTTATGGCCAAAAAAGATTATAAATTATAGATGACAAATGAAAAGTTTAGGCACAGGCTTGAGGAAAGAAAGAAGTAAAACAATGCAATTTCAGTGAATTATTACCTACTCCATTCTTTGCTTTTATAGATAAAAAGGGTGCTTCAAGGCAGTGCTCCATATTCAATCCACACTTCCTCTTCAGGTTGCTCACTATGTCTGAAAATGGTGCTTTCTTTGGTTTAACTGGGAACATATTTCACTAGGCATCTCTGGCAGCATTGATTTATAACCAGGATGATACAGGAGGTTGAATGCAATGCCCTCTGGTGGTTTAAAGTTTTCTTCATAGCTACAACTGTAAAATTAAAAAAAAAATGCAGCCATTTTCTATCAAATGGGAGCTTATTTATAAATTAACAAGTCAAAATGATAAAACTCTTCCTTGATTGCCATGACCATCATAAAGATTTCTACAGAGGCACTTCAACCAATGTAACCCTGTGGTTCAGAGTGATTAATAAAATGATGAACAGGAAGTTCAGAAATAGCCATCTAACAAAGACAAATGAGCTAGGAGGCTGTGCAGACATGGAACCGGGCCCAAAGGAGAGAATTACGAAAAAAACTAAGGACAAAAATATTTAAGCCAAATTAGAAAATACAGATACCCCGTAAGGAGAAAGACAAGTGTAAGAGTATTAGGTATACCATCAGAAGATTCCCAATCCTTTGCTGTGTGACCTAAATCAGACCTGTGCCTCAATTTTCCATCTATACAGTGTAAAAGTAAGAACCAGGTGTAGTGGTTAACCTGTAACACCAGCTACTTGGGAGGATGAGGTGGGAAGACTGTTTGAGCCCAGGAATTAGAGGCCAGCCTGGACAATATGAGAACCTATCTATTAAAAAAAAAAAATCTTTAGGGGCTAGAAGTGTGGCTCAAGTGGTACAGTACCTACCTAGCAAGCATGAGGCCCTGAGTTCAAATCCCAGTACCACCAAAAAAACCCCCTAAAAACCAACAAAAATATTTAAATATATACAAACTAGTTGCAAATTAAAAAGAAGAGTATTTTCTTAATTTGAAATTTTTTTCTTTGTCTTGAGTATTCACTGCTTCTATAATTTTTGTTTGTTTTTGGAGACAGGGTCTCACTCTATAGCCCAGGTTTGTAACCCAGGCTGGCCTTGAACTTGGGATCTTCCTGCCTCTTCATCTCAAGTTCTGGGATTATAAGTGTGAGCCACCATTCTGGGTACTTGGATAATTTTCAATACACTAACAAATACAAGATAAAGTATTCAGAGAGAAACCTCAAATAGTGGTACTGAGAAAACTAGATATCCACATACAATCGAATGAAGTTGGATCCATATTCTGACATCACACACAAAAAATTAGCTCAAAATGGATCAAAGACCTGAATGTGACCTAAAACTATAAAACTCTTAGAAGAAAATGGGGCAAAAGCTTCACAACTTTGGATTTGAAAATGATTTCTTAGGTATGATATCAAAAGTACATGAAACAAAAGAAAAAAACAGACAAATTGGATGTCATGAAGATTCTAAAAATTTGTGCATCAAAAACATCAACAGCTGCCCGGAATTTAATCTCAAACACCAAAAAACAAAAACAAAATCAGCACAATAAAAATAAAACCCACAGAATGGGAGAAAATAATTGTCTATCTGATAAGGAACACATAAAGAGAACTGTTAAAACTTAACAACAAAAAACCCCAAACAAATCAATTCCAAAATGGGCAATGCCTTGGACTGGAGGTATGGCTCAAGCAGTAGAGCACTTGCTTTCCAAGTGCAAAGTCCCGAGTTCAAACCTCAGTCCCACCCACACACACACACAAAAGGCAAAGCCTTGACACACCTTTCTACAAAGAACATATACAAATGGCACACACACATACACACACACACACACACACACACACACACCCACACACACACAAAGGAAAATGCTCAACATCAGTAATCATTACAGAAATGCAAATCAATACCTATCAGGATAGGTAATATTAAAAACCTAGGATGTGGAGAAACTGGAACCCTTGTTATTGTTGGTAGGAATGTAATCGTATAGCCACTATGGAAAGCAGTACAGCAGTTCCTCAAAAAGCCTACAGGATTTTAATCAACCATTTATTGTATACAATACATAAATGCCCTACAAATGAGCCTTTCTATGTATTTGGTATTCTCAGCACTCAACACTGTCAGGTAAATAATTCACCTGCCCGTAGGAAGGCTCTCCTTAGATGTGTGGCATTTGGCTTTATAAAGTCACTATTCTTCAGCTTTTCAAAAGAGCCAAGGTAAGTCACTAGCCTTACAGCCAGTGGCTTTCTACTAGTGAACTATTTTATGTTTTACTGAATAAATGTTAAGTTTTGGGGAGACTTAATTTGAATACCAAGTAAAATATAAAATCACTGAATTTGGCTTCCCTTCTCTCTTTCTTTGGGGGAGGTTCTCTATTTGTGACAAATATTCTGTACCTATTGTTGGCTCTAGTAAAACAAAACAAAACATGAACACTCCATAAATTTGTGTCACTCTTGCACAGGGGTCATTGCCAATCCTCTCTGTATCATTCCAATTTTAGTAATTTTGCTGCTGAACCAAGTATTTGGCTTCTCTTTTTGGAAAAGACAAACTGAAAGGATCCCAGAAGATAAATATTCACAATAAAACAAATGGAAAGAAGAAAAGGTGCATCAAAGTAAAAACACTGATTTTCTTGGTTCAAATAGCATTTGTTAAGCATGTGCCAAATACTATGCCAGGTTCTCTAACGCACGCCCCCCACCCCCTTAATCCTCAGAACAGCCTTCTGAAGTAATTATTTCTATTGATGGAGGGCACAAAGGCTCAGAAAAGTTATTATACATGATAGAATTGTTGCGGGCTGGTATCGAGAGTTCTTGCCTCCACAGGCCACAAAGAATTGGCTCGTGAGGCAGCGGATTGGCTCGTGAGACAACAAGGTCGGCACACAGAGAGAAAGGAAAAGCTGTCCTTAGAGATGGACAGGGAGCCCGGAAAATCGGTAGCTCCCTGTGAAGGCTGGGGCTTTTTATGGACACTTTAACTCTGGGTTAGGGTAAGGGTTAGGTGGGTTCTTTTCATTGTCCGTGGATTTGTGTGCAGGCTCTCTTTGATGAACTGGTCTGTTTGCCCCTTATGGGGGGAAGCAACCTTGAGAGCATTCTGTTTACCAGCCCTGTGGCAGATTTATGAGGCCATGTAACGCCTTCTCAGGGGCAGGGCTCATAGTGCTGTCCATGGGGGATAGGATACTGACTCACTCATCTGTCCCTTAGGTTCCCAGATCCAACGGAATGAAAACTGGAACCCAGGTCTGGCTCAAAATCCACAGTGCCCTCGACTAGGCCATCATTATATTTACTCAAACAGCTACATCCCTAGCTCTTCTCATGTGGCAAGCAGTGTGCTGAACAATTTATATGACTTCATTTAATTCTCAAAATCACCCCAATAGCTAGGTTTATCAAGATCTCAATTCCACAGCTGAGGAAACTGAGCTTCCTATAAAAGTTCTGTAATTTTTTTTTTTTTTTCTGCAGCTGGAAGGCCAGAGTTTGAATGGAAGTCTGTTTCATTCTAGAACCCATTCTCTTAATCTTCTACCAGATTGTAGGAAATTCAACTCTAGTCCTGGCAAGTCATTAGATAGTTCTGTCTCAATTTCCTTGTTAATTAAATGGGGATATTATTACTGGTCCCTACCTATTTCACAGAGATATTGGGATTATAAAATGAGAAAGTGTAGAAGCTTTAAAAAGGAAAATTGCAATATAAATCTAGGCATTGCCACAAGTTTCACTCAGATCTTCCCTATCCCACGATCATAAAGGGATTTAGCTGACATCATTAGCTCTCACATATCCTCTGAAGTGGGTAGTAAGTATTATTATCTCCACTTATCAAAGAGCTGAAGCACAAGGAGATGATGTAATTTGTTAGTCAGTGGCAAAGCTGGGAATAAAACCCAAGATTTCTAACTCCCACTGTTTATGCTGCTCATGATAAATTCTATTTCAGCACTTCAAAATTAATAGTAAAATAGACAAGGGCACAAATATTACAGTGTCCACTTCAAAAGAGAGATTAAACACTTATAGAAATTAAAATTTCTACTGCAAAGACACTAATATAATCTCTAAGGTTCTTAATTCTCTTATTCTAGAGAAGCTGCACAAAGAATCAAAACCAAAAAATTTCCACTTCCTTAGTATGGACTTCAGCTCTTCGGTATTCTCAACCAACTTATTATTAACCAAAGGTTACAAAACTAGGTGAATTATAACCTAGATTCAATTAGTGAGTCTATAAGCTTCCACAGGGTCAATATTAAATTGTTCTTTCATAAAAGCAAAAAAAGAAGCATCAAATACACTCTCCCATCATAAACACCTAATATAGCTATAAAATTTGGTTTAGAAGTTATTCTAACAAACCAACCATAATACCTTGAGCTCAAACTTCAAGTTTCAAAGCAAACAACATGATTAACAACAAAAAAACAAAAAACAAAAACCACTACCAGCCCATTATACTCATTTTCCTCCTGTATAGAAATCCAAACAATAGTTTTGCATTTGCCACTCAAGGCCCGAGATAGACATAATAAAATCTTAAAGTAAAATAAAAAGTAGTAAGGAGCCAATTCTTTGGCTTAAAGAGGGAGTAAGTGTTCAGTTTAGTTACTCCTTATTCTTATTTTCTAAAACAACATAATGCTTCAATTATTGCTAGTTTAATAATCACATACTTTGAAATTACCACAGGGACTAAGAAGGGGAAACAAGGGAGAGAAATTTCCACTCTCAAAATTGAACTAAATATTGGAGCCCACAGACAACTCATAATTTCTCTCTCTGACTGAATCATAGACTTATAAGTGAAAAACCTGCCACTCTTGTTAGAGGGACAAAAACCAAATCATAGGAATCCAAAGAGTTACTCTACTAATGTCAAGAGAATTTGCTTCTTGGGTGGCTTAAAATGCCTACATCCATTCCTAGCTATGTGCACTGGGGAAACTGAATGATGACAAAGGACTCCTAGAGTTTTCAGAGGCTCTCTTCATACATTAGTTTAGCTTTCCTTTGAGAAAAGTCTTTACCTTGGTTTATACAATTGAAACCGATCCTACCTTCTGTTAAG
Source organism: Castor canadensis (assembly GCF_047511655.1). NCBI lineage: Eukaryota > Metazoa > Chordata > Mammalia > Rodentia > Castoridae > Castor > Castor canadensis. The sequence goes on from NC_133393.1 coordinate 150,672,293, forward strand.
CCAGGAGCCCTAAGGTCTCTTGAACTTTAACGTAGTTATGAATCACCTAGGGATCTTGCTAAATTGCAGAATATGATCCAGAAGGTCTGGGCTGCAAGCCCAACAAGCTCTAAGCTGGTATCAATGCTACTGTTTGATGGACCACACTTTGAGTAGTAGGAGTCTGAGGAATATTTCCATATAGAAATAACCTCCAGCAACTGTTTCTCAAAATACACAGCCTCCACCCAGACTCTATAAAAGGAGATAATATTCCAGAGACTACATAAGTTATTTGCTCCCTGCCCTTCTCTGTGATTTTTACCATCTGGTTGTACACCCAATGTAATACCTTAATAAAGAGAAACCTTCAAGGACATCTTTTGTGCTGACAATTTATTGGGGCTTAAGTGATTGGAGCTTATATTAATGGACATAAAACCTCAAGTCTTTTGTAATAAAAGATTGATTCAAAATAAATATTTTTAAAAATTATGTCAAATACTAATAAGTGACATTTATAAATAGTTTATAAGGCAGTCATTTGTGATTAATAATTTTCATTTCCCCCACAAAATAAATAGCTTACTTAATTCTCTTTAAGCAGGAGAGAAAAAGCCCAACAAAAATGGCACAGTCATGATATTATTTTTAGTGAGGAGAATACCAAGATTAGGACATGTAAAAGTATCTGAGGAGAATTACATGTTACTGAATTTGTCCTAGAACCTGGGAGAGCCTTCAGGGAATGAGAACAGCTGGCAAATTTAAGAAAAACTTCAAAGGGAAAAAGACTCCATATGAGATTAATGCCACCCCCTTTAAGAAAACCAATAAACTCCACAATTTTTCATTTTTAGGTTCTTCAATGTTTTCTTTTCATATTAGTCCAACCACCACACCTAAATTCAACCAGCCATCATACAAATGAAGTTGGCAACAGGTCCAGCTGCCTAGCTATACTCCCTGTTTACCCTTTGGAGCTTTTTCAGCCAATCAGGGTGACATTTACAGTGGAAGGAGCCAGAGCAGGAGAATTGATTCTCCTCACTGGATGGAAACCCTGCATCTGGAGCATCTTCACACTTTCCTGTGGCATCTCAGTGCTTGTGTGCATTCTTCAGCCCCATTATGGTAAAGGTAGCAGCTGTCAGTTTCTCATAAACAAGGAACATGAGAGCAGCAGTGAGGACTGTCTGAAGCAATTTGGCCTCAAGGCCTTTGTAGAGTCCCATGATTCCAAAACGCCTAAAAGGAAAAAGGTTGGAAAAAAACAAGTTTTCTTTGTAAAAGTCAACTCTTGCATCAGAGAAATAGGCTACCCTGATAGCTTCTTTGATAGTTTTACCTTGGGATCAAACACAATGGAGATTTTAAATTTCAATACAGACTTCTGCTGTCAAAGTACTTCTTAGCTTTAAAGGCATTTGGGGGCTGATAAAGTTTAGTATTCATGGGCCATCAATAGTTTTTATAGTGATCATTAATTAGTGGAATGCTGGCAATATCCCACTAATAGGATGCAGATCTTGAAATCACCTAAACCATCTTAATGCCAAAACCTGTGATCTAACTAAGAACTTTTAAGTTTAATGGTCTCCCAATTCAGTTATTTCAACTTAACAGCCCCTAAGTGGTAGGAAAGTTGCCAACTACCCTGAATAGAAATGGAAAACAGAAATAAAAATTTCTGTCTGATTCTCAGACTTCCCATATTTTTGATCCCATAGCCTAGTTAAAATACAGCAAGCATCTGAACCACCAAAAGGGCTTCTTAAAACACAGATTGCTAGGCCCATTCCTAGTGTTTCTGAATCGTTAAGTTTGGGATGAGACTCAAGAACTTTTGTATTTAATGAGCTCCCAGGTGATGAGGATGATGCCAGCCTGGGGACCAGCCCTTAAGAATCATCAGAGAGGAATGCTTTGGCTAAAACCCGGAATTCTGAGCAAATGATCTCTCCAAAGCTATTTGTTGAAAGAGAATTAATCTCTCACGCTAGCTCATCAGCAACTCCAGGGCCATATGCAGCATGCATATTGTGAGATTAAAACTATCCGGGCACTGGTGGCTCAAGCCTGTAATCCTAGCTACTCAGGAGCCAACCCGGACAAATAGTTTGTGAGACCCTAACGAAAAACCCTATCACAAAAAGTTGGGCTGGTGGAGTTGCTCAAGGTGACGGCCCTCAGTTCAAGCCCCAGTACTGCAAAAAACAAAACAAAACAAAAACAAAGAAAAGAAAAACTAGCAGAGTGGCTCAAGCAGTAAGAGCACTTGCCTAGCAAGTGTCAGATGGTGAGTTCAAATCCCATGTGGCCAAAAAAAAAAAAAGGCTTAAAACTAACCAAGTGCTATAGTCAGAAGCTATTACTATATTTTATATGTTTTTGTGTGAAAACCTATTATTGATAGAAATCATGGGATAAATAGTAATGACAAAATTTGACCCATGATTTTCTAGTTCACTAACTATCGAATTATGCTCACCCAAGAAATTCTACCTGTGGTGGTCCTCAAGATAAGGTCCACCCACATTAGAAATGCCAGAGTTTGTTTAACTATGTAGACCATCAAACCCCATGCTAGAGAGGAGGTATGAATCTGCATTGCAACCTCATATGATTCCTAATCACACAAATGTTTGGAGAGGCCTGGTATGGGGTACTACACCATTGATTACCTAATCATTAGCCATAGGTGTCAGTTAAAAGCTTTTAAAAATGAAAAATTCGGTTTCTCAGTTGAGAATATTTCACATGCTCAGCAGTTCCATGCACCTCGTGACAACTCTGCTGACATCACAGGTATTTCCATCATTGAAGAACATTCTAATAGGCAGAATGACAGATCTCCATTCATATAATCATCCCTGAGTGCTTAATGAGCTTCTGAGTTTGAACATCTGGCTCTGACACTGTCTGGTGTTGGGCAAGTCACTTTCTTTCTCTAAATCTGCTTCCTGACCTACAAAATGGGAATATAATCACCTTTCACATCTATAAGGTTGAGTGAGAACCAAGACAAAACATGTGAAAACACACTGGATTTGAAAAGTAGGTAACCTCAGAGATTTCCATTTAATATCACCTTCTTAACTTTCTTGGCAACTACATCTTTCTTAACTCTCTCAGTGCAGCAGAAACAGAAATTGGTTAATTTGTCAATATCTAAATTTAAAATTTTTTAAATTATAAAATATCAAAACTTATTATGTTCAAATTCCTTAATCAGATAATTTCCCATAAAGGAAGTTTTCTCTACAATTATAATCAGGTGTATAAAACTAAATTTATAGGCTCTTCATTCAGCAATATTTATAAAGGAAAAAATCTGGAAATGACCTAAGTACCTATCAATAACTGTACTGGGGTAAATAAACCATGGTATACTATATAACAGAAAACTAGGCAGTCACTACAAATATATCAATGTGAAGGGTGTTTGTGATATTAAATTTATAAAAAAGGTATGATACATTTCCCTTTCTTTCCCTTCTCTGTCCCCTTCCCTCCCCTCCCCTCCCCTTCCTTTTTCCTTTCCCTTCTCTTCCCTTCTGTGCACATATGAAGCACAGACTACCACTGAGCTACACCCCCAGCCCTGGAGGGTTCCCTCTCTGAAGGAGTTCTATATATTTGCAGCTCATAAGGAATTTTTCCATAATTTCTCAAAATGCTGTCAGATTACATTAAGCTCTTAAACTGAGAAATATCTGAGCACAGCATGCAAGAAAGAAGTTTCCGAGGCTGTCACTGCCTTAGCAATAGTGAAAGAGAAGCAAATCCAACCACTCCCTGGCATCCAAGAGGAGGATGCTAAAAGGGAGGACAGAATATGAAGCATCTACAAAGCTCACTTAAGTCGTTGGTGAAGAAGATAGAGAACATTCCGAAGACTCCCCAATGTTCTATTTTCTGGGTTTAGTCTGTGACGTCCAAACTGGGAAAGGAGACAAAGAAAAAAAGAAAATAATTACTATTTATTTCTGTTTTCTTTATCTTAATTTCTAGAGAGGAAATTATTTTAGAGCAATATCTTAATAGTATTCAATAACAAAAATACCCAACTAGTACAAAAAAGTACATTAATCCTCCATTTTTAAAATAAGTGAAATATTTTGATCAAATGAGTAAAAAATGGGAAGTATTTTTCAATAAAGCAAGCATGAGAATTTTGGAGGGTGCTGGGAATTAAATCCAGGGCCTGAACACGCTAAGCACATACTCTACCACTGAGCTACATTCCCAGCCTCAAGAATTTTCATTTTTTATGATCTTAAGGAGTGGATCAACTGGTGGAGTGCCTGCCTAGCAAGTGTGAGGTCTTGAGTTCAAGCCTGGAACCACCAAAAATAATTTTTTTTTTTTTGCGGTGTTGGGGATTTGAACTTCAGGTCCTACACCTTGAGCCACTCCACCAGCCCAATTTTTTGTGATGGGTTTTTTTCAAGATAGGGTCTCATAAACTATTTGCCCAGGCTGGCTTTGAAACACGATCCTCCTGATCTTTGTCTCCTGAGTAGCTAGGAATCCAGGCGTGACCCACCAGCACCTGGCTAGAATTTTCATTTTTATAGAGAATTATGGAGAAAATTCTATTTCCAAAGTGGGGGGATGGAAAGATGCCTAGGATGGTATGATTTTATAACTTCTAGTTCTTAGAACTGCCAATAAACACTAATCACTAGAACTTTTGCAGTCCAACACTGTTCATATTGTATATAGTGTATGTTATATTATACATTATATAAAAGTATTAAAATTCATTTATGTGAATGCTACTGAATTCCTTTCTATTAAGTACCAATTTAAAAATAATACATTAGCAAAATTACTTTTAACAGAAAGTAGTAATTGTTTTTCTCTGGCAGTACTAGGGTTTGAAATTAGCACCTCATGCTTGCTAGCCACTCCACCAGCCCTGTTTTGTGTTGAGTATTTTCAAGATAGGGTCTCTTGAATCATCTGCCCAAGCAAATAGTTGCTTCAAACTGTGATCCTCCTGATCTCTGCCTCCGTAGTAGCTAGGATTACAGGTGTGAGTCATTGGTGCCTAGAGAAAGCAGTAATTTTAAAAACTGAAATACCCTTACTCTTACCTTCATTTTATCTAGCAAGATGCTGTCTTTTATGTTTTCTTTCCAAAATAATTTTCTTTCTTTCTTTTTTGCAGTGCTGGGGATCAAACCCAGGGTCTCCCACATGCTAGGTAAATGCTCTACTACTGAGCTGTACTTCTACCCCAGAACAAGTCTTGAATATGTTGACATGGTATTTTTTCTCTCTACTGCCACCCTAGCCTATGCCAATCATCTCTCACCTGGATTACTGAAATGGTCCCCTTCCTGATTTCCATCCCACTTTTAACTCTTAGCTTCTCATCAATTTGCCAGAGTAGTCTTCTGGAATTGTGTATCAGACCATGTTACTGACCAGCTTCAAGCCCTTCAGCGGCTTCCTATTGTACTGAGAGTAAAATTTCCGTACCTGCAACTCTTGACCTATAGATTCCCTGCTACTCATCCAGTCTCACCCTGAGTGAGCCATTCCCCAGTCATAGAGGCCTCGATTCAGTTCCCAGGATGCAGCAAACACCTGGCACATCATACTTCCTATTCCTGGAATGTACTTTCCTCTATCCTTTGCAGGGTAGGGCCCTTATCTTCCTGTACATCTTGATTTCAACATGCCTCCAGGAGCCCACAGTCAATGAAGCTGCCTAAGATTTCCCATTTCACTCTTCTCCACTAAGAGCACTGTTCATTTCCTTAATAGCCTTTCTTTCAATTTGTAATTACCAATTTATTTCATTTTTTACTTTCTCATTCTGTCTTCCACTAGCTCCACAAGGGCAAGACTTATGCCTGTTTTAGTCACCACTGTATGTTCAACTTCTCAAATAGAGTGAGTGCTTAATAAATATTTGAATGGATAAGTAGCTGAATTTATGGAAAAAAGTGAAATTTGGAAGTATTTTGGAAGAGCTAAATCATTAATTCCTCCTGAGTGAACTAAAGGAATTAACATCTGACTTAGTAAAGGATAATCTGCTCTTAAATGAGAAGGAAGCAAATTTATGCTTTCCTGAGGTCCTTAAAGGCCTTTTCCCACACATGGGTTTTTTGACATACTATGTTACCTAAGAAACTGCAAATGTAAACTTCATTTCCCACAAAACAGGAAGTCAACTGAGAGCCAGCCTGGTTAACAGAGTATCAAACAAATGGAAGAAGGATGGGGAATACTCAGGTATACCAACTGACTGCCTGATTGCCTTATTAACATTGCTTTAAATAAAGAGACTATGTAGGCCAGGTACTGTAGCCATACCTATAAACCCAGTTATTCAAGAAGCAGAGAGATTGGGCAAAAAGTTACCAAGATCCAATCTCAACCAAAAGTTGGGCATGACTGAGCATATGGATAATCCCAGGTACCCAGGAGTCATAGGTAAAACGATTATGGTTTGAGGCTGATCCTGGGCAGTCTATTCGAGAAATAACTAAAGCATAAAGGGCTCGGAACAAGTCTCAAGTGGTAGAGTGCTTGCCTAGCAAGCATGAGGCCCTGAGTTCAAACCCCAGTACCTCTGAGAGACAGAGACAGACAAACAAGAGAAAGAGACAGAGATCTTAGGTACTTTAGGATGTTGTAGGACTCCATGCAGGGAGAACCCCAAGACTCACCCTCAGGATTGATTGTACTGTCTGCATGGGATAGGTGACTGTGGTGGCAATAGCTTTGGCTATTGCACCAATGATGAACACATCCAAAGAAGAAAGCTGGAATGAAAGAATGAGCCATATAAATCAAAACAACAAGAAGATGTCAGGATTATTATTTGGTTGCTTGCAAAATCAGGGGTTACCTTCATCCGTTTCTTTAAAAGCTGCCGTTTTAAACCTTCGTAGAACATGAACTGGATGGCAGGATTGAAGACCAACAGCAAGGAAGGAAATGTGCCATTCCACAAAGCCAAGATCCCTTCATCTCGAATAATCTGGTGGAAAGCATCTAAGCAAGAAATGAGAGGTTTGAAAAGCATGATGACAATGCTCTAACTAAAGAGGCAAAAGGAATTCTGTTCAAATGTGTCCAGAACACAAACCAGACTGGTTCTATGCAGAGTTCCTTCTTGCTGTAACATTTTAGTGGCAAGTTCATGAGTTAACTATCTTTTTTGTTGTTGTTTATTTTTGAGACAGGGTCTCACTAAGTAGCCCAAGCTGGCCTGGAACATACTATGTAGCCCAGTCTGACTTCAAACTCTAGATCCTTATACCCAGTCTCCCAAGTGTTGTGATTATAGGCATGTACCACCACACCTGGCAATTAACTACCTTTTAATAATAATAATCACCAAGTTACTGAGAGATTGTCCTCAATCTCAAACAACTCCTTCTGACAATCCGGTATTAGAATGCCAGTTTTCACCACCACAGAACTGAACTTGATAATCCACATGCTTCACAACCAGGTCCCGTATAACAAAAAATAAGATCATTTCCTGGAATCTACTACATAGGATTTGATTTAGAAGAGAATCACTGTTTGAGAAAAGAGCACATGATAATGTAGTGCTATGAAAAGGCAGAAGCTTGGGGGACGATCTAACCAATGTACAATGTAAGGCTATTCAGAATTGTCACAACAAATCCCCTCCTGTACAAGGAATATATACTAAAAAAAAATGAGGAAAAAAAAAAAAAAAAGCAGAAGCTCAAAGCATCAGCTATCAATCTGGTATCATTATCCAAAGAGATCACTTGGGGCAAAAAAAAAGTGGATAGATTATTCTTCAAAAATATGCTTCTTGGGGCCAGGAATGGTGGCTCATACCTATAATACTAGCTACTCAGGAGACAAGGATTGGGAGGATTATGGTTTGAGGCCAGTCCAGGCAAAAAGTTAGTGAGATCCCATTTCAACCAATAAGCCAGATGCAGTGGCATGCTCCTGTCATTCCAGTTACATGGGGTGGTTTTGGTATGAAAATCTCAGTCTGAGGCTAGCCTGGGGCAAAAAATGTAAGACCATTATGACTAAAATAATAACTAAAGGAAAAAAGGACTAGGGGCTCAAGTGGTAGAGTACTTGTATAATAAGCACAAGGCCCTGAGATCAAACCTCAGTACCTAAAAAATAAATTTAAAAAATTAGGGGTATAGCTCATAACACAGTACGTGCCTAACATGCTTGAGGGTTTGGGATCAATCCACAAGACTACAAAACAAACCCAAAAAAAAGAAAAACAAAAAGGGAAAAATCTTATGAAATTACATGAACTATCACATATCACATATATATTTACACACACACACAGATGTACATATTTACCATATCTATACTCCTTCAAAGCAGTATACTTCTCTACTGCTTGTCTTGGGTCTGGCAATATGATGTGGTTTGGCCATTAAGGAAGATGCAAATAGGGACTTTCTAAATATGATTGTATGACTGGGTATGTTCTCTTGTGTTTTAACCATTGCCATGAGAAAAATATGTTCAAGGCTGGTCCCAGGAAGAGGAGGGGAGACATGCAGAGCTGAGACTCTGAGCCAGCCTACAGTCAAATCCCTGACAACCTACAGACACATGAGCTAACAAATGCTTACTGAAGGTTACTGGAACTTGAGGCTGCCCATTATGTGTCAATAGATTCCATATGTAAAGAGGAACAAATCCTTGAAGAGGAGCACAGCCAAGAGACACTTACCCATAATGCCTTTGTAGTTTGTTGGTACAATATCCTCATTGCGAAATTTTGCCCCTTGCAGCTTCAGTCTGGTGTTTACCACCCAGAGTGGAGTTGTTAGCAAAACATTCACAACTCCTTAAAAAGAAAGAGGGCAAGACAAAAGGAAAGTAAAATGTAACCTCTTCAGCTTTGCTATCTTAAAGCTACTTAAAGTATATTCCCATATACTTCTGCCACTGACCTCAGATAAGGTGTCTTTGTGCCAGGGTACAACACATGCCACTACTAATAGAAGCAATCTGGTAGCAAAACAGCTGGAAGCAGTACCTCTTCACATGAAAAGAGTAGTGAGTTCCTTTAATTGTACAATAGGAGGCAACCATTCCCCCACTTTTATAGCATTCAAAGTACCAATTTGGGGTGGGGGGTATAGAGCAGTGTAGGATACTTGCCTAACATGCATTAGGTCCAGGGTTCCACCCCCAGAACTGCAAAAAACAAACAAACAATAAAACCCAAAACTACCCCCAAAATCAAAGCTGCTTTTTTTTAATATATAGCTTTAAATACAATTTTTAGCTATATAGCTTTAGAGAGAGGGAGGTGGCTTATTGATAACATGCTAAGTCCAAGACAATTATCACAGAAAACAGAACTGCCAACTCTCACATAAGTAGCTCACATGGTTTTAAGTGAGTATGGATCTGGTACAATGGGTGACAGGTGGGAGAACACAGTGACATTTCAAAGTGCTTAGACAGGGACTAGAAGCTCATAGAAGAGTTCCTTATCACTTAGAAAATTAGGACAAGCAGGCAGCAAGCAGTAGTTATTAAGTGTCACAAAACACCTGAGTCAGCTCCACACGCATCACAATCCTTACAAGCATAAGGATGGATCTTGGCCCCCTAAGGCTGCCTCAGAGTAGAACAATACAAAGAGCAGCTGCTTCTCTTTTGAAAACATATGGTTCCAATTTAACTCCATCTTGAGATAGCAAAATGTTCCTCACAAGTCCTGAAATGATTTTAAAAAAATACCACATAGAATTGTAACAAAGTACCTGACACCCAGTATATATGTGTAAATATGTATTAACTAAGGAACAAACTCAGCAAATAAGCATATACGGAGTTGTCTGGCTCTAATCATGCTCTAAACAACAAAGGGGCACAGTTCTAAGGAAGAAAAGCCTTTTACTAGAAGTTCTTTAACCACAAATAAGAGAAAGAATGGTATGATTTAAGGAATCTCAAAACATACTATACAGAAAATAGCTTTGCCGAGGATAAATCTGGTGAAATAGCCAAGAGACTCAAATCCAGTGTTTTCATTTGCTATTCACAGTGCAAAAGTAAGATATTTTCCTATCTCTTAGTAAGATATAAGAACATATTTCTCAAAATTAATGACATTCAAGGGCTGGGGCATGGTTCAAGTGATAAAGTGACTGTTTAGCAAACACAAGGCCCTGAGCTCAAACCCCAGTACTGAAAAATAAAGTAAAAGGGCTGCAGGTGTGATTCAAGTGGTAGAGCACTTGCCTAGCAAGCACTAAGTCCTGAGTTCAAACTGCAGTACCACCAAAAAAAAATAAATAAATAAAAGACATTCAAATAATTTTGAGTTTTGTTACATTTTTATAGATTCACATACAGCAAGAATTCTTTCAGTTATGACAATATATTCATACATGATCATTTGAGGCATTACCATAATCTGAAAAACTCTTACCAAAAAAGATTCTTGTTAGTCTCTTTCTCTCTTTCTTTCTTTCTGGCAGTACTGGGGGCTGAACTCAGGACTTTGCTCTAACTAGGCAGATGCTCTACTGCTTGAGTCTTACCTCCAGCACACTAGTCTCATTTTTAAAAAGTACCAGTGCCTTAGAAGCCAATATAGAAAGGATATCAATATATTACCATCTGCATAAAGTTTAGAATGGATTCAATGTAGTGCATACTTCACTTAGTAGAGCCAAGTCAACAGCTGGAGGAATCAGATTTGAAAGTACTACTGAGCAGTCTACTGCATTTTTTTTTCTTTTAAGCAAAAAGGAAGAGAGGAGAGCTCAGTATCAGCATCAAAAGCTCCCATGGTTACCCAAGAAAGGCACAGTGCACATACCTTCCCCAATAAATGAAATATGCTGTCCATTAAGCAAATTCTTTAGAAATCAAGTTTCCATCATGTTCTATTCAAGAGGCAGGCAAACAAAACACTTAAGAGGCAATGCAGCAAGATTAAGACTTAACCATTATCTAAAATTCTGCTTTTGTGTCTTCATTATTAACACAGCTGAAAGACTGAAAGAATTCTAAGGACAACCTTAAGTACAAAATGGACTACATTATTTTAAAAAGAGTACATAAGAAGTCCTTATAAAATATTTTGCAACTCAAAGCTTTTTATTTGAGAAGTTCAAGTACTTTTTTCATTCTCTAAGCCAAAATAGATGGAGACAGGTATTCATTAACCACTATAATTTTATGAATTCTGGGAAAAGACTCAAAATGGTTGAGAATCTAAAATGTTACTAAAATTTGCAACTTATATAATCAAGCAAAGAACAAACAGTCTATTGAGAAACATGTCACAAACTATTCATAACTACTAATTCCAACTCTTAATAATGCATGACAAACTAAAGACAAAGAAAGCTGTTTATTTACAAGGCTGTGTAGAAAACTCTTGCTGGTTCCAATCTGTAAATGCTATTTTAGCTGGAAGAGGGGAATACTAATTAATACTTACCTAAGGACAAGAGGTTAATTTTCTTCTAACTTGAATGTCTACGATTCTATTTTTTTTTTCAATAAGAAATTATTAACAAGAAAACAGAACTAAAATTAAGAGATGAAGAACAATAACTGAACACACTACAACTATTCACCATTCAGGTGAAGAGTCCAAGGAGCATCACCCCAAAATGTAGCACACTGGCATGTCGATTATTTTTAAACTTTAGGCCTTTGGGGGTAGGGAGAATGTTGGAAGGGACTTTACTCTGATGTTTATTTGTCTAGCTAAAAGACCAGACCTTCCAAACAGGAAAGCAATTGCCTTTGGTCCCCTCCATGAGAGTTCATAAACAAAACTATTATTGGAAGGCAAACAGGAATATTTCCCTACCTGGATAGATTTTTGTCACAAACTATTTTGTTTCCCTGGCCCATTCAACTTTAAAAAAGAGTAATTTACAAACAGTTGACTAGGCTCCAGGCCCATTCTTTCCCCACCTAAAAATCATTTATTACCCCTCAAAAATTACCTCCTTCTCCCCTATTAAGAAGTCCACTTATATGGACTAGCAGAATGGCTCAAGGGGTTGAGTGCTTGCCTAGCAAGGGTGAAGCCATGAGTACCAGCCCTCCCCCACAAAAGAAAGGCATATAAGCAACTGAACCTCACTGGGTTATTGGGTAACCACTTTCCTGTGGTTCCTCCTGTGCTAGCTAAATAAATTTGTATGCCTTTTCTCCTGTCAGTTCATTTTAGCAAATCTTTGGAGGGTAAAGGGAAAGCACTTGAAAGCAAATAGTTTTATCAGCAGTGAGCCTCCTTGGTTAAAGAGAGAAAACAAAAATAAGGTATGCCAATTGGGTATGTATTGCTGAGAAATATGTGTAATGACCACTAATATAAGAAAGTGGCAGGTAACAGCCATAAAGCTAGCTAGCCATTTAACTCCCTTCAGGAGGAATACAATTTGATACACAACAACAACAAACCTGACTTGCCAGATTTAGGGCCTGAAGACAGGAAATGCAATTTGAACTATCTCAACAATAATAATTGTCATTCAGAGAAATATTGGTAAAATTTTCAGTTTCACAAAAATGGCAAGTATCTTCTTCATTTAAGTTTATCTGTAAGGTTCTATTCCCAAATTCTTCCCCAGAGTGTTTATGGACTTGTGTTTTGATGCAAATACAATAAATAATAATAAATGCGTACATTTCAAGCAGAATTTAAATAACAATAAAGCTTTTCTAGTATTCCTATGAGATAATGAAACTCATTTCTACAGTGATAATATGAAACAAGACTCAGAAGAGGAAGAGAAAAAGCTGTTCTAATTATTGTAAAAATGTGTACTTATTTAGATACAAAACATGTTATGGAGAGAAATTTAAAACTCACAAAAGTGATTTCCAAGAAATTCTCTACCACCAGAGAGAGGACCTCTAATCCGAGAATCTCAGAATCATGAAAATCTCGTAAAGTTCTTTAATCTAAGGCCATTCAACTATTACAATATTGACATCTTGGGCTAGATGAGTCTTTATTGTGTACATGTGTGTTACTATGTAGGATGTTTAGCAGTATCCCTGGCCTCTATCCACTAGATACCAATAGCACCCCAATGTGACAATCAAAAATGGGTACAGACACTGCCCTATGAACTGGAGTCAAAATTAGCCTCAGTTGAAAACTACTGATCTAATCCAATCACTCAGTGATTATTCACTTAAAATTTTAAAATCTCAAAAGTCAGGCATTCACTTTTCCCCCTGTAGTCTACTTTTTCCCAATAGTTGTTGAGACAATATATTTTAATTGATATTAACAGTCAGCTCATCAAATTTATACTGTGGGCCTAATCATCAAAAAAATGCAAATCAAAACCACAATGAGATATCTTGTCTCAGTTAGAATGGTTATTATCAAAAAGATAGAAATGTCACATCACTCCATTAATACAATTTTTATGCTTTTATGTTTCAGTTAAAAAATAAATGAAAAAAACAGACAAAAAATAAGAAATGCTGACAAGGATGTGGAGAAAGGGGAACTCTTAAACACTGCTGGGTGGGAATGTAGCATGATGGAGTTTCCTTAAAAAATGAAAACAGAATTATCATATTACCCAGCAATCCCACTAACAGGTATATATCCTAGAGAAGTGAAATAATTGTGTCAAAGAGATGACTGAATGCCCCTATTTATTGCAGCACTATTCTCAACAGTGAAGATATGGAATCAATCAAAATGCTTATTGGGGCTGGAGCACCTGCCTAGCAAGCATGAAGCCCTGAGTTCACACCCCAGTACCGCCTTAAAAAAAAAGATGTTTATTGACAGTTGAATGGATAAAGAAAAATGTGGTATATATACAAAATGGAATATTATTCCTCTGTTAAAAGAATGAAATCCTGTCATTTGTGGCAACATGGATGGAACTGGAGGACATTATTTTAAATAAAATAATCCTGATCCAGAAATGTTTTCACTTTGAGGAAGCTAAAAAAGTTGATCACATAGAACTAGGTAATAAAATAGAGGTCACTAGAAGTTAGGAAAGGGAGAGAAGAAGCAAGGATAGAGAAGATGGAAAGTAGGTACCAAATATGGTTAGGTAGGGGAATTAGTTATAATGTTCTATTAAATAGCAGGGTAAATAGAGTTTAAAATAATTTATTATATGTTTTGTTGGCTGATGGAGTGGCTCAAGTGGTATAGTACCTGCCTAGCAAGTGTGAGGCCCTGAGTTCAAACCCTATTGCTGCCAGAAAAAAATTATTGTACATTTCAAAATAACTAAGAGGAGAAAAGTCTGAGGCCCCAAACATATAAAAATGATAATATTTGGGAAGAGAGAAAGCCAATTTCCCTGATTTGATCACTACACACCATGTACATGTATTGCACATATAAATAAGCCTGAGTATTATGTATTAGTTTTAATAATAAAGATTACAGAAATGACTGTGCTAAGCCTCGTGCTAAATATACAGAAGTAAGAAAAGCTTACAATCTAATGGTATAGGACACACGATTAATAAGTCAAAATACATAGCATGTTAAAAAATAAGGGCTGAGGACAAAATTTAAGTAGAGAAGGGGGATAGAAAGAATTAAGGAATAAAAGGGATATCATTTCTGACAGTGTGGCCATTTAAAAGACCTTAAAGGAGCTGAGAGAGTTAACTGAGCAATTATCAGCAGAGGAAACAGCAGGTATACAGGCAGAAGCAGCACAGGAGTGTTCAAGAAGGAGAAAAGAGGCAAGGGTAGCTGTAGCAGTATGAGTGAAGAGAAGAACAGGAGGGCCAGGTCATTTAGTGCTTTGTAGGACAAGGTAAGGATTTTGGCTTTTACACTGAGTGAGATGGGAAGTAACTGGAAGGCTCTCAAAAGAGAAATGATATGCTCTCAGTTAGGCTTTAAAATGATCACATTGGCTGCTAAGCTGAATACAGCTATAAGGGGGCAAAAGAAGAAGCCTGAGATCAGTCAGGAGGCTCTGAAGATAATCCAGGCAAGATCTGATAGATTCTGTACCTAACAGATACAACAGGTTGGATCTCAGGTGGTAATGGAGAGAAGTATAGTAGCTGTCCTATCTAAAGTTTCATGTTCTGCAGTTTCCATTACCTGAGCTGTGGCACAAAAATATTAAATGGAAAATGCCATGAATAAGTAACTCATAAGTTAAAACTGTTATTATAGTATATTATTATAACAATTCTATTTATCATTGTTATTAATCTCTTATTATACCTAATTTATCAATTAAACTTTACCACAGGTATATGTGTATAGGAAATATTACACTATACTCTATCCCATATAATACATAGAGTTTGGTACTATTTGCAGTTTCAGGCATCCACTAGGGGCCTTGGAACATTTCTTCTGCAGATAAGGGAGGATTACTGTAGTTGAATTCTGGATGCCGAGTAAAGAAAGAGGTAAGAGTATGTGAGCAAGCAGTGGAGGTGGGGTCAGAGAAAAAGAAAAAGAAGATAAATTTAGGTTTTTTTAGTAAGGTAACTAGAACACTAGTGTTGCCATTTAGTAAAATGGAGATGGCTTTAGGAGTAACAGTCCTCTATTTTGAGAGCTTGTTTGGAGGTTCTAGCAGGGGAGCGCAGCTACTCGTATACCCTTGACCGAAGAACGGTCCTCCTCTATCGGGGATGGTCGTCCTCTTCGACCGAGCGCGCAGCTTCGGGAGGGACGCACATGGAGCGGTGAGGGAGGAAGGGGACACCAGCCTAGCCAGCCAGATCAGCCGAATCAACCCTGGCGATCAATGGGGTGACAGATGTCGCAGCCAGATCGCCCTCACATCCCAGTCCTCTATTTTGAATCAGCACCTTCCTTTCCAGGTAGTGTGCTAGGATTCTGGGTATGTGAAGATAACAAAAGGTTATCTCTGACTTTAAGGTGCTCACTATCTAGTACAAGATAAAGAAGAATATACAAAAATAAAGAAGAAGAAAAAGAATATGCAGACTCATTATGACGTAGCCCACTCTTATTTGCTAGGAAGTAGAAGGGGTAGAGGAAGGGTACTGAACCCAAAATGAAACCTTCAGGTAGGTAAGGGAAACCAGGGAAGAAGTCCTGAAGAGGAAGCAGCTGAGAATAAAAGGATCAATAGGAGGTAACAGAATAAAATAAGCAATAAAGACTTATTTTCAGACAGACCACAGTTGCTATAAAGAAAAAATTACCACTAAAGGTTTGGTACTATTAAGGAATCACAGTTTGGCATAGGAGGGTACATACCATAATGTTTTGCTTGTAATAACAGATAGAATGGACAAAAGCAAGTTTGAGAAAAGACAAATTTTACTCTTTGTAATGTAGAACACAGTGGACAGAAGTTATAGTGCATGGGCATACTAGTCAGTAGTCGGCTATCATAACTGATGACTGAACTCAACTTGCAACCCCTTTCCCCTCCCCTTTAATCACATGGCTGGTTCCTCTGACTATGAGCACATATTCTGAAACTAAGTCAGTCACAAAAACACAAGTACTGTATGAGTCCACTTACATAAGGTATCTAAAGTAGTCAAATTCTTAAGTATTACAGGAGTTTTGGGCCTGAAGCCCAACTTCCTTGGTTCTATGTATCAGGTCTGGTCACTCATTCCAATATGCAAGGTAAACAGACCAGACATGTCAAAGACCAGAGAAAGGAGATTTAATTAACACAGCAAGGGCCCTTGTGCTATGTGAAGAGGAAAGGTATACATTTCAATCTACCCTCCCTATACATACGTTTGTCTTAGGTTTAAATAAGAGGAAGAAATGGGGGTAAGGAGAGAGAGGTATGCATAATTATTAAACAGTCCCAGGGGCTTGGAGTGTAGCTCAGTGATTCAGTGTTTGCCTAGCATGATAAGGCCCTGGGTTCAATCCCTAGTATCATGAAAAAGAAGTCCCAGACACTGATATGTTCTAGTAGTTATAGGTGGCAGTAACAGGTGGTCCAGTTGCTTATTGTCTCAGAATTGGTCAAGTGGGGCCTTGTTAAAATAAGAGCCATTGCTTCCTGGCAGGGGGTAGCTTTGACTCCTGTCACAAGATGTTTATCCATCAGTCCTGTCCTTTCTGGATTCCAAGATGGCTGTAAAGCAACTACAGAAGAGAATGGCTCAGAGCAAAGGACACAGATACAAAATGGAGGCTAGGATGCCTAGCTTCTATATTGCTTTCAGTTAGTTCATTGGTACCAGTAAGGAATCAGTGCTTTTCAGCAAAAGCAGTTTAAGTACCTATTATAGTAAAATGATGGTAACCAAAGGTTGGGGGAGGAGAAAGGGGGAGGTTATTTAAGGGGTATGAAGTAAAGCTTATAAGATGAAAAAGTTCTGGAGATGTATTTCACAACAATGTGAATATACTTAACATTACTAACATACTTAAAATGGTTAAAATGGTGAATTTTGTTTTTTATTCCTATTTTTGGCACTGAGGCTTGAACTCAGGGCCTCATGCTTGGTAGGCAGTCATTCTACCACTTGAACAACTCCACCAGCCCTGTTTTGTGTTGGGTGTTTTTGAAATATAGTTTCACAAATCCAGGGCTGGATTCGAATAGTGATCCTCCTGATCTCTGCCTCTTGAGTAGCTAGGATTATAGATGTGAACCATCAGTGCCCAGCCTTTTCAGCTTTTTGGAGACAGGGTCTCACTATGTAGCTCAAACTGGCCTGGAACTCAATATGTAGTCCAGGCTGGCCTCAAACTCATAATCCTCCTGCCCCAGCCTCCCAGAGTGCTAAAATTATAGCCATGTACCAACACGCCTGCTACTCTTTGTCATATTACTCTGTGCTAAAATAATCTCATAGAGGATATATAAACTACAGGATCAATATTAAAATTAAAAAAAAAATTTATACCCAGAAAACACCATTACCTGCAACAAATCCAACTACTAGATCTTTGCCAGTAGTAGAACGTTGGCCTTTGACCCAGACTGCTTTGAGGCTATTAAAAGTGTAGAAATAGACAAAATTGGAGCAGCAGAGACTGGAAATGACTGGAAACCACCCTCGATATGGTGCCAGGCTAGGGGAAAAACACAATAAACAAAGTAAAAGTCATGGACAAAAGCCATTTAGACACTGCTAGAGAAATCCTAGAAAAGGTTCACTCCTATATTATAATGGATTCCAAATCATATACACACTTTACATTCTGAAGGATGTCCAAATCAAGAAATTCTTCTATCATTAATGATACCAACAATTAATGATAAATGATACCAACATTAATGATAAAACAATACAAAGTTAACAACTGATTTACTGATTTCCTCCATTTATTGCCTTTAATAACATTAGCATGTAAAACTGGAGACAGTTTTCCCATGGCTGTTAGTAACACAGCATCATTCACATTTTACTATAGGTCAAAAACATTAAAAAAAAAAAAAATGTTCCTTAAGTTGATTTAACAGAACTGCTTCCTTTATTAATACTTCTTTCTTTTTTCTGAGACAGAATCTCACTATGTTGTTCAGGTTGCTCTCAAACTCCTGGACTCAAGCAATCCTCTTGCCTCAGCCTATGAGTAGCTAGGACTACAGGTCTGTGCTACTATGTCTTGTTGGATAGGGCAACAGCAAAGTGCAAACAAGAAATGATGGAGCATGTCATAAGAACACAGGAACTAAACTGAAGGAACAATTTCAGCACTGAAGTAATTAAGTAATCAACTATAAATCATTGAAAATAGGAATTTCTAAGTCCATATTGGTTATAAATTAATAAAGGGAAAAGAAAAGCCTCCTGCTTACAACAGAATGTCAAGAACAGTAAATGTGAAGGCAATGGAGGAGTTGGAAAATCTCATTTGCAATTTCATGGCAAATTCAGAGAACTTATTTGCATTGTCTTAAATAATCTTCCCACAGACTATGTATAGTTAAAA